>NC_142218.1:12112671-12420267 GCF_049639895.1 Pseudopodoces humilis | reverse complement strand
AGGCTCGTGTCTGCATCTGCACCTGAGTGTTGTGTGGCTGTAGGGCCAGGGGCTGTTTCTGGTGGGACAGCAGGATGTGTGTGCCAGCTCTGGAGTGATTCCCACCATTTACCGGGTGCTGCCTGGCTCCTGCTCAATCTCTCCTTTGAGCAGCATCACTGATGGGCACCGAGGAGCCTCTGTGCTGCTGGGAAACTCAGTCCCTGAGTCCTCCTGAGAGCAGGGAGAGGGACAGGATGTGAATCTCTGCACCTGGAAACAGCAGTCACAACAGTACAAACCCTTCCCTTCCTTAGATGGGTTTTAAGCTGAAATTCAGCTTCCCTGCCTTATCTAACTCAGGTAACTCTTAGTCACTGGCATTGCAAAAACTTGTTATGGTTTTGTTTGGCACCGACTCTTCACGTGTTCCTGTGTGTGGATTGCAGGGACACGTGTTTGCCTGGCCAAGGGAGATCTCACATGTGAACACTGATTACACTGTGGATTCATGATTCTCTACAGATGTTTTCTGGGTTTGTTTGGGTGCTGATCTGCTTGGGCCAGCCCTGAATTTGCTCCGTAAGTTCCAAGGCTCCTTCTCTCAACACACAAAGAACTCCTCTGTGGTTGTTGCTGGTGGTCAGAAGAAATCCTCCTGAAATAGGTGTTGGTCAGGGAGGTAATTTGTTCTGTTGACAGTGATTTAAGAAAAAAAATAAATCAGAATTTACATAAACCTACAGGAATTGGCATTTATTTCAACATAAAAGGTGGGGGAGGACAAAGAAAAGAAGGCATTGTAGACTCATGTTCTCCTGGTGTGTTTGGTAAGGTTTCTGTTGACATTTCTCCTGTTACAGCATAACTTTATGGGGTATTTCCATATATTTCCAGAATGGCCTGAATGAGAACACCTCTAAATCTGTGGGAACCTCAGATTTCAATCTCCATCTAGATGCAAAGCATAATTTTCTCAACCGTATTTGCATTCCGAGATATACAAAATACAGAAAACACAAACGTTTGGCACTCAGGGAACTCTCTGTCTTTTGCATTCTCATCTCCAGCCCTGCACGTGCCACCATGGGCTGGGCTGCCCCTGCGTGGGGTGACAGCACTCCCAAATCCAACACCCTGCACACACACTCTGCTTTTTCTCACATGCATACTCGTTAGAGAATTTCTCCTATTACCTGGGCTATAATCCCTCCCTGGGGGGGAGGCCTTGTGCACAAAATTAATTTCATTTGGCTACAGAAACTCCCTGTGCCTTTGGCATCTCAGTCTTTATGCGCAGAGGAAAAGCTCTGAGGCAGAGCTGCTGCATTTACAAGACCCTGTGGAAAATATCTCACACCAAGCTGGGCTGGAGGTCATTGCTGAGCTGAACTCTGCCAATGCTTGCTTTAAAAGAGAGCAGCTTGGGGTTTTTCCCCTCCTTCCAGAAGCCTCCTTGGGGCTTGGTCTGCACTTACTGACTGAGCTGAGTAATGTGCAGGAGGGATGAGCTGAGCGTGCTCAGCTTTGGAGATGGACTAAAGGCAAGTCTACACCTGGCATCTCCTCTGCATCGTTCTTTACACCTCAAATGGGGTGAAAATTTTTCACATTTCCTTTCTATTTTTTTACCATTTCCTTCCTTTCATCTGTCTCTTTCTCTCCTTTCTTTCAATTATATCTGGCATTTACAGAGGTAAATGGTTTTGGGGATTTTTTTTTAGCAACAAAAGAATTCTGCAGAAACTACCTGCCTTTTTGTTGGTTTTTGGAGTTTTTTTGCAAAAACATTTTTTTTTCCACGGAAAAAGTGAAAATTGAAACAGTTTAGTTTATATAAATAAGAAACATTATTCAGTCCAAAAAGCTCTGAGCTTTGAGTGGAACTGAAATGTTTGAACGGTTGAAATTCCTGCAGAGATTGGAGGAGAACAAACGTGTTTTCACTATTTTTAGTTATTCCAGTATTTCCCTGGAAGTATTTTGAGAAGAAAGTTGTTTTTTCCACAGCACTTGCTGGTTGAGTCCTCTAATTCCCTCTTTTAATTGCTTTTCCCACATTTTATACCAAATTCTAATATTTGTTATCTTCCTCCCGTCTTTCCAGCTGTGCAACACCCAAATCTCTGTCATTTTGTATTCATGAAGGGGGTGGAGAAAGCAGACATAGCTGAAAAGTAGAATTTCTAGCAAGGATAACAAAAATTAGAAACATGGCGCAGATTTTATTTTCTGGGGGAAAAGTTCTAAAAGAAAATAAATTGTTCCCCTTCTCTGCAAAAACTTGATGGGCTCTACTTGAGCGTTTCTTAGATGGCGTGTGGCTTCAAGGGCTTCACATTTCATCAGCATCCTTAATGAGTTTGAGGAGCTTCTAATAAATCTCAGCCCTTTTAATGAATTCTTTATAGCTCTTAACTGCTCCAGATAGAGATTGACGAGTGAAACCGGTAGCACAAAATCTTGGCAGGCAATAAGACGAGCGGCCCCATCCTTTCCCTCTGGCATCCCATCTGAATTTCTGCAGCAGAGATAACCAAGAGTCTGTCACTGCTATGAAGTTTGTGAAATTTAATTAGGAAACTAATAAAACAGCTCTCATCTAGTGCTGCAGTTACCTAGGAGATGTGGTGTGTTGTTCAAGAGCTTCTCCCAAGGGAGCGCGTGGTGGAGAGCTGTTATCTGAGCAGGGTTTGATCGACCACTTCTCTGTTGTAAACCCCTTTCTAGTAGGGTTAATACTTTACTAAAAGACATATTTGTACTACTTGAGTGAGCCATTGATGAGAAGAGGCTGATGGCTGATATTTAAACACCACTCACTTTGGAGAGACACGTGGGGGTTTTTTTTATTTATTTCTCCTAATTTCTGTTCTTGGTCACATTCTCAATCAAAAAGGGCTCACTTTCCAGTTCTAACTCCAATGTCTTGAAATCATCTTAGGACAATTGAAGATTTTCTCTTTGTGCTTTTTAGAGGTAAAGTTGTCTCATCTGGAGTGGAGGAACCATAACTGATGGTGAGAGTAGAATCAGATCAGATTCAGCCCAGTGGCTCTTCCTGACAGAAAAAGAAGAAGCTGTGTGTGATACATCCAGACTGATCTTTTCAGCTCAGTAAATGTTTTGGCGCTAATTTCAATCAAGGAAATTTCACTTTAATGCAGTTATTGTCAATATGTCTCATAGTTAATTAGATTTTGGTCTGTTGGCATACTCTAGAAAACATAGTTCTGTCAGTTAATCCACAAGTATATACAGTTTATATCTAGTCTTAGAATTCAGCAAAAAATGGGTTCATTGTACCTTGAGATCTTTTAAGATTTCAGATATTTTTCCCATACCACAACAGAAAACCACTCATCTCTGTCTTTAGATTTTTTTGGTGATAAGTCAATTTATATTTGAAAATGAAAAGCTGCTTCAAATAAAGAAGATTTTATTCAGTTCTGAAAATGTCAAAGAAAGCTTCTTTGACCATTTCAAAGCCATTGTTTTTAGAAGAATAATTGAAACAAAAAAAAATCTACTGAAGCCATCCTGCCCCTCCCAACTATATCTGTTTGGAGCTGAGCAAAATATTCCAGCAATAAAAAGAAACCACATTAAGAAGTATTGACCAATTCTACTTAATATTTATTGTTCTTTGATAACTGAAGAGAATAGAAAAATCTTCTCAGCAAGGCACCATGTGAAGGTTTTCTTGGAGAGCAGTTTTACTGAGAAAATCGTGGCTGTGTGATAAATATCTCAGCTGAAGACCTGGCCTTTTGGCACCTCAGAAAATGAGCATTGAGGAGGTTTTTGCACTTCCTAGAAGCTCCTGGTCAGGGGATGGTGCTGTCAAAGGATGTAGATAGCACAGTGAGCTGAAATTGGGGCAGTGGTGTCCCCAAAACACTTGGATTGAGAGGGTGGAACATCTTGTGCAATAGCGGGTTTGTCGGAGCCTTCCAGTGACAAAGTTGTTAAAGTGATTTATTATCAACATAAAGGGTGTTCAATAATAATAAAACAATGACCAATCTTCACTTTCTGCTAAAAGGCAGCTGCTCATGGCCCATGGCAGGCAGATGGCTGAACTTGTAAGATGGATTCTACAGAGTTCAGAACAGCAAAGTCAAATTCTTGGTCCCTTAAATATAATGAGAGATCTTTGATATTCCTGCGCCCCAGAATAAAATACCCCAAAAAACCTGTATTTTCATAGCAACTCACAGCCTTGTCCTAATTCCTGGTAAGAGGTTTCTCAGCTGTGGTGTGTTTGTGGTGCAGAAAGTACCTTTATCTGGTTGCATCGAGGGAGTCAGGACTGGCCTCTATTGCTCCATCTCCTGCTGCCTTGCAGAGGTGTCAAGTGACTCATTTGACCTTGATGAACAATATTGAGGTGCTGTGAGCAGCAGCTGAGTAATGAACGTGGCACTGAGCTCCCTGAGCCCTGAGCCAGCCTTATGAAATTATGCCAGTGTTTGAAACCTTGTGCTGAGCAGGTGACAGTGCCTGACCAACACATCATTAAGACTTTCTCATGGTTAGGGAGGAATTGAGTGAAATTAAATTATTTTCCTGCAGGCTGAAAAGCCCTTGGGAATGTTATTTTATTATGGAGCTTCCTGGCTCTCAGGTATGGGTTCAAATCCAGCTTCATTAACTCTTCCTGAAAAATTACTTTTCCAGGTCGTTGTGTGGAGGGGCTCTGCTCCAAAGGGATGTCCTTAACATGACTTAAAATTCCACCTGGCTGAAACGTACGGATGAACATAAGGATGTGCCACAGGCATCACCTGGAAGTGTAACATCTCTGAGTAAGGATGGAGTTAAACTCCCATCTCTGAGGTGTAATTACTGAGAGTAATGGGCTCTTTGTAATTATGATGATATTAAACCTGATAAAATTTTTTGGGCCAGATTCTTGCCTCGTTTATAGTGGTATGAACCAGGAGACTGTGAAAGGAGATCTTGGCCCAAGACAGTTCTTCAGATAAACCTCAGGCTAAACAAGATTGAAATCTCCCACACCCATGATACCCCTCCAAACTTCTCTTTTATTCCTGGGTTAAAGGCCAGGTATATTTATGGTGTAAACTATATTAAGATTATCACCATTAATTAACTAGGTTCTGAAGCTTTTAATCTCAACCTCTTTGGGAGCACTGAAATAATTTACATACCAAAACAGTTGAAAAAGTTTCCATCTGTTTTCCATCTTTTTCCAAGAAATTTTTAAACACTGGCCATTTTCCCAGGGGACCATGTCCCCGAGGAAGCGTATCCTGACCGGCACTCCTTTCCAACTGCACTAATTAAGGTGTTGCTATGAGTCACAGGGACTTTCCTCTTCTTTCATAAGATATGAGTGATGCTCTTTGGGGAGAATAAATAAATTAAGAATCCAAAGAGTGTTACTAATGGGCTGGAAGAGTGATAGCCTATAAATTCACCTGGTTTTAGCTGATACAGGCAGAACCCTGTCAGGGTTAGACTTTCAGATGATCTCAATAGATTAATTCCCCTGGCTTTCTGATGAGCTGTCCTTTTATGAATTCAATGCATAAAGCAAATAGATGACATCAGTAAATCTGGTATAGCAACGTGGCTTAGGATGTAAACCATTTTAAACACTGAGCAGATTTAAAAGCAAAATGAAAAGGTATTTATGGAAAAACACATATCAGAACAAAAATCTAAATAAGCAAAACCTTATTTATTTGCAATGTATAATTTCAGCAGTTTTATTTATAACAAAACCTTGGTTCTCTTAGAGATAAAAGCTGTTATACAATGTTTTCTCAGTGACTATCTAGTAATCACTCTTAATTTTATTTACTTAAACACTTGCAACTTTTCTTAGCACATGCAAAGTGATGAGAAAATCTTGATTGCCAGGTGTAATTTCTCTAAATTATTGCTCTCATAACACAAGTTCAAAAGAAGAAATGAAAATAGGAAGCTCTCCTACAGCAGGCCTCTCCACTCCTAAACCCTCTTTCAACTAAAAAAAAAAAAAAAAAATTCCCATTTTTGTACATTCTGTACACTGTGTACACAACCAGCAGTGTCAAAAAAAGTTTGCAGTTAAATTAGTGGTGCTGAATTTGTGACAAAAACATGACAGAAATCTGGTCTGTGCCAAGAGGAGTGAAGTTTCTAAAAGCTGTGTGTTACAAAGAAAGGGGAAGAAGCTGTGTAGAGAAGAGGGTACATTCCTTTGTGGAGAAGGCAGTGGAAGATGACATCATAGCAAGAAGTACCAAAACAGTTACATCCACCCCAGGTTCCCGTGGTGTTCCCAAGTCCTGAACTGTCCATACAGCTGTGGTCCAGCTCAGGTCACAACTGGAAAAGAACTGTCTCCAAAGCCAAGCTCTATGCCCAGGGGCACAGGGATATTGCAAGAGGAGGTGATATTGCAAATTTTTTCTTATTTGGGATAAGTCCTGTACCCACTTCACTCTCCAGCTGAAAGAGAGTTGGGCACAACAAGGTGGGAATTGTTTCTGCTGAGTATAAGGATGGTTTTGGTTATTCTGGTGCCACCCAGGTTTATCTCCAGCCTGGAGACTGGGCCAAGATCTGGCTCCTGTGTTCAAGAGGAGCAAAGCAGCAGCCAAAGCTGAACCCCCTTGTCCTCCTTGTGCCTGGAGCTGAGCAGGGCTGGCTGGGAAGCAGCACCTGCCTTGTGCCCTAGGGAGCCCTGGGCCATGGGGAAATGGATATTTCTCCTTCCTCCACCTGAGTTACATGACCCAGACATGGACCAGGGCAGCAGCAAGAGGGAAAGGACTTTGTTCCTCGCCTCCCTTTGAACTGGCAACTCACATCATCCTTCTGTTTTCACACAAAAGGGTATTTGGTAATTTTGTATTCTATAACAATGAGTCTGGTATTTCCGTAGTGATGCATATTGTTATAATCTCTCTGCTTTGTTTCCTCGACATATTTTTTTATTAAAAAGTCTTCCCAGCCTTAAATAAGTACAGAATAAGTGTGGTCATTCTGGGAACATGAGAGGCCTGATTATCTGACCATCAAAGACTATGCTGTAAACAGGATACTAGTAAACAGGAACTGAACCCCATATGGAGAGTTTGTGGTTTTCTTCAGCCTCTGTTTGTTATGTCTTACATCCTGTTAATTATAGAAAAAGAGCTGGAAAGTTGGAAATAATCTTTCCTCCAGATTATTTCCAGCTTCCCTCCGATAGAACAAAATGCAGTATAGTGCTGCCTTACCTTGCTTCCTTCAGATGTAAAGCATTAAGACAATTCATTCCAAGGGGATCACTTTTCAAGAGGATTACAAGCAGATTTTTTTCCTTTTAATTACAAAATGAAAATTTAGATCTTAGCATCTTATGCAGGGAATCCTCTCAGTTCTTAGAACAGCATTTCAGTGTATTCTTTGGCTTTTGTTTGGGAGCATTTGATACCTTCTAAATTCCATTTCTATGACTGGTATAAATCATATCTCAGTAGGCGGGTTCTTAGAATGAAGATTTGGTTGCACAAAACAAATGGCAGAATTTAAAACCATAGTTTTCAAGTTATCTGTGTTGTTAGGTGTCTTTCCAGGCTGTCCATGCATGCAGAGGGATTTCTCCAGAGCTGGCCAAAGCAGTGGGCAGAGCATTCCCACTGCTTATCCTTGACCTTTGCCTTGCACAAATGATTGCCCACCTTTCCAGCATGGTTCAGTCCTGTGTCAGCAGACAGATTCATGAGCAAAATCCTGGGAAGTGTTCAAATCTGGAGTTTTGTGTTTAGAGGTACATTCCCACTCCTCCTTAAGGACCTGCTTTGGAGTTTTGGTGCTTGAAGGAGCCACATCAGAGGAGCAGTGTGACAGGGTCATGCTTTGTTTAGACTTATTCTTACCAGATCAGGCTTTGGTTTTGCAAAACAGAAAGCCAAAATCTGTTTGGTTCAAGGTCCCACGTTAGCTGTGACGAGCAGAAAGTACCAACCACTCGTTATATTTCTTAGACCGCCCCGGACCAAAGACCACACATAAATCTCCTGTTATGTTATTTTTCAGCTCTCCACTCTCAGAGCTGTCTCTTTAAGCTGCTCTCTGATGCCAACCATCTGCTCCCAATTGCTGTGTCACTCTTGAGATCTGTAAGGCCAAGTTAGGGCACTCTGCCCCCAGCAGCAAACCCTGGCCAAATCCCCCCCTTAAAGCTCCTACCGGTTCTCACCCTTGTGGGGAGGAAAGGGAGGAGATCTTCTGTCCCAAATTTCCCCAGGCTCAAGGTATTGCAGCACCTCCAGTCCTGGGGCTGCCACTGGGACAGGGAAATAATGTCAGGATTATGGGATCACCAGAAAGTATTAAAGAAATGCTGAGAGAATTGGCTGCTTGTGAACAATAAGGTTTGGATGCTATAAAAGTGCCCTGTTCTGGCGTAACTCTGCTCCCATTAAACTCAAGGAATAAAATTCCTACCAACTTTACTAGGAGCAGAGTGTGGCTAGTGCTGAGAGCTTTTGAAAATCCCACTGTATAGCTACACCCACTTTATGTATCCATTTTAATTACATGATTAATAAAATACCAATGGAGCTCCAAACAGTTCTGTGTTCCTTTTCCAAAGCACTTTGACTCATCCGTAATCATAACCAGACTTCCAATTACACTGGATTTTAATTGTTCTCCTTTAAGGATAATTGCTAGTACTCTGAAAAAAATTACTATGAGTAGCTGGTGATGAGTAGGAATCGGCATCCTCGCTTCTCTCAGTCTGTTCTGTCATTTGAGTTACGAGGAATGTAATTGGATATGTGACACCCAGACAGAGAGTGGTTTCCAGGATCTGAGAGGACTCTGTTTCAGTTAATGTGTTAATTTGGGTTCCATCTTCTCATTTGTTCTGCTTTGATCTATCATTTCATAAAGCCAAAGCACCAGATTATTAAGTGTGTGTGCTTGATTTATGTGCAAGACTCCATTTGCATACACATTAATATTTTTAAAGTTTTGGTCCAAATTTCTGCAAGCCATGGTATGGAGTAATAGGAGCTGTAATTTTCATTCTGCATGGCAACAACTGGTGGGAATAAAATTATCCTGTGATTTGGCCGTATTCACACACCAGGAGCTATTTTCCATTTGGAAATTTCAAATATTGCCGATTGAAATATATCTGTAAGCAAGCTGTAAAGAGAGGCATTGCATGAGCTGAAGGGCATGGGGCAGGAGGCTGAATCTCATGCTCAATGTATCGAGATTCTCAAGAATATGACATTAAAACCTCAGCAAGTAGGAGCTACATTTCTATTTGCCTGAAGATGGACAAGCGGGGATTCTGTCACCTGACTGGGAGAAGAGTTGGGGCTGAATTTGCTGAAGTGTTGCCCAGGAGTTTGGATTTGTGACTGTTCCCAGCACAGGGCTCGTTTTTGGTGTGGTTGTATTTATGCTTTCCTGGTTAAAGTGCCAGGATTCTGCTGCTATTTATGCATAAACCCAGATTATACACATGCAAGGAGGGTGTCATTGTGAAAAACTGGGTGTTTACACTTTTAGGCCTCTGGGAAGTTAAAGATTTATTTTTAATCTGACACTGAGCCCAGAGAGGTTAGCAGAGCTGCTAGGATCCAGAAGTTACTGTACTTCTCTACTACTTCCTTTTTCAAATTTGTGTAGAATACCTTCAGACATAAAGTATAGAATAATGTAAATATAATCATCTATTCCTTTAAGTTTTATTATTGTAATTATTTGTATTGGATAAGTACTGTTTTAATAATGCTCTTTTACTTCAAATTACTCCACAAAATCCATATTATAATTAATTTTATTATTAAAAGAAAGGTTTCCGGTGGGAAATACTGACCCTGAGAAATGTGTGATTCTCCTTGTAAAATATTTGTTCCAGTGACACTTCTATTCGTCATGGTAAAATTTTGGAAAATTTCAGGAAAAAAATTGGGATACAGATCCCAGCCAGTACAATTGAGGGGAGGGTGAAGGTCTCTGGTTCAACCTCTGCCCACAGCCTTCAGCTGAGGCTCTGGGATTTGGCACTCTGTAAATTCAGATGTATCTTGAGCTATCGGATGAGCTGGATCTGCCCTGCTCTGGTTGGTAATGCTTGGCTTTGTTCTCTGCTAGAATTCAGATTTCTGAGTTAGTTTGATTTCTGATTGACCAGTTGGTGTCAGAGATGCTGGTTTGTGTTTTTGCTGTAGTAAATCTCTCCCATCGGTGCAGTGGCTTTGCAGTTACAGTGAAGATATTTGTGGAATTTCAAGATCTTTGCATTTCCTAGAGGTGGTCAATGGCTGGTTTTGCTTCCCAGAGTCCAAGGTATTATTCCATGGAAAGATCATCTTAAACATGATCTGCTGGGTAATGGTTTGACTCTCCCATGGAGGGATATGGTTGTCCTGCTGGTCTGTGGCCTGGTCCATCACTGACTCTGAATTCTGAAGGTCCATGGCTTGCTTGGAGCTACCAAACATTATCAGATCTGGGTTCAAACCCAGAATGTGATGGTTTTGTAAGTTACCTTTTCACTTTGAAGCCATTGCTTCCCCTCCATTTCATTTCTGCTTCATAAATGCACAGCAAAATTTTTGCCTCCTTTTAGCTTGTCAGGATAATCTAATCCAGACCCTTCTGGTTTAAGTTACAGCCTTTTCCAACTCACAGACTTTCAGAGCTGGCTTTCCTTTTAATCCCTTTTTATTTATTTATTTGTATGTATCTTGTCTCAGCAAATTATGTTGCTTCATGTCATCTTAAACGATGTGGTGTAAAATTAAAAGAAAAGCCACTTTGTAATGTATCAAAATGTTATTTAAAAAACCTCCCAAAATGTTTGTCATTTATTTTGCTCACAAGTAATCCCAAGCGGCAGCGCACTGTGAGGTTTTCTGTGAATGCATTTACAATAGGAGCCAACCACACATTTCACTGAATCAACAGGCTTGTCTCAAGATATTTATGACATGAATGCTCAGACTTCTGTTTAGTCAGCCGTCCCCGGGGGAGGCAGCATTTTTGATAGCGCCTAAAGGAATAAGGCACATCTTGTCAAAAGGGTCTTTGAAACTCCTGAAAAATCACTGCAAACACGGCTTTGATGGCTGAGTCATTTGGGGTCTTGTGCTGAGTACCTAATTCCCATGGCAGAGGATGGGAATGCAGCACTCCCAGCAGCTGGAGCCGGCGGCAGAGCAGCTCTCCTCACCATCCCAGCAGAGACCGAGCGGTGACAAGCACATTTTGTCACGGGAACCGAGAAACTGCATTAGCTCTGGATGTGTCACCTATAAAAACATCATTGTCTGTCTGCACAGCTTCCAGGCTGACTTTGTGTCAGTCCCAGGGAGGATGCTGCCCTCCCCTCACCCAGACAAGGCCTCTTCTGCTGCAGCTCCGTGTTCTCCTACGAGCTCCTCCGTGCTCCCCGCGATTTTTGTGCTCAGAGATAACTCCAGGGCAAACAGGAGATTTTGTCGTGTTTGGGGCTTCATCCACAAAAATCTCATGGCAGCTTTAGCACCAGACCCCGAGGCTGGAAGGCAGAGGCATGCTCTGCATGGCTGTGAGGGCAGAGGAGGCTGATGCCAACCTCGGCCCCAGCTCTCCAGCCAGCTCCTCTCACCACAGCCCCTCGGGTGTCATCTCAGCTATTTCTCCAGCTAGAGCCAGACTACTTCATCATGTCCTCGGTATGAAAAACCTTGCCAAGGGGGCAACCTTTGATGCCTAAGAGCTTTCAGAAGTGTTAATTCCATGTCTGGAATATTGTCACGGAGCAGCTGAATTCCAGCGCGTCCAAGAGCACAGGCGGCACCCGGGGGCTGAGCACGGCCCGCACAGAGCTGGGCCATGTGGAGAGGGACATTTCTTGCTCGGCTTTGTGCTCAGGCTTTTATGATGCTTTTAATATGGGAGACTCTTATCATGGTTCATTTACTTCCATGCTTGTGGTTTTGCCACTTGGGAGCAATTGTAGGATTCTCTGATTCGTGCTAAGGGAAGAGCTGACGTTTAAATGGTGAATTATGTGGCTATTTTTTGGTGGACTTTTGCTGGTATTGAGCTAGAAGCCATTAAGGCACTTTGGTCCAGTTAAGATGGCATTTATCCTGTATGTGGCCAGATTTATTTTGTTACCTACACTCCTGGACTGTTTAAAAAGGAAATATCTATAGAAGTTTGAACACAAGCTGTTGATGGTTTGCCTTTGCCATAATAAAGCCAGGCTCTTAATTAAGATCCACTATGGGGTTTCTTCAGTGCATTTTAAAATTTATTATTTGCTGTAACTTTCCAGAACATCTATGCTCTAACCAGTTCATTTTGTTTCTGGTTTTGTCCCACCAGTATTGATGTCACTTGAAGATCTGATTGTCAACATCGTAAAAACAGTGCTAGGAAAAGCCACAAAGTATTGCACAAGACCCAGAAGGACTGAAAGTTGGAGGATTTCTTTCAGGGGATGTATTGTTTTCACTGGTGAGTAGGTGGAGCCATTTTATTTCTCCTGATTACTGTCTAGAATAGCTGAAATTGCTGTGACTGGAATTTTGATTCTATGGATCATCTTGCTGAAATAATTTGACAGCAGTAGAGTTTTTCTCCGGGGCCCTTGCTGTAAATTATATGTGTTTCATGCTCCATTATTAATCAAAACCAGGTTTTTTCCCATTTCAACAGTGTAATTTCTTGAGGTGGGAAGAGGATTTCTTTGTCTGATGATTGTTCATTAAATTTGGAGTAAAAACGGTTTGCATCTTCTGAAGCTGAACATAAATATGGCAAAATTTTTATTATAAAATCTGAAATTGGGCAAAACTCTGGAGCCCTGAGATTCAGATGAAGTCCAGAGTGATGGTCAGAAGAGTCCTAAAAGGAGCCAAAGGCAGGAATTTTGAGGAGGTTAAAAAATGCTGAATATTTGTTCTCCTCTCAAGCATTCAAAGGAATTAAAAATTGCACCTGAAGTGGAATGTTAAATTCAGCCCCAGATGTGGAGACCTACTGGACACATGGTTGCAAACCATTACTCAGGCAGCAGAATGATGGTTGTTTGAGCAGGGGAGATGATCCCCAAATAAGTTTTCCATTCTGAGCATTTATACATTCACTACTCACTGTGTCTCCCACTGATAATATTCTTCCCCCAAATTTATGTGATCCAGGGAGAAATGAAAAGTGGGGGGACATGCTTCTTTTTTTGATTTTGTTATCTCCAGAGCTAAAAAGAGTTTATTTATTTATTTTCCAAGAATTTCAACCTCATCCTTACTCCATCTGGAGTAGCAATCACTGAAGTCCTGTTCCTTGAAGTAGCTCTGAAATCTTGGAAATCACAGGAAATCTCTCTCTCTCATCTGACTTTTTTTTTAACCACTACTGGGGAAGGCTGTTCCAAAGCTCCATGTTCCACAGGATCCATGTGGGCTGGGACAATGTGGGATGCCTACCTGAGCTGCAGCCCACAGGGTGTGATGGGCATTCCTGCCCCCTCCAGGATGGGATCCCGGGAGAAGCTCTGGGAATGTGCCCCAGGTACATGGGATGCTCTCAAACCTGTTCTTGCTTCATGGGCTGTGTGAGCAGACGAGATTGGAGGGCACAGGAGGCTGATCTGGATCTGGCTTCTGATTCAAGTAAAAAAATAAATCAAAGGATAAAGTGACCACAGCAAAACATGTTACAAAAATCCAGACTTATTTAAGTAATGAGAAGCATGGATAACTGGTTTAGGATTGAGAACAGGAGAGGAGCAGAAGGCAGTGCAGTGATGTCCCTTGGATGATAAAGGCCATCTTAGCACTTTATAATTACACTTATTAATACACTTTCAAAATGACAAAATGGAATCAGTCTTTGCTGCCTGACACCCTGCTAACAATGCAGGGGCATTTGATTTCCACTAAAGAAATTCAGAAGTGCTAAGATAATTTCCTAATACAGGATTTTTAAGAGGATTTCTTAAAAACAGATCACTGTTTAAAAGTGACACTCTGGGTTCATGCCCTGGAGTTCTGTGGGGCAGCAGCAGGGACAGAGGGCTCTTGGAAGGGGAAAAATGGGAAGTGAACCTTCAGCTCATCCAGGCTCTCCCATTTTTCACCAGCCTTGGCTTAGCCTTTCTTTTCCTTAGCATCATCCAGATATTTGTGCCAGATGAGCTTTAAAAGAGCAAAGCAGAAAGTCTGTCATTTGTGTTTAATACGGAACAGTTTCACCAGGTATCATCCTGGTGCTTACCCTAGAACTCTGTAGGACACCCTGTCAGTTGCAGAACATATACAAATAGCACACACTCGTGAGGCTTAGGAGGATGAGATCCAGATGGGTTTTTCTCCACAGAAAGCACGGGCCAAACCTTAATGTGCTGCAGACTGGCACAGCCGCCCGAGGACAGTGCCAGTTTGCTGTGGGAGAGCCCAGACACATTTTCCTACATATTTTCCTGCTCAGGCTCCCCTCCTGCTGCCTGAGCTGTGTGCACAGCACATCTCTCTTGCAGTTACCTGCAGAGAGCTCACAGGGTCGGTGCTCTCCCTTCAGCCCAGTGTGATCCTGGGGATGTGAGCTGGGGCAGCAGCATGAGCATGACTTGTGTTTATCCCCTGGGCTGTGCAGCCAGCAGCTGCTCCTGTTAGCACCATTTGCATATGGCCTTGGCAAGGCTTGCAGTGAATCAACTGTTCTTCTTGGGTGGGGACAGAAAATCTGTCTCCTTTGGACTTGGAACATTAAACCTGCGTTTAATGCAAGAAAAAAAGTTGATTAAAAAATAATGGTCTTTTAAAATGAGGGTTTTTAAAGTCATTAAAGCCAGAAAATAAGTGGTGAAAGAAGATGAGCAAGGAGTACCTGTGTATATTCACAGTCATCTAAATTCAAACCTCTTCTATTTTTGGATGCTGATCTCTGCCTCTCCCCATCCTCTCATGTCCCCTGGCAACAGGGCAGTGCAGGCCTGGAGAGGCAAAAAATCTAGCAATTAGTGTCAGTCTTATTAATTCATGTCACACAACCTGAATAGATTACTGCTTTGCCATATAAGATCTGATTTCCGTGCAGGTGTGTGTTGGTCAAAGCAGGAAGGTACAGCTCACATAAATACATAAATGCATGGTGAGTATTGGGTGTCAGACACTTTTGAGTCAGTCCTAAAAAGTTTTTTATGTTCTTGAATGTCTCTTCCAGGAAAGCAACAGGGGGATATCAAAATTAAATGAGCAGGTGCTGGATTCAGAGTAAGGAGAGTGAGATTCTTCTTAACGTGTTCTGTATTTAATCTACAGAGCTACGGGTAGGGGACACTGAACACTGAAACTTGAGGTGGCTTCAAAATTCAGCAAATTGGAATCACCCTGCAGCATTCCCATGCTCCCCACCAGGCAGGGCAGCCATCACTGCCCAGTGCCAGGGACTGCTCCACAGACCCTCAGCTGGGATCCCTGCATCCATCCTGATGCTCTTAGGGAGCCCAAACAGGTATTTCACTAATATGGACACCTCACTAATATGGACAAATCACTTTGAAAGTTTTGGATGAAAGGGGCCGCAAAGTCCAGCCCAAAACTCCCTTTGCACAATGTGCAAACAATAACTGAGCTGGCAAAACCCACTAAATGCAGCACCTTTATCTTAGGGGACAATCTGCAAAAACTTTGCAACACCAAACATTGGCAAGGTACCAGCACATCATCATCATCATCCCATTCCAGTTGCAGAGCAGTGACCTGGTGATGAGCTGCTACCTGTTCAGCACCAAGCTCTCCCGGGACGATGCATTAGGAAATTCCCCACTGGCTGCCTCAGGTTTTATCCCAAGGGAGGGCAGGAAGGATGGGGCACTGCCCCCACAGTGGCTCTGCTGCTGTCAGGGCAAAGGCTCCAGCAAACACCAACACACCTGGGCAGCACCTTCAAAAGCTGCTTTAAAAACGCTGTTTGGATTTCACATTTAGGACAGATGTCAGGCTTTTGAGGATTAAGGTGGGCCTGGTCCTTCTCATGCAGCTCATCTCCACTTGAAGGACACAAGTTTTGTTTGTCTGGCTTTGTTGTTACAAGCAGACATCATTAAGGTCTGGATCATCAGCGTTTTGTCAAGGGGGGCAAGGAGATTGAAGGGGATTTTGGCATGGTGATAGCATTTTGGAAAGATTTTGTGAGAATCCAGATTTCGTGCTGCCATATGGAATAGAGAAAAAGCTGGGTAGATATCCCAGATTTTCTTAGAATAAAATAAATTTTAAGTAAAGCGCCCAGTGTTTTAGCAAAATGGTCTGCATCATCTTAATGTTGAGCTCCTAGGGAAATGTAATGAACAGGATTTTCAAGAGACTATTTCACAAGCTTGTTCTGAGACTTATGGAACCCTTTTTATTTTCAGAGCTCCTGAAAACAACAAGCTTGCTATTAAAAAAAAATTTCTGGGCACTATTTTTAGTGCTGCAATGTCTAAAATAACAGCACATTGACAGGAACTCCATCAGTTGCAATAGGAAGCCACAGTGCTTGGTGGTTTATGGTCCCACTCCTGTTCCCAGCTGGCTGAGCTCAGAAAGATGAGTCCAGGGCATCCTGGGTGGGCAGGACCAGCAATCCTTCCCCCCTGCTGGAATGCAGCCTCCTCTGTGGTAAAACCTGGTCTCTTTGACAACCATCAGATCTTCAGGTCCAGCTTTCTGGTGTGAAGCCTGTGCTTGAAAAAAAGAGTGTTTTCAGCAGGAACACTTTTCCCATTTTACTCATTTTTTATCCTCTCTTTGACTTTCCAGTGAAATCTCTCTGATTTCTTTCTCCCTGAATTATTTTCCCAGAATTTTGTGGCAGAGAGCAGAGGCTCTCTCCACTAGAGATATAAAGATGTCTGCACAGGGAGTAGGACTGACACACCATTCCCATCCCGTGGCTCCCGAGCTGCCATCCGAGCTGCCTCTGGGCAGCGTATCCATTCTCACTGTAACCCTGGTGTTTCTCCCAAAATGTAACATGAATCCAGGAGCAGCTTTGTTGAACTATGATCTGGGTCAGCAGTGTCTGGTAGGTTGAAAGGTCATGCTGAAACCCCATCTGTTTTAGCTCTCCGTTGGAACCATGAAAGTACTTTAAACTTGAGATGTTCTGTAGCATTCCTAAATTATCAGTAATGTGTAGTGACACCAAGAACTGTGGTCTAGAAATGCCATGTTTCTCTCTTGTTTTTTTGATCTAACTGGGTGAAGCATCAGATTTAGGAAGTAAATTTAAATCAGCTGGCCATAGGTCAGTGGCTGTGTGTGGAAAGGACGGTATAGTAGGTGCCTCTGGCCCATAAAAAGCCTGTCCTACTGAGATCTGGCTCCAGGGCTTATTAAATACCAGCCATTTTTGACTAGTAAAAGACCAAACAAAATGTGCTTTTTCTCCTTTGATGATTAAAATCAGCCTGAAGTGAGTGGCATCATTTATGTAAACACTTGCTTTTATGCAAGTGCTGTCCCAAGAGATTAGAGCGTTGCGTGCTTCCTTGTAAGACTTTTTTTGCTTTCAGGTGAAAGCAAACATAACCTACAGACTGAGGGACAGCTTCACTAGGCCAGGTTGCTGAAAGCCCTGTCCAACCTGACCCTGAAAACTTCCAGGGATGGGACAGCTGAGTTCCCTGGGCAGCTCTTCCTCGGGATGTCTCTGACAGCCGCTGGCCCAGCCTCGGTGCGGGGCAGCTCTCTGTGCCCGTGCTGCCGGCGCCTCCCTGACAGCAAGGGTTCAGAGCCAGCCTGTAAACCAAAGACCACACTGGTTCCTATTATTTATGGCTCACTCAGAGACAGTGACACCCTTGGTGACCTCCTCCTGCCACCTTTAACCTCTCAGCCCTGTCTGCTGCCTCCCCATCCTCACGTAACACAAAGATGAGAACCAAACCCCTCGCGCTGGACCAGGGCGCCGTAATTGAGCGGAGTCACGCTAACGATGCAGAGACGAGTCTGCAACTGATTATGAGGTTTTCTTCTCAATTAATTGTCAGAAGCAAAGGGATGTTTGATGTTTAATGACGTCTTCTTGTTAAATGCATTTCCTTTGCCACCCATCCTCCGACAGAGCTGAAAGAGGCAAAGCTGCAGAGTTTTTGCTGTGTTGATGTAAAATCCATCTCCAACATCCCTCTGTAACACACAGGTCTGTGGGGGACCTTTGCTTGAGGTTTGTTGATAAAATAACCCTGACATCTTACTCAGAGGCACTGAATGAATCCTAAGGCTGAGTTCAGGGTGGGAGATTGAGATGCTGTGTGTGTTCTCTGGGCCGGGAGAGCGAGGATGCGCCTCTTGGGATGGTGAACGTGTCCTCACAGATCTGTCTTTGGACACAGGAAGGCAATTCCTCTGTCTGAAAATCTTCCTTGGAGCTGATGTTTCCTCATGTGGTCTGAGCCCAGGAGCAGCCCTTCAGCTGTCAGGAGTTTAATCAGGGAAAATGAAAACAAAAAAAAGGGAAACAGCAGTGGCAAGGAGATTAGTGAGAATTTTAAAAGGGACAGGAGTCAAGATGTGCCCTGTGTGACCAAATGGCAGGGACATAATTTAAAGAGGACCGAAAGGACAGTCAGTCTGTGAAATCTGCTTTTTGGACTTAATTAATTTTATTTATTAAAACAGAGAAAACATCAGCAGTTTGTGCACTTTTTTCTGTCTTACAAAACGACAAAATTCCTCCAGTGTTTTAAAAATTCAGTGGCTTTACAAAGTGCAGGGGATTGGATGTTCATTTTGGAGACAGGAGGAAGAAGCTCAGCATCCTGGGGTCCCTCAGTGCTCCTGGGGTCATTGCAGGAGCATCTTTCTTTTGTCCAAAACTACACATCTCCAGGCCAGTCCTGTGAGGAGAAACCCTGAACCCAGTCAGGTCAGTAGCAAATCTGTGTTTGTTCCTCCAGGGCTTGTTTTCAGCCTTGGTGTCTTCCAAAAGGCTGCTCAGGGCTTGTTGGGACTCAAAGTTAAGCACAGATTGAAAGATTTAAACCAATTGTAGTTCAGCAAATTATGGGCAGAGTTTAAGATTAAGACTTTGGGTATTAATGACTCCCAGCCCTCTGCTGTGTCCACAGGTGGAAATGAAGTGATTACAAAAGATCTTTGGAAGGTTCATTATTTAGATCCAGTATTTTGAACTTTTAGGAAAATCTAATGTAGATCAGGAAGTAATGAATAATTTTATGAAAAGGTAAAATACAGATTGGGGTCCTATAACATGGAAATTGCCAGAGATAAAAAATAGATAATTCTGCACTAGGCTGTATTTTTAGTTACCAATTACACCAATTATGTAAAACAAATCTCTTAAAATATTCTGATTTGGAAACAACTGGGATGCAGTATTTCACTCAAAAAACCTAATAAAAATATATTTGATGTACTATATCCATCCTTTTCCAGGTTTTTATAGAGAATCTCATGTTATGCTAATGACAGTTTATATTCTGTTTAACCATTTTATTGCAGCTAGAGGGGAGGTTTCTATATGTATGTTAATAGATATATATATATAAAGTGAATAATTTGGCAATTTTTGATGTGCTGAGTGAATGGATGTGCTGAATGGGATGGGGAGCAGGGCTGATCCAGAGGAAAAGCCAGCCCTGCACATGAGATTGCCTCACTGATGTTTTTGGTGCAGTCAATCCTTTTCCTTGGCTGCAGAAATTGGGTCAGTAATGGTTTGTTCAGCCCAGGTGCACAAGGCAGTGATGCCCCATGTTCCATCCAGAGGGCAGAGCCCCTGACTGCTCCGTGATTTTCACAAGTGCACAGATCCCTGACTGATAGAGGTGAAGGTTTAACCATCACACAGCTCAACCTCAGCTTTGGTGCAAGGGTTTGGTTCTCCCTCGTGCCCAGGGAGAAGATCACACTAATGTGGATTTTCATTTTGCCTTTTTTCCCTCTTCTAAATTAACAGAATGTTTAAATGTGCTGTCAGGTTTGATTTCAGTTGCCATGAAAGTTGAAGTCACTTCTTGTCTTATCCAAAAGAGTGCATCCTGTTTTTACCTTATTGCACACTCAGCCTCCTTTGGGTGTGTCAGATCCAGCACCCAAAACCATGAGTGACTTTTGTTAAAACTGGGCAGCATGAACACCCTGTGCCTCATTCAAGCAACCTCCCTCTGCTTTCCTAAAATCTCTCCCTGTCCTTCAAGCGCAGAAATTGCCAGGCAGCAGCAGCAAAAAGCAGGGAAGAATTTCACATGGAAAGAACACGATTGCAAGAGGTGTGCAGAGCAATCCCCCCAGAATGCTGGATGAATTTGCCTGTTCCTCTTTCAGGTTTATCAGACAGACCATCACTTCCTGGATCCCAGGGTTAGAAGGACAAGTTCAACTTGCATCATCCTTCTCAGTTTCCTTAGCTGGCATTTAACTTCCAGTTGGATGCATCATGTAAGTAGACACAAAACTGCACAAGAGACTTCATACAAAGTCCTTCTTTAAATTTCTGTGTGTATTGTAAGATGTATAAGGAATTATTGCTTCAGTTTTATCATCTTTTATTCAGGTTAGAAGCAGCACTTAAAATGTGGAGGGAAAGGAGGGAGGAAGAAGGGATTTTCATATAAAACCAGGGTAAATATATTTATTTCCTCTCTGGAAGCAGGAATTTTGTATTTCTGTTCTTGCTGAGATCTGTTAGTTCTTTGAGACAAGATTTTTCATGAAGAATCTTCTATAAGAATAGAAATGGCCAAAATGTAAGCCCAGCATCAGGAATGGCTGACCCACAGCTGGAGGTGCCAATGTGTTCTTGTCTGCTCCAAAATTCAGGGCAAGAGAGATGTTGGAAAACTGCATTCAGCTCTATCTCTGCTGTTCTCTCTGGGAAAGAAATTAATGAGCAAACAAAATGCTGGACTCAGAAACCACCTCTATCATCAGATTATTTCTGTCTTTTCCAGGAGTCCAAACAGCTCCTGTTGGAACTGTTCCACTAAATCATTTCCTTAAATGGTCACTGAATCAGGGGGAGATGATAAAAGGTGGATTTCAACATCCCCCCCAGCACTCTGAAGCTGGATCTGCCCCTGCCTTGTGCCTGCTCTAATCACTGACCTGCAGGAACAGGGAATCATCTCCCTGGGTGGGGGACACCCATCTTGGCAAGACTTCTTTTGTATGAAATTGCAGAAATGGCATTTTTAGTGAAAAAGGAGAGGTTGCCTGGATCTAGTTCTTAGCACATCAAATCAGGTTTGGTGTCAGGGTGGAAGAAAAGTCCTGACCACACTTGCAATGCAGACAGACTCCCCCACTGGAGCTCTCCCACCACCACCAGATGGTGAGGGTGGGACACGTTTTGCCCACCTTCTCTGCTCTCAGGACATGGTTCTGGGTCAGATTTTCTGTCTTTGCCCTTCATGCTGGTCCAGCTGTGGCTGTGGAAGTTCAGTCTGGCTGTGCTGCCACACTCACACCATCACTTTGACTCCTGAGGCTGTCAGAGAGGCTGACAAGGTTTGTTGGGCTCTGTTATCTCTGTTATCTCTCAGCCTAGGCAGGGAGCACTGCAGGCTACCACTGAGGGGCTTCCAAAACCAAGCCTCAAATCAAACACAGCAAATTAAGCCATGGCATATGCAACACATCATTTCAGTATTTATGTTTGCAGCCTGCAGCTCGGGTATCAGAAAGCCTTGGAGATGAGTGCAATAAATAGCCAGTCCACGGAGGAGTTGGCAAGATTTATTATGTTTATGATTCTGCACAAACAGTGTTGACAGAGTTCTTTTGATACACAGATAGTTTGTGTGCTCAGATGGCTGAGGAGAGAGCTGAACTTGGGAGGATTTGCCTCCAGCTGAGTCTGGATCTTTAGGTGCCTCCAACTCCTTGTGTGTTGTGTTTTAAACTCTGCCATGTGAAGGGGTTTATATAAATCACTTTACAGTGATTTTCTGCTGCCCTTCTGGGATGGCAAACCCAGCCTCACCTGTTTGCCTGGTGTTTTATCACTACAGTTAAGTGACAACCACTGCATTCAGAATCCTGAACGTGCCTGGTGTGCTGCAGTAACTTAAACACGAGGAAAGTTTCCCATGAAATTTCCAACCTGAGGTTTTGGTACAAGAGCCATGGAATCAATAGGAATTTTTTCCTGAATTTCATTGGATCTTGCCTAAATCACACAAAGCAACTTCCCACACTCCAGAATAAATCCAGAGGCATATGGTTACTGTCAGGGGAACAGGTGGATGCTCATACAGTTTGTAAAGGAGCTGAAGACAGCTCGTTGCATTTTGATAAGGTTATTCCAGACAACTGGAATAGTGTAAAAACAGGGAGAGGTGCAGCAGAGGCAGCAGCAGCAGGCAGGGATAAGACTGAGATATGAAGGAGAAGGGAAGCCTGGCACAAAATTATGCAGAGCTTAGGAAATGAGCTAAATATGCACAAGATTTGGAGGGAAAACTGAACATACTTGAGAGTTTTGTGGTCTATTTTGCCAGGGATGGAGGTGTTTGTGGGGCATGGAGAGACCAGGGTGGTCCACAGGTGAGGGCAAGCTGTCATGCAGTAGATCAGAGATCTGCTGGATCTCAAAGTGATCTATCCAAAGACTATCACAAAATATTGCAAAATGTAGCAAAAATTGTATTTTTGCCATTTTCAAAATTAAGGCAATAAAATACAATTTCAAAAATTAAGAATCCTGTGAGTATGGGAGTATTTTGTAACTGGAACTCCTTGTTTGTACATGCTCAGCAATTAAGCTTCTGTGATGCTAAAATAGAAATGTTAATGTTTTGGGAATGCTAAATCAGCACCATAGCACATAAAGGATGTGTTTGGGAAGATATCTGGAGACATAACCAAGCCTTGTTGCTATTGTTTCATTAACTCAGAACTGAGTCCTGTGAAGTATTTACCTGATAAAATTGCCCACCCCAAGGAATTTCTGTGTGAGCAAGGCTGTGTTCCTGCCAGAGAAGGTGCTAGCCAGTCACTCTTGTGAAAATCTCAAAGAGAAAACCCAGAAAAGAACCCTTTCACAGCCATGAGAGACTGCTGGCCTCGGAGATGGCTCAGAGGTCACTGTGAGGATTCTCTTGGATGCTCCAAGAAAAGTTTGAGATGCTTGTCCTTGAAACTGCATTTTCATTTGAAACGTAAACCTTTGAGCCGGGTGTAAAAGCGGATCATCCTCGGGAGTTCTCTCTGGAAGGGAATCCTTGCTGAGATCCGCTGGCAGCGCTGGGATCCCGGCTGGAGCTGGGGAAGGACCTGGGCTCCAAATGAACAGCAATTAACTGTACAGGGCCTGAGCGGGCTGGGCTGTGGGTGTTTGCGTGTCCTGCTCGCTGGGGTTCGCACACGGGGCAGGGATCCGCATTCCCACTCCCGCCTCCCGGCCCCATTCCCGATTCCCGATTCCCCATTCCCGATTGCCGATTCCCGATTCCCGGCTCCATTCCCGGTCCCCAGCCCCATTCCCGATTCCCCATTCCCGATTCCCCATCCCCGATTCCCCATTCCCGATTCCCCATCCCGGATTCCCCATCCCCGACTCCCCATCCCCGATTCCCCATCCCCGGTTCCCCATCCCCGGTTCCCGGCGCGGCTCCAGCGCCGCCTCCCGGCATCCCTCCGCACTCCCGCACGGCAGAGCTCCGCTCTTCGGGACATCTCCCCGTGCAGGGAGGGCAGGTGGCTCTGAGGAGGGGACAGGCGGCTGGGGACAATCCTGTCCGAGTGCCCACGGCACAGCCGTGCCCCCCGAAAGCGCCCCTGGACCCTCCCAGCAGTGCCCCAGAAAGGCAGCTCCGCATCTGGAGCATCTTCACCACACACACGGGGAAATGCCCAGGAAAGTGAGGGGATTTCATTTCATTTCAGTGAGGGGAGAGGGTTGTGGGTTCCCACTGGAAGGTGCGTGAGGACAAAGGCACAGCTCAGGATCGGGGATCCTCTTGCTGGGTGGAGAGAAGAGGGCTGACAGCATATTCTCAGCAGAAAATTCATACATATAAATATTGAGATAAACACGAATATAGATCAATCTAGCTGTCTATCTATAAATAGCTGTATGTGTAAATGGAAACACCATGTCTGGAATGACAAGCAGCCTAAAGGAGAGGACCTTTGGACCACATTGGTGCCCTGAGTGATGTCAGATACTGTGTTGGATGGAAAGGCAAAAATAATCCACCACCCACACAAAATGTGATCCAGTATGTATTTTTAAGTTAAAGCAGGGCCATTTATGGTGAGGCTAGGTAAGCTTTTGGTTCTGGAATTGTTTCTGGCTATCCTCTGCCAATGCAGGAGCATTTCCATGGGATACAACTGGCACATGCAGCTCCCATCCCGTGCAGGAGCACAGTCACAGTTTGCACTCCAGTGCTGTGTGCAGTATAGAAATGTCACAGGAGTTGCAAAGCGGAGTAGGTGGAAAGAGTTCTGATAAGGAAAGAAACAGTCTCGGCTCAAAGCTGCCCGTGGGGCGGTGCTGGTGCTGGTCCCTGCCGGCAGTGCGGGTGTTGCTTTGCCTTGTGCCGAGCCCAAAGCTCCGGGCCGGTGCAGGGGTGTGCAGAGGCCCCGGTCAGTGCTCTGTTCATGGGGTTTTGCCTTCCAGGAGCAGGGCTGACCCTGCACAGCTGGTTCACACCCGGCCGTGGAGCTGAGTGTGCCCCCCAGCCCTCATCTCCTCAGGTGGCCTCAGCCCGCTCCACAGAGAGCGTGGTTTGGGGTGGCTTTGTTTTGTGGGGTGACTTACAGAGCCCTGCTGACTTACAGAGCCCCAGCCTGACGTTCTGAGGAGCTCAGTGAGCACCTGTGGCAGGAACACAGACCTTTTTATTTTTCACATTCAGAGAGCAGCGGCTGTGGGCTGAGGGATGGGATGGGATGGGATGGGATGGGATGGGATGGGATGGGATGGGATGGGATGGGATGGGATGGGATGGGATGGGATGGGATGGGATGGAGCCCAGAGCCAGGCAGTGCCACAGGAGGGGCTGGCATGGCAGGGACCCCTGAGGTGTCTCCATTCGGTGTTTCTGAGCCCCGCACTCTCCATTTTAACACTTGTTCCTGCTCCTCGCTTGAGCTCTTGGCTTTCCAGCTGCTCCTGCAGTGCAGAACAAGGAGCCAAGCAGCCCCAGCCTGTCCCTTTCGGAGCCGTGTCCCTCTGTCCGTGTCACCGGCTCTGAGGAAGGGATTTTCCATCCCGGGGATGCTGCGGTGCTGCCGTTCCGCTGCTCTGCCGCCAGAGAGCGGACGGGCATTTCCATCGCCGGTACCCAGGGACATCCCGAGACATCCCGATAGCTCCGGGATCCCCGAAACCCTTCCCGGGACATCCCGATAGCGCCAGAACCCCCTGAATCCTTCCCAGGGACATCCCGATAGCGCCGGGACCCCTCCAGGACATCTCCGGTTCTGTCGGGATCGCTCCGCTACCGTTCTCTCTAGAGCACATTTAATTCTCTCTTCCTTCTGCTCTTCTTTTTAAGTTATTGCTTTTACCCAATGTAAAATTTTCATCCATTCCAAGGGACTTTACTCCTGTCCATGGGCAACAAATTCTTCTGGCGAAGACTTCAGTTATTAATTCATATATATAATTCTAAGGCTATTTAAGTTTGATTGAATTCTGTATCTTCAGCTCCTGCAGTCTCACTCTGTGAGCAATGTGAAATGATTCCATTCCAGTCACATCTCCAGGTGGTAAGAACAGTTTGGCTCAATCCAATTTAAGTCAATCAGTAAAAACATCCTAACGGGTGAGATGATTTTACCTCAGCAGAAAAACTTCTGGTGTTATCCAGTGAGATGGCCCATGTGAGTGGCAGAAATGTCAGATTCCTCCTTTCACCCACAATGACTCCTCAGTGAAGAGTGGAATTCTGATGCCCCATATTTTCTCTGTCTCTAATTTGGGTCTAGCTCTGGCAATCAGAATAAGCAATTTTGGTTTGGAAAAGTTCAACACAGATAAAGATTTGTACTATGGGGAAGCAATTTAGATCACAACAACAAGAGGTCTGAACATTTATTCCTGCTTGATTTCTGAAATAAAAGGTGATGTCAGGAGGAACTGGAGTGGCAGCTGTGTGAGGTTCTCACTCAGCCCTCACCAGCCACTGCATTGGGAATAACAAATAACCATCCCTGCATTCTCCCCCTAAAGTTTTGGACTGATTGCAGCAGGATTACACATTGTGTCTGGGTTACAAACATCCCCACAGAAAAACAGGATTATGTGGTGCTCTCAGTTTAAACCACAGGGAAGGACTGGCCCATAAGATGAAAGAGACTTTTATTCCTGGAAATCAGGATTTCCTGAGGCCAGGGCTTAGCAGAGCTCTTGCAGTGGCGCTGGTGTAAGCTGTCCCCAGCCTGTCCCCTGGCACAGGGCTGTGCTGGGCCACGAGGACATTCCAGAGCCTGTTCTCAGCCACAAAGGACATCCACGGGTCCTTCCCTCATGTGCAGTGCCAGGGCTTTGCAGCAGACCCCAGCTGGTCCCACCTGCACAGGGATGTGGATGAGGCTGTGTATACTGGCACCTGTATGGAGGAGAGGCTGATCCCTCCAGGGAAACTGAATCCACACTTAAAAATTAATGATTTTTCTCTTCTCAGGTCAAGTGTACTGCCTTGCCCACCTCCACACAGTGAGGAAACATGGTGTGATGGATAAATCACAAAAGCAGCACTGAGCATCTTTTCCTGTTTCCTCCCTGTCCTGTAACATTGACCAAGTGTTTTAATCAATGCACATTCTCAGGGGATATAAATGAGCACAGCTCAGCTGCCTCCTGGGGAAGGAATTTATTTCCTGGGAATCTGGTACTGTGTCTTAGGTCCTTGTCTTTAGCGTGGGGATACAATTACTTTTTGTGGAAGGATATTGAAATGAGCTGGTTTTATTATTAATTTAAGATTATCCAATTATGTGATACTATAAAATTTGCAGATTCTGCCTTAAAGGCTTTAATCTCAGATTTGTGTATTACATTGATACATTTAGATAAACATTGTAAGAAAACACTAATTCACTCTCTCAGAAGCGCTTTTACAATGACTGTAGAGAGCTCTGTGTTGTGCGTTAATATTTTAAATTCTGTGTTAAAGAGTTGATCATAACTAAAGCAGGGAATATATTTTTCACTTGTAGCTTAGGTTCTTTTCGCTGCAAGGTACCAATTAGACTCAGCACACCAAAAATAGCACAGGCAAAAATGTTGGGCTACTTAAAAAATGCCATGAGAGATTAGCAAAGCATACCTAGATGTAAGCCATATGCAGGCAAGAAAGAACCAGGACAAATCTTTAGAGAGTTTTAGCAGGTAAGGAGCCACCCAGCAGCTTGTGTCAGATATCAAAGGGGCACAGACTGTAAACCAGCATCCTGCAGCTGGCAGCGGGTAAAAAGTCTCCCAATAAAAGCTGGATCATCCCTCTTTGGTTTCACAAGCTGTCCTGGGTAGTGATCCCAAAGTTGAGTTGTAAGCATCAGGAGGAGACTGGAGTCATCCTGAAACACACCTGGGAGTGTCCCTGGGATGCAGGAGCTGAGAGTGCTGAGGGATTCCTGCGCTGTGAGGTAAAGCCAGACAGCATCAGGGCACTTCTGCTTTCTTCTCAGCATCCTTAGTATGGGGGATACTCCTAATTCCCCTAATAATACTAATTCCCAAAATAATACCAAAAATTATGCCTATTGCTAACTGATTAACACATGAAGTGAAAAAAAACCTATAAACCCCATTTTTGTTTACGTACCCACACTGTAGTAATTGTAATATTGTAGTATTGTAGTAATACAATAGGAGAGAAAAAGTCTACTTATTGTTTATGTATTTATCTAGCTTTCAACTATTTTAGCTTGTTTTCAGGATCCTTCACATTTTAATTCCTGTGTTGGGAGACAATTCCATGCAGGCAGGAAGAATATGCAGTGTATCTTTTCTGGAGATATCCCTTGTCTGGTGAAACTGGAATGGAGGTCACTGACCTCCCATGGGCAGCATGGTCTCTATTTAGGGAAGGCAAGGGTTTTTGTTACTATGTGAAATTCAGTAGTGCTTACAGAATTATTTTTTAAGGTTAAAATTATTCCTCTGCCTCCCAATACCTGTGGGAACCCATTGGTGCCTGAGGGCAGCATTTCTGTGTTCAGGAAAGGCACAGCAGGGAAAATGTCAGGTGACTTTCCAGGTTCTTGGAATAACTCCCCTGACCCTGGTGGAAAGACCAGGGCCAAAAGGTGGAAGGACCTGATGTACCTCAGTCTACTCTGACAAAGAATTGGATCACAGCCTGTATAAATTAAGGTCAGTACAGCTCGAAATTTGCAAAATTTGAGCAGCTTGGGCAGATGTTGCTCCAGCTCTGAGAAAGGAGCAGATCCCCAAAGCCTGGGGAGTCTGGGACAGCCAGGACCACTCAGCTTCCCAAGGAATATCCAAACCCAGCACCTCCCCAGAGACAAAAAGAGCTCTTTAAATGCAATTAGGACTTGGGTTACAGGCTGGCTTTGCTGTGTAATTATCAGCATTACCTCAGCATTATCAGCACGGGATTTCACTGCTGATCCCCAGGATAATCCTTACCTGTGTGACAGCAAAGGCTCCTCCCTGAGCTCAGCCATCCCCTGCCACCCCTCTGCTGTTTGCTGAATTATCTGCTTTGCTGTGAGAATGGGCAAAACAGGAGCAAAACAGGAGCCTCTTAGCTCAGCCCCAAACCAGGTAGTAGAAGAATAGCAGCAAAAAATAGCCCAAAATATTTGTCTTTCCCACCAATCCCTCTCAGTGATTTCCTTCTTGTTTCTTCCTTTTTTTACCTCCAAGTTTCACACAAAGCTCCATCTTTAGGATTTGCTGTCTACAGGCAGCTCTTTGTATTCAGCTGAATTTAAGATTATGGCTGAGCCATAAAAAGTGAGAAAGGTGACACTGGAGAGTTTCTGCAGCTGTAAATCCTGAAATATTCAAGCCCATGACATTTTTGTAGCTGGCAAACACTGAGTGAGGCATATCTGGTCAACACCGGGGCCCAAAACTGGTTGGATTTCACAGAAGAACCTGCTGTGAGCTTCAGCTTTGGGTGGCATCAGATGCATTTAAGGAGATCTTTCAGGTCAGATGCTGAAATGCTGGTTTTGTTTGCTGCTGTCTGCAGTGATTGCCAAGAGGTTTCACACTGCTCTGCAAACAGCCCTGAGCTGCTGATGGCTCTGGAGTACTCGGATGTGCTTTGACTGAGGTGAAGGGACGTGTGTGAAGAGTTAAATCTGTCTGAAAAGGTTAAATGGGCTGGGGCTGTGCAAACCAGCCTGATTCAAGTTCCAGTTTCTCACTGGATTGGTACTAAATCAATCATTATTTACAGACACATGTATAAATCCCTGGGTTTTGATTAACAGATCTTGAGGTGACGGGGATCTTGGGGATTATTACCCTACCACAGGCCTCCCCCCTGGAATTTTTGTGCTGGAAATCATATTTATGCAAGTGAGTCTCATCTAGGCCATGAATTTTAACTCCAAAGTTCATGTCTTTAGTGTTCAGAGACAGGAAGGCAGCTTGAGATGTGGTTTCTCCCATATCTAATGAGTGTTATTATGGGGAAATCTTCTACTGGATCAGATGCTTCCAATGAGTCTTGAAAAGGCTTTGGATGCATTTAACAGGGTACCAGAGCTCACCACAAACAGGAAGAGGAAAAAATTTATGAAGTCTGAGGCTTTGTCACCATGGTGACATCTATTTGAGTTTGGAAGTTGCATTAGTTTGAGCTCACAGATTTTTCTTTTCCTGTCATTAAAGGCACGCCTCTTATCCTCTCTCAGTTCCCTCCTCCTTCTCTTCTTACACCACAATGACTGCATTTAAAAACTAAATTTCCTTTCAGCGAAAAAAAAATACACAGGATAAATTACCTCCATCCATTATTGCCTCCAGCAATCTGCAGCTGCTGAGGTCCATTTCCAAGTGGACTTCATGTATAAAATGAGAGGGGAAAAAAATAAAAATCTCTTTTCTGTGCCACGCAGTTGAATAGCTATGATCAGATATGTCCAAGTGTGAGAGGCCTTTAAGGATCACAGGGCTGACCACAGTCACTCCCCAGGGTTAGGTGGAGTTCACAGCAGAGATGGATTTGACCCAGGAAAGAACATCAGTGGTCTTCTGGGTCTGCTTGGCAGAGCACACAAGAAAGCTCTTCAAAGTTTTGTGGCACAACACAACCTTGACTTCAGCTCTGGCTTTAATGGCTACTTGGAAGATGACAACGACCACACTCTTTGGGAATCTGTCATGGGGTGAGAAGCCTCAAAACCACAGAGCCAAATCTAAGCAGAGCTGAAGTCTGTGCAGCCCACACAACTGCAGTGGCAGCTGTCAGGAGGGTGCCAGAGCAAGCCCTGCTCCTGGCTGACAACTGCAGGGCAGAGAGGCTGAAGCACAGCTTAAAGAGAAATATTTCTTTGGTGGATACCCAGAATGGGTGACTTGTTTCCTCTCAGGACGAGCATGCTGTGTCTGGGAGATCTGATCTGATCAGCCCTGCAGTCAGTGTGGATGGATGGCGTGGCAGGATCCTGATCCATGGGCAGTGGCCTTAGAGAACTTGGAACTGATGGATCTGGGCGTTTGTTTGACTTGTCAGAGGGAGAAGCTGAGCTCTGGTTGATGGGTAGAGGTGGACTGGGCTTATTCATTTGCTAATGGTTTTCTGGCCACTGGGAATCTTGGTGTTAAACAGCAGGAATTCTGTCCTAGCAGTTGGTTTGTAGCAGTTTTCTCCCCTGCACTGAGCAGCATCACACATCATCCCTCCCCCCTCTGTCTGTGCTCACAGTCTAGTTCACTCTCTGCAACACTTACTTTATTAAATTTGGCTGTGAGAATGTCACCAATTATGAAGGGGAAAGCAAGAGTGAAGGTTAGGGGGGAAAGGTGAAGGTTAAATTCAGACATTCATGGGTTTATGGGGCAGTTTGTCCTCAAATCAAAGCCAGGCATTCATGTTGAGCTACGTAAACAGGAATAAACACTCATGTGAAAGTCACTTAAGAAGCAAAAACCCATAAGAATGTTTGCTGCAAAATACATGCTTTCTTCTCTCTCCCTTCCCCTCCTCTTGGCCCCACTAGGAGGTTGCTCAGAGTGTGTTTCCAGCCTGGACAATGTGATACCTCCAAAGATGAAGACAAAACCATCCCTGCCACAGACACATTTCATGCTCTGAAGGCTGAGCCACTGCTGCCAGCACAGCCTCAAAAAACAGCATAGGATTCCAGAGCCCTGGGGTTAGGACACATCCCAGTCCTTCTTGAGGTGCCCAGTAATGTTTTTCCTCAATACCACACTCTGTAAAGATTTAGCTCAAAGTGCAGTTTTGGGAAGAAATGAGAAAACGGGTGAGAAAAGTTTTTTAAAAAGCAAATTAACCTCAGATCCTCAGGTACCTTTTATTTACCAAACAGAAGAAGTTTCTCTGTGTGATCCATTTCTTAAATTATAGGTTTCCCATTTCCTGGCATCCTAATAAAGTCTAGATGAATGATGAGAGAGTCTGCTGGGAGAATGAGTAAACATCTCCTACTGTCTGGAATGCAAGACGACTACTGTCTTATCCTTTGTTACAGGTTGTTAAGATAAAATTGCCCTATATATCAACAGCACTGTCAATGAAATTAGAAAGGGCATTCTACCTCCACACTGCCCCCGAGGGTTTGAGGAGGGAGGAGAGAAGGCAGTTGTTTCTTTGTTTATTTTGGTTTTTCTTTTTCAGTGAAAGAAAGGAAGAAAAGGGGTTTGTTTGGGGTTGGGGGGAGAAGCTTTGTTTTGTTTCTTTTTAATGCAACTGAAAAAGGAGAAAAGCCAAGGAGGATGTGCGAGGCAGGTTTGGGTATTCCACAAGCTGTGCATGCAGGAGAGGGGAAAAATTATGGTTTGATGAAAAATGCCCCAGGATTTGCTGCAGTGGCAGCAAAGCTTGGGTTCAGGACACCCTGAAGCTGCAGATGTTGGCTCCAAGTAGGGCTGAGTCCCTGAGCCAAGGACACCCCAGGGCTTTTGTTCCCATCAAATGTGTGCCCTGAGCAAGGGCTGCTCTTTATCTGCTGCTGCAAAATCTGTCAGCTGCAGTTTGGGAAGAGCCCTCTTGTACATCCCTATAATCCACTAACCCTTCTTGGGTGAGTCTTTAACCAAATCTTGTTGCTGTGGCAGTTTTCCTGGTTTTTATAGAGATCTTCTTCTCCTGGAAGGTATTTTCTGGACATGTGAGTCTCATGAGTGTGCACTTGATTGCCAGAAAAGTAGAAAACACTGCATATGATTTCCCTGTGCTCAGGGAAATCCAGTGTTGGCCTGTTTTCCTTGCAGTTAGGCTGTACCACCAAATTACCTGGTTTGGACTTGTTACATTAACTGTCTTCAGCTGTCACTGCCCTTGAACCCTGGATCCATGAGAGTGGGATCCAAAACTTGAATCCCATTGCCTCTTTTCCACAAAAAAATGGATTCTCTGTTCCAGACACCTCTCCCAGATGATCCCTAAGCTGCAGGAGGTGCTGGGCTGTGGTGGAGCTCAAGGGTTTCTTGTGGAGGAACAGGGTTCCAGTGCAAGTCAAAGCCCCATCACTTCCATGTCCTCTCTTGTATCCATGTCAGTTTCTGTTACAATCTCATTCCATTGCCTTTTCATTCTCTCTTTCCTGGGCATTTTGGTTTGCTTCTGTTTTTTGTAAATTTTTAAGCAAAGTTGTTTATTCATTTTTGAAACACAAACATTTCACACTTCAAATATTTTCATTTTGAAATCAGGAAAAAGAAAAAAAAAAACTTAACTGAAAACAATACCTGGCATAAAATGCTGAACTTGGGTGAGAAACGCTCTTGGATTCACAGAGCATTCCTGAGTTCCCCCATCCCATCTTGCAGCACATCAGAAATTTTACATGACACTCTCCTGTGTCTCCTGCACACACACATACTCAGGAGAGTTTCCTCTGACAAGCTGGAGGGCTTTGCTACAGATTTTCCATCCCTTACCATGTCAAGAAGAAAATATCTTAATGCTCTATTCACAAAACACTTTTGGCCTGTTTCCATTTGAATGTTATGCTTGTTTGCATAGGCAGTTCAGAGGGGAGTTCATAAAACCTGAATTTTGCCTGAATTTGTGAATGTCTGCCCACTGCACGGTCTTAAAATGAAATTACGTTGGAAAAGGGGCTGTTTGGGGATTCATACATTTTGCACTCATCCTTTAAATAACTCAGATATGTTTTCTGAGGGGAATGTTTTTCCTGTGCGCTGAAGACCACGTTTGTACCACCTACAAATTTCTTCAGCTTCAAAACAGCACTGAGTAAACAGCTGAGGGTTTTGCCAACTCAGTGTTTCCAGCACTTGGATCTGCCCATTGGAGAGATCCCTCAGCAAAGAACAACCTCTTGCTTTAGTTCTTGCTGCTTAGCTCCAGCAGAAAATCCTTCTCCTGCCTCAATTCCTAGCCTAAACCTGTGATAATGGGGACAAAGCCTCTTCTCTGCCCAGCCCTGCCAGGAGCAGCCAGCCCAAAACGGATGTTTGTCTGTATTCATCAAACACACAAAATGTGCAACCTGAACTGTGTACAGAAATGAGTGGAAAAAGTGCAACCTGACCGCAGAAGTATTATTTTATAAATAAGGTCCTTTAGTAGTAGTTAATTGGATACAGATTTTGCTGGATCCATGGAACATTAAAAACTATCATATCCAAATTGACTGACTGAGTTCATGTTACATCTCCAAATTGCCAGTGACCACTCTGCCTCGCAACATCAGGCCTTGGGTTCAGCAATCTCGCTCAAGGGCCTTTTTTAAGTACATTTTTTTTTCCCCTAATAGAGATTGATTTAGTGTATGTTTAATGGCCCCATAAATCACTCAACATGCCCAACTCACATACAAATTCTGCCAAAAAAAAAAAGGTTTTCAAGGCAGCAGATGCCTTGTTGGTGGAACCAATCTGCCTTGCTCTCTGCTGTGCACGAACCCACCATTTCAGGAACCTCCTCATAAAAATGTTCTGCTCTCCCAAACCTTCACATGGGTCATTGTCTCTGGGGCTGCTTTCTTACCACGCCAAGTTAAACTCGGGCGATTCCCCCGCCGTGCCCGTTCTGTTCGAGTGCCTTTTGGATCAGCAATAAATAAATTCATTGTGCATTTCAACAAGGAGAAAGAGCCCGAGCTGGAGCGGGGTTTTGCCTGCCCTTGTGAAGATCTATTGTGTGCAAAGCAGAGCGCTATCGGATGGCGTGGGTCATTTTTCATTACCCCACCGAGGATGCAGCTCAAAGCAGAGGATTATAGAAACTCATTTCCTTTGGTTAGGGGGGGAAAAAGAAAAAAAAAAAAAAGAGTTAACATTCAATAAACTGGAGGGCTATGACGCAACGTGGCCCTCAGAACCTTCCGAGCAGAGCTGTTAATAGCTTCCTTTCCCAGGACGAGGGTTTGCCCCGCTCACTTATCGACTTTGATGCATTAGTAAAAGAAAATATCAACCCCTCATAACTCTCAGAAATGATACAATACATCACTTAAAAGTAAGCTAGGATCAACACGTTGTTAACTGTTTGATCTCTCGAGTCAAAATTAATGATAGGTGTTTTGCACACAAAAAAATGAATGTTAAAAGCCGATTTAAGCTAACTAAAGACATCCCTACAACATCAGGGTTGAATTGGAGGTGATTTCCTGCAATGCAGCTGTTATAAGTTTATCAGTCTGCGGGTGGCAGTAACCAGTAATCATAACCAGATTGCAGAGGGGTGGGATGGAACTTATCTTTAAATAGAAGATCTATCTAACTAACTAACTACAGAAAGCTGGTTGGGAACCGAGTCCACGGCATTATTCACTAGAACACCCAAGGGTCTGGGAGAAGCCAGTTTTCTGTATATTTTAAAGAAATGAAATGACTCTGAAGGTTTAACAGCTAGGCAGGGAGAAACCAAGGTTCATAATGATTAACAGCAGACCTCCTGCGCTCTTGTACTTGCAGCATTTACACAATGATGATAGCTAATAAGAAATGGCATTAAGAAATGACTTCAGCTTTCTCCACTGAGATGTTGCCATAGGCTGTTGATGAACTTTTAGCTCATTCTCTTGTGACACGGAAAGGAAAGATCTGAAATGCAGCGTATACTTCAAGCAGAAAAGCGATTGAAAAAATTCCAAGAAGTCTCTGTGAAGAGCCAAAGAGAAGTGTTGTGCTGCGAGACAATGCCTCTGGACAATTACAGCCTGTTAGGTTTAATGCAGCTCCAATTGCTTCCGTCTGCAGCTAATCTGACCACTGGAAACAGGCACTTTTGCAATGCCCTTTAATTTTTCTGATTTGTGTGTGCACGGTATCTGTTGGTATTAATATGACTCTTTTCCGGATTGAATTAGGGAAAATGAGATGAGCTTTCAAAGGAGACTCAACTTTCTTTGAGAAACTGCAGAGCACAGAATCCATGGGGATGGGTTAGGTCTGTCCCAAGTGTTCTGCAGACACAGAAAGGAGGGACAGAGAAGTCCCATGGGTCCCCAGATGTCTTCAGCAGCACCCTACAATCACTTTAGCCATTCTTGTTCATAATTTTGTCAGATATTTCAGGTATTCCAGCTCCATCTTTAGAGCTGTGCCCACAGCCAGCAGGGATCCCTACAATTCCCAGCTTTCTGAGCCATGCAGATCCACTTTTTCTGTGGATGAATGGATGCCTTAAACAGCCCATGAGTGAACCAAAATCTTCCATCCCTAAAGTCAGACAAACACATTTTTTGTTTTTAAACTGAGCCTAGTTTGCAAGATGTGCTGTGTGAGCCTTTCCCAGACCCAGCTCCCTCCCCTTGCAGGGATTGTCTTGTGCCTACTCTTAAGCCTGGCTTATGGAAACCACAGGTCTAGAGAAGTTCAAATTTGCTTTTTTTATGGGGAACAGGATGAAAAATGGCAAACACAAAATTCTAATAAAAAAGAATGTATTTTTAAAAATTCTCCACACAGCTTTCCTTCAGATTCTGCTGCAAGTTTAAACCTAGAGTAATTCTTCCCCATGTCCGACATCTGTACGTTATTTATACAACACCTTTTTCATAGAGGCTTTTTAATTATTATTCCAGAGGTGTTTCTCAGTGGAGAAAAAGGAAATTATTGATAAAACTGTAAATTTGAAATACATTTCAGTTAAGACCCTTAGTAATTTCGAGTTTTTTGTTTTCCAAGCCTTACTCAACAAACCTTCTTAATTATTTCTCCATGGCGATGGGATCAGCTCACTCTGTTCCTCTCCCCGAGGGGCCTATAAAAGCCTCAGCTGGCAGATCTGCATGTGCAGCAGGCTGAGAGATGTGGCACAACACAAATATCTGCAGAGGATAAATTTTCCATTGAACAAAGTATCAGAGAGGCCCCTGCATTGCCTGCATGAGGACAGGTGGATGGAGGCCCAGCCCTTCCCGATTTTCTGACTTGCTGTGTGATTTCCCAGTTGCTGCTTTGGAATTGACCCATCCCAGGCAGTCTGGGCTGGGCAGGACCCGTGGCCACACTGTGCTTGCCCTCATTGCTCCCTGTGGTCACTCCAGACTCCTCACCACAACCTCTGCCCCCTGCATGCAGCACTTTGTGTCCTTCACTGCCCATCCCATCATAGCCATTCCTTCCAAAATCCTCCAAAACCAAAATTTTACAGACAGGGAAACTGTGGCACTGATGGGTGAGGCTCCCTGCACAGAGTTGTGTAGTGGATGATGTGAAACAGAAATCAAGGCTCCAGGTCCAGCTCTTTCCACATCACCCTGAGTTATGTCTTGTTAAAGGACAGAAATGAAATTATCAATATTCAATACAGGAGCTTTGGCCAGAGTAGGCTCTGAAATTCTCAGATGTGTAAATCACCTAAGTTATAGTAAGGGCTGTGTTAAGATGTTGTGTGGTTTGCTGCAATCCTTTCCACACCCCCTGTTAAAGCTCAGCCCTGTGCAGGTGTGGGAGCACTGCCCGTCCATCTGAACTGGAGGAAGATCTCTCTGCAGAGAATGGGGGAAACACCCAGGGCTGGGGCTCTGTCACTCCAGCCCTGCTGGATTCCTAAATGTGGGACCCAGCTGCAGAGAGAACAAAGACCACATTAAAGTGCTGCAGATCACCCGAGCTGTGGCTCTGAGGAAGCTGCAGAAGTGCTTGGGAGGCTGACACAGGGCTGGGGACAGGCAGCACAGCCAGCAGTCGCTTTTGCAAGGCACATGTGAGGGGGAAAAGGTTTCTGTGCCTCCACCAAACCTCCTTGTGTGAAGCCTTGGGCATCTGAGACCGTGCCTGTACACCCACACACGTGGGCAGGGCTCCCAACCCCTCTGCAGATGTGAGGCCCTCCTAGACCAGCTTGGGACAGGACTGTTTTGGGAGCAATCCTTGCTAAAATGAGACATGAGATGTGAAAAATCTACCTTTGTTACACCAGGCTTTCCAGGGAACCAGTGATTTCACTAGGAGCTCCCCACTGCCCGTGTGGACACGTAAAACAGCCCAAAACACGCTTGGACATCCTGGTTCTCTGGGTCAGCCTGGCTGTGGGAGCCCAGGAGAGGGAGACAGGAGAGGCAGGCTCTTCCCAGTCCCCACAGTGATGTAGGGCAGAAAGTCCCCTGGCAGAGGGACCAGGTATGGGGGTGGCTTCTTGTGGCCAGCAGAGGACTCTGAAAGGCTGTGTGAGAACACAATCCACGAGGTGACTGTGTGATTAGGGGTGATTGCCTAATTAATGAGGTCTTTGGGGATGGAGTCTGGGAGAAGGGCACAGAGAGGCTTCTCCATACTTAAGCCATATCACATGGAGGAGAGACAACGGTGCCTCCTAATTGAAAAAACTGATGGGTAAATTATCACCAAATGAGGTGAAAATCAGAAGTTCCCAGAAAGGACTGAGCTGCAGGATTTTGAAGCAGTCACTGAGAAGTTGGGCTTGGTTCTGGGGCTTGGTTAGAGAGGCCAGAGTTTGTTCTAAGGAGGGGAAAGGTCTTATGGGTTCTGGTATTTTGGTGACTTCACAAAGGTGTGAGTTCTCTTTTCCCTGGAAGGACAAAATGCTGGTGCTACCTTGATGTCACAGCCTATTTCTGTTGAGAAGAGTGTGTGGAAGAAAAGAGAAAGGTGACCTCTGATACTGGAGAGGTAAGATTTATCTTTTGTAGTCCTAAATTAAATGATGCAGTAGTTTGAAGCGTCTGAGAAACAGGTGTTTGGATTGATGACTGAACAGCTTGAAATTGTGTGTGAATCCTGATGGAGGAGGTTCTGTGTAATGTTTTTAGAGTAATGTTATTTTAATTATTACTCCAATGATTTAATTGCTCTGGTTTTGCCTTCTTTTTGGTCCTGACCAGGCTGGGGCTGGTTGTGACAGAAGCAGTTTAGGCAGTGGCCTCAGTTTGCCAATTGTAGCTGGCAAAATCTGTCTGCTGGCTTTGTGTGTTGTGCCTTGTTCTGCTGCTACCTGCTCTGCTCCACTGACTGACAGGGGTGAGCAGAGCAGAGCTGGGCATGCTTCCTGCAAGTCCTTCACACTCTGCAGACAAAATAATCTTAAAATAGTGAATTTTGTTGCTGTAGCTTGGTCTGTAGGGAAGAGTGGATGTTGCTCTATCCGTGTAGGGGGGACCAAAAGCGTTGCTTGGAACCAGGGGTGCAGAAACAAAGGATGAAGAGATGCTCTGCCTTTGAAAGCTGGTTTGCTCTTGTCCTCAGGAGAGCAGAGCTCAGCCTGCAGCTCTGGCTGGAGGGATCCTGCTGCTCTCAGCCAGCCCTGGGTGGGGTGAGCTCCATCCCAGAGCAGGCTGATTCCAGCTTTCCGAGGAACGCTGCTGGCTTATTGGAATGAGCTGTCCTTTGATCTGGCAGAAGGAGCCCACAACAGCTGCTCTGCAGTAGATAAGGACAGGCACTCTCCAGGCTGGTGGGGTTTGGGGATTAGTCCCCAGGATGTTGTGCAACAGGCGAGGTTCCCCACCTGCACTGGGTCAGTGAGTAGGGAAGGGACCTGTCTGCTGTGCCCCAGGGCTCAGGTGTGCTGTGAATGGACAAGATGCTGCTTTGTCCTTCTCTGCTGCCCACCCACAACTCCTTCCTTGTGCAGAGGCTGGGGAGAAAAGCTGTTCTTGCCAGTGAAATGTGTGAGCTGAATCTTGAAGTTGCTGTAAAGACTTTTTTTTGTTTGTTTTTTGGTTTTTCCCCCTCTTGAGTGGAGATTGCTCGTTTATGAACCTCTCTCTCACAGGTTTTTAGTAAGAAGTTCCTAACATGTATTATTCCAAATAGATTCACTAGAATGCTTCTTTGTGCATTACCTGACTTGAATACTGATTTGCTCTTGCCAGAGAGGGTGATGTGGCTGGTGCAGCCCCTTGTGTGTCACGCCTTCCCTGGCACTTGGGGATGTTGTGACAGTTCAGTCCCTGCCAGCAATGCCAGCGCTGGGTGAGCAGCAGCCCTTGGATCTGGGGGCTGCCAGAAGTGTGGGTGAGACTGGAAATAACCTTTGCCTGTATTCAAAGGCAGTCAGGAGTGGTGGTGGACATGACTTCACCGTGCCCACTTCTCAGCATGAGTAACCAGTTCCACGCACTTCCGTGCCAGCCATTAATTTCCAGATGCAATGACTAGCACGGTATTTTCCATTTCCAGATTGTGTTTGTACTGGCATGATTTAAAATACTTTCTAATTGCAGTGGTCCCTATAGTCGAGCTGCTAGAGTGATGCAGGGTGCTTAGAACTTCTTTAACCAGCAATTTTGGTAATGACAGTAATTCACATAATCTATCTTTGTGGCCTTGTGGCTTTCAGAAGTATAGGCCTTTCTTTTAATTCTTCAGAGATGTAGCCCTGTCTCTAAATATAGCTCAGTAGATATCTGGTATCTAGATGTGTTAAGAAAAACTCCACTGAGGAATTCCAGTCCCATCACCACAAACTTTCTGCTGCTGCTGCTGTTAATGCAACTGGGTAAACCACGGAAGAAAATGAAGTGGGGAGGGCGATATGGCAGTTTCCTCTCAAAGATGAGGAGGCCTCAACAAATACAACTTCAGGCAGCAGTGGAGCTTCATTTTGGCTGACAACTCACAGCACAATAAGCAGTTTTGGCAGCCAAATGTGACAACATCCTACTGAACAGGGAAAATCCTTTAGCTTGGGGAAGGTGGCTGAATCCCAAAGCTGCTCTCATTTACGGGTTTGGAGTAACAGAGACGCTTCTAAATTACTTGAGGGAGAAACTGCTCAGACAGATCAGAGGCAGACATCTCCCTCCTGTGCAATTAGATGTGCTGCCTCCTTTGAGAAGGGGCCAAAGCAAATGGGAAGCAGCAATTAAGGTAGACACCAGCAACGAGGACCTAAAGTACAGGGCTCAGCGTTTATCAGCTGTCGCTGCACAGAAAAGGTTTAATTAATTAATTAATTTGAATGAGGAGGGAAGAGCTGTAACTCAGTATTTTTGTGAATTGATTAACTGTTTTGTTTTTTTCTCCCAGAAGATCCTCATATGTGCTGGGTGGGAGGGACAGATGTTGATTAAATGTAAACTTCTCTGCAAATGTGTGTGTGACCTCTGGTATGTTGCTCATTTGCACTCCCTTCAGAGGCAGGGAATAGAGCTGGGGAGGGTTTTCCATGCCTCTGTCCAATTAACCCGTGTATTTTCAGCCAGAGACTGAAAAACTGGGGAACCCTGAGCCTAGAACAAGCCCCCGAGGTCACTATTCTCATACTGGCAATAGATCACCCCAAATCATTTGTTTTTTAAGCTGTAGGAGCAGTAAATGCAGTGTCTGATATGCCAGGGACTGACCTAGATGGTGACAATCCTTGTGATCTGTCCCACTTGCTGAGAATATTTCAAGAGGAGGCAGGTGAATCACAGACTCTGCACCCCTGGTCTTCTACCTCTGTTGATAAAGGGGGCTTGAGGAGACACCAGGGTATGTCTGACACATGGTCTGGAAATGAAGCAAAAGCCACTCCAGTATCCTGCAGTGCCAGCAGAGATGTTTTCATTTTCTGAGAGGTGCTGCAGCAGAAAACCGGATCTGCTTCCTCAAAGACTGTCACTCCCATCTGGAGAACATAATATTTGACCCATGGGCTTTATTTGCTGTCAATCTCCCACAACTCCCAGGAAGGAGACTCCATCTCTTTTTAACTTGAAGCTGTTACCTCTTGCCCAAAAAACAGGTTTGTCAAGGCTTGTTCTTGAGCCGGATGAGAAACATGAAATAAATGGAGGCAAAATACTAGCATCTTCCTTTTTAATTGTCATCAATAAAAATTCTTTGAAGAGGGAATGCTTAGCCAGTGTTAATTAATAGGGCTGTCATTGTGACTCCCCACTGCCACTGCACAGTGCAGTGACTCACTGGAGACACACAGCTCTCTTTGGCTGTGATTTTGCTTTATTGAGCATCTTGTTCTCAGCTGCTACCAGAAGCAGGAAATCTCTCAGAGCTGTGGAGAGCTGATCCAGTTTGTGCCTTGAACCGGTTGTGCTTTTCCACCTACTCCCATGAAGGAGTGCCTCCAGCAGCTCTCGGAGGGGGCTGCTGCCATTCCTGGCCAAGGAAGAAATTTCAGGGCTTTGGGACCCCCTGTCTCTATCAAGTGTGGTCTAAGCACGTCCCCACTAATGTAGACTACGAGGAGCTTTGTTTTTTTCCTGCAAACCAAAAATACCAACAGTTTTTTTAAATATCTGGAAATAAAGAGTTACATGATCCACTGAAATTCATAACAAAGGACAAATTGAATCCTTCATGCTGTGTAACAGCCATAAATAAAGGGTTTATGGATGAGAAGTTGTAGGCAAAGCTCCAGCAAAATCAGATTTATTCCCTCCCCACCCCCTGCACTATAAGTCTCTGGAAATGGGGGTTCCAAAGGCTCTTCTGACACAACTTTAAGTGCAGCTTCTTAAACCAGACTCTCTGCCAGTATTTACAGTTCACATTCTGTGCATGGTATGTGTGTATATAACTGCACCAGCTTTTACAGTTGATTTCTCAGTAGTCATGTGAAACCAAAACAACTGATGGCCTGAGCTTGGAATCACTTGTGCATTTTTCTGATCTAGAATAAAAAGAGGCTGCCTTGGTGTTAGGAAAAAAAGATTTCCTGATTAAAGTTGCTCCAAGCTGATGGTGGCCCAGTCTCTGTGAGTGTCGTGTTCCTTCTCCCCAAAACCACTGGCTGGGTTTCCAGGGGAGCCCTGCAAGATGGATTTCAGAACTTGGTTGTACAATTGCAAAGGCAGTAGCTGCATTCTTTCTTCTCACAAAGGCATGGCCCTGCCTCTCCTTGCTGTCTGCTCTAAAACTTAGCCCTGAGGTGTCATGAAATACAACTTTGGAGTAATTAACCAACTCCTAAAACTGCAGTTCAGCCAGGTCATTGCCTGTTAAGGAAGAACAACTCATTTCAGTGGATTTAAGAGCTGGTTTCTCACTTCAGGAGCTGAAAATAGGTCAGGAGTGGCAGTAGATCACTGTGAGAAATGTATAAACAAATCGGAAGGAAAACTCCTCACGTGTTGGTTTTGGATCAGCTGATATTGGTTTGTTCTCCTTTCTTGTGTGCTTAGAATGTAGCCTAAGATAGAAGCTTAAAAAAAAAAAAGGGATTTATTCTCATTAAGCAATTGCTCAAATCTCTGTTTTTAAAGAGTCTGAGTGGTGCTGTAGAGGCACTGCTCTGCTCTTGTCTAGAGCTTGTTTTGAGCACTGTGCAAAATGGCTTAAATTGTTGGGACCTGAGAAACGATACCTTTGAGCTCTGACCCTTCATAACTGAATCCAGACACTCAATGTCTCTACTTCCACATATTTTATATGAAGCACCTGACACAGTAGCAACAAATAACACAGGAATAAATCCAGCAGCCTGCAACAGTTCTCCTTCATTAGCCAAGCCAAAGGTCACCTCGCTGGTGTCACCATCAGTGTCTGGCCACTGCTGGGGCTGTTGTTCACTCTGGACCTTAGTGGAGAGGTCATGCAATGGAAGGGAAGGTGGGGAGCCAGGTCAAAAACACTTCTGTAGCCCTTTTTGCACTCCACAACCACAGCGACATCCCAAACCTTTGGTGCTGTTCTGGAAATTTAACACAACCCCAAACATCCTGGGCTGGAGCCCCAGGTGCTGACACACTAAAGCACAACAGATCCACTGAGTTCCTGGCATCCCCTCCTTTCTTCTTAAGAGCTTCTTAAAATAAGCCCATTAGCCCCAAGTTATCAGCAGCACAGAGATCTCTCTCAGGAGTCACTCCATCTCCCGGGCTCTGAGCGTGGTTTCAATTACAGAGGTTGCAGTGGATACAGCCACTCACCCCTTCCCAGTCCCAGCACAAATGCTCCATTCCCCAAATTACTGCTGACTGGCCTGGGATTGGGTTTATTGCAGACAAGCAAGCCAATTCTTTGAGGCTGGGGTTAATTCAAGCACCCCATGCAGAGCTTTAGCCTGAGAATGGTTAAATGTTTAACCATGCCTCCAAAAACTGGTCAGGTGCTAAGTTGTTTTTCTAAGGGTTTGTGGGGTTGAGGCTGAGCTCCCTTTTTTCCCCCCAACCTTCCCCAGTGCCTTTCACTGGGGGAAAAAGGTGTGAAACTGATGAATCTGTCTCTGGCTTGTCCTGTTTTCCTTTCAAATACAAAGCCAAACTTAAGATGTTTTAAGATTGTGCTGTCTTCATTTATGGAGTTAATTCATACATGAGGATTCTGTTGGAGAAAACAGCAGATTTATCCTGAAGTGGTAAACCTCACAATACCAAGACACAACTTTCCAAATATTAAAATTAAAAAGTCTGTTACTATTGCCTGGTAAACTGACCCTTGGAAAACCAGCTAGGAAACAAATCAATTAAACCTGTTATCCTAAACTTCTGGTGTTTTTCAGCTGCTGTTTTGGGAACACAAATTCCACAGCATTAGGCAGAAAAAGGGAATAGATATTTTTATTTAAAACAGAGTAACTCAAAGTGGCCATAATAACCCATTTGTGTTGCTTTTGTACTCAGTAATGAATGACTGTAGTATAAAGTGCTCCTAATTTTTGCCTCGAGGTCTTGTCAATCATTACCTGATAAATAAAAACTTCAAACTGGCTCCTTTTAGCTTAATTGGGCAGAATTTCTCTCTGAAGGAAGGTTGAATACAGAGAATAATGTGTTTGTGGCAGCAGTGAAAGTCAGCAGGCAGGGTATTTGGATGGAAGCATACAGAGGATGTGAATTCTGAACTCAAAAGATGAGTCTCTGGGGATTTTTATCCAGAAGTATCTGTTCCCATTGCAGGCAGAGCTGAGGGACTGAATCCAGCAGCAGGGGGAATCCTGCAGCCCCTGGCCATGCCCTTGAGCTCTGCTGTCCCTCTCTGGTTTGGGGCTTTACAGCTGATGCTTCCAGAACAATCAGGAATCTTAAAATTGCACTAAGGCTTATTTAAACCATTATTTTTTTATTATACGAACACTGGCAGCAACAGAGGCAGTTTCCTACATAGGAACAAAAGGATCTTATTGTCAGTACTGGAACAGATCTGAAACAGCTCAATTAAGCAAACATAACATCCTCAAAGTTTGGCCTGAAAGGAAGTTAAAATAACTGTTCTATAAAATGCTTTAAATGTGCTTTAAAATGTCATTACTCAGATAAATCTAGCTGTTTGGAGGCTCGTTCACCAGGGTTTTATGGCCCTGCCAGTTTATGGCAGTGTATGTATTCATGTCAAGAATTCCTCTTCCAGAACAGTAGATGAGGAGACAAAGCCACAGGAGTGCTGCAGATCAAGGGGAGGCTGCAACCAGCTTGGGAATGGAGTTTTGGCTCCTAGGCTGGGAAAACTGCTCCAAAGCACATCCAGCAAGTTGTGTGTATTTATGGCAGAGCTGGAAACCAGCAGATATTTCATGATAGAAGGCTGGACGTGTTGAAGGCAGTGGTAAAGGTGCTGTTGGCTGCAGGACTGGCCCTGCAAAGCCAAAATATTTATTCTTTCTCCCCTTGCTGGTACCACCCCTGCCTTACACCTAAATGAAGAGAATTTGGACCATAATGAGAAACACCAGAAGATCCTCCTTCTAAAATTAGTCCAGGCCTACAGGAGCTGAGTAGGTCTCATTTTACATCAATAAAGGTCTTTCCACCGATGCTTTCCTTTGACTGTCAGAGCAGTGCACAAAGCAAATTTACTTATGAATTTGTGATTGCTCATGGAAGATGGCAGATTAAGTCCCAAATGCTGATGATTTAATCCCCTGGCCCAGCAAATATATCTACGTAAACTGGCACAATTCTGCCCACAGTTCGGTGTAAACAAGAACCCCAAAATTTCTGCTGTGCCCCAAAGATATAATGCTCAGTAAATAGAGGGATTTAGACATTATTTTTTTCATTGCCTCCATAGCAATGCAGTGTGGTATCCACAGTAGGAAACCTCATGCCAGCAGCATCTCTCAAATATGCTAAAACAATCTAAATTAGAAAATGTCAGCTTCTTGGCTGATGTTTCTTTGGAGTTTCTTTCTTCCTTTCTTGTGCCTCTATAATTTTATTGGGATGACTAAATCTCTGAACTATGTTAGCAGTAAACAGAACTAATTTACCCCCTGCTTCTTTGAAACAGCTGCTGACAGCTGCACTATAATTCAATCATGGATCTTTGCAGCACAGACTGCAAAACACATCCATATTTTTGCTATTCTTCCCTCCCTGTTGGATTTGGACCGAAGGAGCTGCACCAAATAATGACATGTGACAGTTTTGCCCGTACATAGAGACTGAGCTGCATGAAAACAGAGGCTCAAGATGAAACATTGTCCAGCCAAAAAGGTTCTTTGAATAAAAGGAGAATAACCACACAGATACACAATGTCGTCGGGGTATCTTTTGTAAAGTTGCAATGATTTATTTTACTAGTTTGTACAAAAAGGCTTCTGACAACTGCTCTATGAAAAGAACCAGAAATGTGTATGCATTTTTGCCAACTGTTAATAAATATCTTCTTAAATAAGGAAACAAATGTGTTTAGGAACCCAGAATCATTTTTCCTGCATGTGATTGAAAAGGAATTCAGAGATGGAAATAAATAATTCTTCTTCCGCTTGTGACAACTATTTACAGAAAAATGTACAAACAGTGAAGCTGATGTTGAGCCTAGCAACAGAAATCCTGTTATTATGCTTAAAAACAACAACAAAAAACCGAAACAGAAACAATCCCCACATAATATTTAATATATGAATCCTATACAGCAAGATACCGTGGTCCAAGTTAAAAATGGAACACACCAACACAGTGACCACCAACACTGAAACACCCGCAAGACAAAACTAATCCTTGACTACTAAATAGTGGAAGTTCAGGCATGATTAGCTTTTAACTTTCTAGGCAGCGCCTTCACTTCCTTTAGGAGGTTTACAGAAGGTGTATGTATGTGTACAATGTCAAAAGATGCTTCCTCTGTGTGTGATTTCAGTTCCTCACTCTAAACCAGGGCTGTGCTGGGGGCAGCTTCGGCTGTTTTAAGGTGGATGGTGCTGTCTGCAGGCTCCAGGGCTTTTGGCACCAGCTGTTGTCCTGCTGTGTGTCCAAAGTGTCCCCGTGGGGAGGTTTGCTGGGTCCTGCCTGTGGAGGGTGCCTGCTGCAGCCAGGCTGCCCCTGCAGATGTTGGGTGGCTGGGGGGGATGCCAGGCACATCTGGCAACGTGGCAGCTGCTCACCAAAGGCCCCATAAACCTACCAATGTCGTGGATGGCCTTCCCCTTTCCCATCAGCCTAATCCTGCTACTGGGAAAACTGCTGGGAAAACACCAATTGACTTAAATGAGATGAGAATTAGGCCATCAGAAACAAGTTTCCAATTTATTTCATAGACAGTAGGGTTTTTTTCTTCCTTTGCTTATTCTTTTTAAAGTGAGGCATCTGGTCTGGATTTGATCTGTGACTTAAAGGGAGAAGAGCAGTGAGTGAAGTCCAGAATTTCATTTATCTTCTTTCTCTAACTCTCCTCTAAGGCAAGACATGGAGCCAAGTCCCCACTGTGGCTGCATGGCCCCATGTGTTCACTGAGCAGAGACCCATCTCCAGGGATTTATGGTGTCCTGGACCCATCTGTTGGAGGTTTAGCCTTTTTGAAGTTTGGAGATTTAGAGCTGGGTGTGCTGGACGCTGTGTTTTATTGGGCATTATTTTCTTTTTATCTCCCTGGTGAAATTGATGCCAATCCTGTTTCTGTGCGTGCCAAAGCGGGGAATTGGGTTGTGATTGGTTACTGCAACTGTGTATTCTTCTTTGCAACAACTTTAATTGAGTCTTAATTGTTAAAGTGTGATGTTTGTGTAACCTGTGACTTTAAAAGAAGGAAAAAGAAAAGCCTTGAGGGGACATTTTCTTGCTTCTGGTTCCAGCTTCTTGGTGGCCCTTGAAGGGGATTGTTCTGGGGTTTGCTGAGGCGAAGCCAAGAGAGCAGGGGGTTTATCAGAAGCACTGGCCCCAGCAAGGAATGTTTCCTAGCACATTCCCAGTCTGTGTGGTGCTGGGTGCACATCCCAACTCACAGCACCTTCCTCACTCGAGTCTCCGTGTTCTTGGAAAAGTGCTGGGACTTGTTCCCTCGGGGAAGTCAATGGACATTTTCCACACAGCAGCAGGATCTTCAGTTACACCTCTGGAACTGCTTAGGAAGCCCCAGATAAACTTCAGCTTTAATCCCTGTTTCTCAGCATTTTGCTGCTTTTCTGTTTCAAGTTCATAGCAAATTGAAATACCTTCTGGCTGCAAGAGGAAATTTCCTTCCTTGTTGATAGAAAAAAAGTGCACCCATAAATTCTCGCTCTTTGAAGCACTTTTCTTCAGTTCTTTCGCTTGCCAGTTGATTTGTTTTATCTTTGCCTAATCTGTCCTTTGAATTTGTGTCAATCCACATCCAGCTTTTGCTACTGTAGTTTAAAACTGGACATTGCATGTAATTTATCCTTGGTTTTGCTTATGAGATTGAAGCAGAGGGGTGGAAGCAATAATTCTCTAACAAAATACCTGTTCACTCCAGGTATATTTTGTTCACTTATTTTATTGCAAACCGTGTTACAGGAACTACACACACTTATTAGTCACAGCACAAGTCTCACCTTGGATAGATTATTACTGTTTTACTCACAATCAACACTGGTGAGTTTGCAATCTCCAGAAAGACTCATTTGCAAAAGTATGTACTGTAGGAGCCAATTTTGTAAGCAGATTTGGTTTTAAAGAGTTTCTCTGGCTTGTTTCAGTTTACAAGCTCATTGTCTGTAATAAACTCAAACAAAATGTGTTCAAATGCCTCTTAAGATCCAGAAACTCTTCCATTGTCTGAACTTTCAGAGGTCTGGTCCTAAAATGGTTTGGGACTTTTTAAACCCATGGCTGGAGCACCAACCTTTCCCCCTCCCCCACAGAAGCCACACAAACCCACTCTTTACAAATAACTTCTTTTTCTTTCTTCTTTCTCTTTCCTACAAATCTAGTGGCAGCCACATGCTCGTACCACCATGTTCCTGTATTTTTTTAGGATAACATTGGAGCTGTCATCAAAGTAGAGCACTGAGATGGCATTGAGTTGTGTAGGAGCACAGCAGGGTTTCGGCACAGTCTCTGGATTTATAAAGTGAACCTGGGGAATGAAAACAGAGGAATGTTAAGGTTTACCTTTCCCCTCTCCTCTCCCATATTCTTCTTTCATGGACAACCTTCTGCCTGTCCCGTACCCTCACCCAGACAGAGCTGAGCTGCGTAACTTTGGGATTCACTGACCCCAAATCCACTTTTGGTGGCAGCACAGAATGGATCCTCACAGTTTTTCTAAGAGATGCTGATAGTGGGTCTCATGTCTTGCTCCTTCCTTCCCATGCAGTGGGACTAAACCCCCACTGCAGTGTCTATCCCAGGGTCCTTTCAAACCAGAGAGATCCTGCCAATGCCTGCAGCAAAGACAGGGTCATTTCTGGCCAGGCCCTAATTCAGGCCACTCAGGCAGACACGTGGAGCCAGATGCTGCAGGCACCTTGAGAGCCAAGGCAGATCTTCCTTCCCCTGTTAGCTTGGAGACCCTTTTGTGTATAAATTTATTTCTGAGTAGATGTAAGCCTGTGTTAGGAGATAGGGTGCACCTACCAGTGTCTGTACAATGGCATGATTTGTAGCATTCATGTAGGAATTCAAGGGGAAAGCACATTCTCCTTCACAGTAATAGGCAGCGTAGCCCTCCGGAGCGATGATCCAGTCCTTGGTTAAATTGAATCCATTAGATTGTGGAGAAAGAAATGCAGTGAAACAAAGAGCCACCCAGCACATAAATCTAAACATCCATACAGCCATGCACAGTTACAGTGGCCTGCAAAACAAAAATCTGGCCCCCTGGCCTTGCTAAAGCTCTGTTACAGGCCTCTAAAGTGCCTGCTCTTCCTGGAGGGACACATCCCACATTGCCAATGTGCCCACAGAGCAGCTGAACACCTGGGTTCAGTTGTTTATGCATTCAGCAGTGCCCTCCTGTCTGTCCACGAGGATCACTTCACCCAGCAACACGATGCAGACACAAGCTTTCAGAAAGCAAAATGTCTTTAACCAGGTCTAAAAGAATGGGCAGATGAAAATGGAGAGCTGTGTGTGCCCTCAGCACTGCCAGAGCACCCCACAGCTCCTCAGAAGGGCCTGAGTGTGTTGAGCTTCCAGCCAGTCTCACACTAAACATTTGTACACCCAGCTTGGCAGAAGCACTTAAACATGCCAAAGGCAGCATACAATATTTTTCCCCTTCAGGAAAAATACCCTGAATAGCCTGTGCCAGCCCTTACCTGCCACCCCAGGTCCCTGAAGCTGACGTAGAGCTCGTGTTTCTTGCAGGCCTGTCGCTGGTCACTGCTGCTGTTCTCTGTGAGGGGACAATGGTGGCCATGAGCTTGGGCTGCCCCAGCTCCCACAGCCCTCAGCAGGGAGCGAGGCATTGCTGCTCGGCTGCTGCACTCATGGCTTTTTGGTTTTTTTAGCTGTTTTAATCATATAATAATGGCTGGGTTCAACATATATGAGATGTACTTCTGGCTTTTTTGTGCAAAGCCAAGAAAGGCCTGGGGAAGTAGGGTTTTTTTGTCTTTATTTTTTTTATCCCTGGACTTCCTCTGACCTCATAATAGCACCACACAGATCACTGATTATTGCCTGTACATAAAAGGACGATAGGTGCAGTTTTAAAGTTTTGCCCATTCTGGATGTGAAGCCTGAGCAGAGACCCAAGTAGAAAGAGTGGCTCAGGGAGAATTTCTTCACTGAAAGGGTGGTCAGGCATTGGAAGGAGCTGCCAGGAAGGCAGTGGGGTCTCCATCTCTGGAGGTGTTCAAGGGACTGGACCTGGAACTCAGTGCTCTGGGCTGGTTGACAAGGTTGGAATTGGTCAAAGGTTGGACTTGATGATCTTGGAGGTCTTTTCCAATGTTAATGATTCTATAAAAATATAGATTTTTTTTTTCCTGGTCTTTCTGCTCCTCACAAGCTCTCCTTCCACTCAGTAAGGCACTCCCAGAAGCAGCTGGAATTTGCTGCTGCCTCAGCAGAGCCAGCCCTGAGCTGTGGCTCCTGCTGGGACCGTCATCAAGGGCCTGTTACTCTGAGGTATCACATAATTAAGCCACATTTCTATTTCAAGTGCCTGATGGAGTTCTCTTCCAAATTAGGAAGCGCTGCTCCCCCCAGAATAGCCGTGGTTATCCTGAGAATGAATGGATTTTCCTCTTCCACGCAAGAATTTGGGGACTACTATGCTTTTTAGGGGCTAAACTTAAAATCACAAGGCCTGAAAATGAACAGCATCTGGATTCAGATCCACTGATCACTTGCTCATTGCTTTAATGTAATTATCTTCAACTTCAAAATGAGAATTTATTTCGTATGGGAGAAGGAGTTTTTTCTGGTTAGGCGCTTGGAGTATTTTTTAAATTTGGATTAAGAAATCCCTCAATTCAACATCGCTTGAAAGAAACATTCTTTCTCCTGACATTTTTGGAATAACCCTAACCCCACACGGTTTTCAAACCAGTGGTGGGCCAAAGGGACAGCAAAGAGATAACGTGTGAGAAACGGTTCCCAGGTCACCCCACGGGCAGAAACGGGGACCCAGGCAGCTGTGCCGTACCTGCAACGTTGGACACCCGGAAAGCCTCCTGGTTCTTTGGTGCTTTGGATCGGTTCTGGCTCCTCTGCTTCCCCCCCGTGGAGCGGATGCTGCGCAGGTGGACCTCGGTGGCTTTGAAGAAGGCGACGGTGAAGGGCTGCTTGTTCTGCGGGCCGTGCCTCCCGATGAGCCCCGCCAGCTTGGGGTTGATGCTTTGTCCTGCAGACACAACAGCCTGGTGAGAGCTCCTGCAGCAGCTGTGCCAGCAGCCAGGGTAGCACAGGGCAGAGCTGCTGCTCATCAGGGTCACTCCTGGGCCTGCCATCAACCCTCCAAAGACCTGGATTTGTTGGCCAAAGCTGCTTTGTCAGAACAAGAGCAGCTCAGCACAGCACACTTCGTTTTATATCTGTGTGTAAAAGTTACATTAAATAGTCCTACATATAATTATTTTACCCCAAATCCGCTTAGCATTAACTTTTCCTGCATTCTTTAGAGGGGTTTCTTCAAGTTCACCAACCTATAATTTGAAGTGATTCTATAAAAGGAACCATAAAACTCAGCCCATAGGAGCACTAAATTCCCACTGGAAGGTTATTAGCTTAAAGTAAAAATGCCTTGTATGAAATGCTGACAGAGTTCCAGATACACCTTAGCTGAGAGAAACGAATGTTTGGAGACATTTTGCTTATTGCTGCATCTTGCCATCACTATATCTGATAACTTTGTACAAAACTTTGATTATCATCCATGTGTCCTTCATCTTGGGCTTTAGAATAATTAGATTTTTTGGTAAAAGATAATTAGTAGGTTTCTCTGTAGAATTAAATCAATATTTTACAAAAAAAGGCAAGGAGAAGGTGGCAGTGGGAAATTTAATTTTTCCCCCTGTTGCTGTCGAGGGATGTCTGGGTGCTGCTGTGAAGTGCAGAGGTGATATCCAGGATTATTCTGTCCCAAGCTACTGAGTGCTGCTGCTAAACCCAAATTATGTTAATGGTTTTGTGATCCTTTTGCTAAGGACAGAGCTGGGCCTTGTCAGCCACAAATCAAACGTGCCAAAGGACAGCTGACACTTTCCTGGACAAGCCCTGCAAGGCAGCCTGGCCAGGGAGAGTGGGAAAAGGGCTCTCAGCTCATTTGTTTTATAAGATTTTCTTTTCTTAAGTAGACTATTTGTTTCATGATTACAGCTCATGTAACAGCAGACACAAAGAAAAATTGGGGGTTGCTTTATTTTCATTTTTTACTTGACTTAAAGCCTCGAGGATTGCCCAAGCACAGTTGCATCAAAGCCCTGCAGGGCTTACAGCACACGGTTGCAGAATGCAAAGATGAATGTTTGGTGCTTCCCCTGTCTGGGAATGACGTGCCTGGCACGGGGAGCCCCTGGCTGGTGGGTGCCACTCACCATCGGTGCCTTCCACGGAGAGCTGCAGGCCAAGGTTGTGCTGGGGATTCACCACCCAGTGGTTACTGGTCGCGGTGATGTCGAACACCAGCCACCCTTCCTCTGCAGCCCAGATCGTCCTGGAGTCCAGCAGGAACAAGTCTGAGTCCCTGGAAGCAAGAAGCAGAATTCCCAGTTAGCCAGGATTGCCACTGGAGTCTCCAGAAGTTTCCTCTAGGCAGTGTGTGGGGTTGGGGTTTCAGACAGTGGGGCTGGGCTGGTGGGTGCTCCCCTCTAATCACCCTCAGATGAAGCTTCTCTTCTCTTCCAAAAAGAGAGGATGGGTTGAAGCAGAGCTGAGGTGGTCTGGAGTTACTTTGCTGCTACAGCTAAACTTGAGCTCCTGATGAAACTTCAAAAAATGCTTGCCAGGCACAGATCTGCAGAATTGCTGTTTGCATATGCAAACCCGCTAATTGGGCAGACAATGCTGCTCATTAGCCTTTCCACACATAATTTCCTGACTTTCCTGCATAGCTGTAGCCTGGTGCAAGCCAGCTGGAACACTGGTGTGCATACATTAACATGTGTAGTGGGTTCATTTTAAATTTGCTCATCTGAGGTTACAGACAACTGATTGAGGCAATAACCCTCTGCACAGTCACAGGTCTGCACCACTGGGGTCACAATCTTTTATCTTTTTTGGTTTTTTTTTTTAAAGGCCACTGCTGGGTTACTCTAGCTGAAGAAATAATAGCAGAAAATGAAAAATATCCTAAATAGGGAGAGTCTGTTCTTTTGAAAAAGGTGAAATTATTTCAGATTTACCAGATGTTGCCTGGCAAATTTCTGAAAAATTAAAATTTGAGAAAACACAGGTTCTGTAAAGGAAGGAGTCTTATCAGAAAAAAAAAAAAAAGGAGATAGAAGTCAGATTAAAAATGGATGTTGTTGCAGTTCTTTTATAAAAAATCACTTTAAAAGAGGAACAAAGACACATGGTGGTGGAAGTGTCTAGACAAGTCCTGTAAGAGCTGTTTTGTACCAACAGTGAACAAACATGATAACTCGTTCAAGTGTAATTATATCCTTTTGAATGAAGAACTATCCTTGAAAAACCCTTTAATCACATCCTCAAAGCTTTAAAAGGCCTTATGAATTTTATCACTATGGATTTGTCAGTGCTAATACACATATTTAGATGTGTTCACACAGTGTCTCTTTGCACGAATCAAGTGATCAGAAATAAATCTGGGGAGAGCTGCTGGCATAAGGGCTTTTGACTCACAGCTTTTAGTGATCCTTTTCCCTTTGGCATACCAAGAAATTAGAAGCTTTTTTCCCACACAGAACAGGAATGGAGGGGGTTTTGCAATGCTTTTACTATTTAGTTTTCCTCTCAACCTCAGTGGGCCAGAGTGTGTGCAAGCTGATGATTTCCTCCGTGAGCTAAGGGATGTCACCACCCACCTCTGCTGGCTTACATGAAATTCAGTTTCTGAAATGAGTTGCTGCAGAGCACGTGAGCACACGGCCCAGAGTGTGCAAGAAGAGGATTCTGTGTTTCCTCCCTAAAGCAGGATGGATTTGGATGGAATATGCTGCCAAATATGCAGCCGGTGCTGCTGAGGGTGCAACCAGTGCTTGCAAAGTTCTGGGGTGTGGAAACTGGACTTGCTGCAACAGCTCCTTGCTAAGGCAGAGGGGATCCTATGGGAATATTCCAGTGGGTGCTGGGGAGCCAGAGTGGGTGGCTCAGGAAGGATCCATGGTGCAGCAATGCAGAGGCTCGGTGCAGGTGCTGGGAGCTCCCAGGAAAGCTGAAGTTAACCAGGATGGGTAACCCCTCCCTCTCACATTAGCTACAGCAATGCAAGATGCTCGGGCTCTAACCAGGGGACAAATTCCTGGGGTTTCATCCCCACCCAGGAGCAGTGGCCCTGTCCCCACAGCCCAGGACACCTCCCACCCTTCCCTGTTTACAACACACCGAACCAAACACATCTCAGAGGAGCCAGGGGTGAGGGAGTCGCATGGATTGGCCCTTTCCAGTGGCTGAGGCCAAGTTTCCAGGAGGAAAGGGTTTTTATATTCACACAGTACATTATTTAGGCATGGCCTCTGACTGGAACTCATGATTCACACAAGGTTTAGTTAGCAGGGACCTGGCTTGCTTGGTTTTCTCCCCTTGTAGTTTGCAGGTTGATGATAGTAGTAATCATGTTAATTTTTTTGTTTTTAGCTACTGCCCAACTGCAGTATTATTACTCAGAAAAAACAGCCTTTAAGCTTCCCATGCTGACATGATGCAATCGGGGTAAGAGACAACACGAGGCATCAAGTACCAGGGTGAGTCAGTCTGGGAAATTGTTTAATGCGTTTGTTTTCCTGTAGTTACAGCAATGTGCAAACAATAGGCCTGCAGGGGAAGCCCGAAGTGAGAGATCAAAGGGACCCACTGAAGGGAAATGTCCTTCCCACACACACTTGGAACATTTGGACCCCAAAAAGCCCTTTGGAGTCAGATGCCCTTTGGAGGAGTTCAAGCGCTCCTGGATTAGCGCTTTCCGCCCTGGCCCACCAGCAGTGGCCAGGGGTGGGATGCAAAACCTCACTGGTGTTGCAAACACAGGCTCCTGAGATTGTGGCTCCTGTTTTGATGAAAAGAAACCTCTCATTCTTTATAAAAAGAACAACCTCCTTTAAGTGGAATGTCCTGCTCTCCAAAGACAGGCAAACAGCATTAAATCACCAGCTAATAGCCAGCCCTTGAGATATCCTTGTTGGACAAGACACAGTAAACACAGCAAGGAAATGTTGTTCTGCTAAGACTTAAACAACATTTATTCTGGGGGCTCCCATCCAATGACTTATCACAGAAGATAGTGCTGGTTAAGTCTAACTAATGTGGCTGCTTTGGGTTTTAGCTGTGAGATAAAAATCAGAGCCCAAAGAGAAAAGGTTTCTAGGGCACATCTCACTCTGTACCTCACCTTCCAACTGTGAACTCACTGAGCATGTTCCTGGAGCGATGTGAGTGATGGCTCTGCAGCAAGGAGGCAAAAAAACCCCTTTGGTTCCTTGGCCCTGCATTCAGTTCCTTCATTTTAGAACTTTGGTGCATGCAAGAAATCGTACCGTGCCTTTTTCCAGAGCAAGAGATAGGAAAAGCACATGATCCTTCTTTTACAAAAAAATTAAGCTGGGACATGGAAATGTTAATGTCTAGATTAGAGTTACATAAATTACAAAGTCTGGATCCAGACCACAAGAATGTTCTGTTGAGACCACATCAAAATGGCTGAGTGTTCAAAGAACTGACATCAGCGGGAGTGTCAGAGCTTTTAACAGTGATAAAATTTGGGGCTTTCTACTCGGTTTTCTCAAGCATCAGGCTGTCAGTGGAGCCTGAGATGAAGGCAGGAGGTTGGTATTTGCCTGCTGATGTCTTTGGTAGTGTCCAGCACTGGATGCCAGACAGGAGAGTCACCTCCTGTTAGAAAGCACTCCCAAAAATTTGTCTGCAGGTCATAGAAGTGCTGTGTGGTCTGTGAAACTTCCTTAGTGGAGTTGTTTTCTGGGCTCAGGGGTGAGTAACGAGTGAGGGTGGCTGGGCAGGATGCATGTGAGATCGTGTCTGGGAAGCAGCTGGAGCTTTGGAGGTGGAAGGGCTGATGCTGGTAAGGAAAGGGATCACAAATATTTAGTGAAAGAGGAAAGGGCTGGAAGAAGTGAGGATTGTGGGGATGAGCAGAGAAGAGAACACAAGTACAGAAAAGGCAGGAAAGGAAAGGATAAAGGAAATTGTTGCAACATGGCAATTCTAAATTAAGAGAAAGGATTGACAGCTCTGAAGCTTCATGAAAATAGTATGTATGTCTTCTTTGCTTTTTGCTGGGGTGCTTTTTCAGTCTCTGGGATGTAGTTTGGTTTGAAGCCATAAACACTAGAAATATATACAAAAAATGAGAGGTGCTGCATCTGCCCCATCACCTGCCTGAGTGAACTGGGGCAAGAGGAGAACATGGATGAAAAGATGAGAGATAGAAATTCTGCATTAGCAAGAGAACAGGAGATAAAACTCTGCATTTATAGACTATAATGCTGTAAGGTCTACACTATTTTGGGACAGTCCTCTTGCCAAACAGTCCCTGCTTTTCCATCTGTTTTCTTCACTCACTGAACCCATCCCGCTCGTCAGCCCTGTTATTTCAAGCTGCTGGTTGACAAGTGGTAGTAAACACTAATGAGCACTTCCAAGTGGGATAAAAATAAATGGGAGAATGGACAGGCAGCAGCAGTGAAGGTGACTCTTGGCAATTTCCATTGCACTGTAAGACAAGGTGATTTCTGTCACCAGCCAGCGCTCTGTGCTGGGAGCAGCCTCAGAGCCCTGGCTCACCCAGCTCTGTCCTGACAGCAGCAGGTCCTGCTGTCCCCTGCCTGCATCAGGGACAGGCAATCCCTCAGCCCAAATCCCTCAGGGCTGCCCTGATCCCTCCCTGCTACCTGCAGGAATTACAAATTACAGTGTTTTAGCAGCAACCGTACAGCAGCACCTTGCAACAGCTTTTGAATGGCTTTACAAACGTGGGTGAGGCCTCCTGCTTCTGTTTTAAAGTAGGAAACACTTGAGGCATGGATATGGTGAATTCTTATTGATTCAGCATGTAAACCACAGTGTTTAAGCCAGGAGCACAATCCTCTCCTCTTGACTCACATTCTAACCCTAGAGGGGCTGCTTGGGTCACAGGCATGGTGCAAGTTTTCCAGCAGACAGCCCAAGGACAGAGCTGGCAGGGGGGGAAGGGGGTTATTCACAGCCAGGTTTGAGCAGGTGGAGGGAGGAGAAGGCAAAAAGAGCATCCTGGGAGGGTGAGAGGAGATGTGGGGTTAGAAGACATCTGTTTGGATTAAAAACCTGCTGTATCCAGATTCCAGTTTGCTTGGTGTCATTGCTTAAAGTCAGCTGCAGCTGTCCAAAGACAAGCTTAGGAAAATATTTTTCAGACTTTCCTACTTTGAGAGGGCCCCAGGATCTCCGTGGGCCTCTCCCTGGCACGTTTGCAACACCCTCTGTACACAGACCTGATGCAGCCCTCCTCCCACACCTTCCCTTCCCTGGGCCTGGGATCCCCTGCTTATCCCCCCCTCTCCCCACCACTGATAAAAGCTCTCCCACTGATAAAAGCCCTCCCACTGATAAAAGCTCTCCCCACTGATAAAAACTCTCCCCACTGATAAAAACTCTCCCCACTGATAAAAGCTCCCCCCATGCCTCGGGCAGGAGCCACCAGCCAAACACAGCCCAGGGGCTCTGCCAGGTGAAGGGATGTCCACAGCAGGAATTCTGTTTGCTAGAGGTGTTTTCCAAGGATTGGCCTGAAAGCTGGCTGTGCTGGTAGTGAAACAGATCTGTGTAAATTCTGTTGAACCTAGGGGAAAATTAAATTCACTTTAAAATTGCAGCAGATTCTTAATTCTGCTTTGTGTGCTTCTAGTAGCTGTGTTGCCTTTCTTACAGAGTGTTGGAGAAGAGTAAAATAGAGATTTCAAAGGCTGATTAAATGGCAATGGGAGTTTGTTTGATGCAACATGTTGCCTAAACATGAAGCCTCTTGTAAAACCAGTGCTGAGAGGAATGAGGTTATACACACATCTCTGCCACTTTCCATGCAGCTGTTTCTGCTCGGCACTGAAGGGCTGGTCATTAGTGCATCACTCACCCAGCAAGGACCCACTGGGCTTTGCAAAATGCCTCCTGCAGCCCTTCAAGTAAAGAGCCATGCCTTGTTAAGTTCAGGATTTGTCAGAGGTTTTTGCAGGCTGCAGTGGCTTTTAGGAATGGTCTGAAGGAGAAAAGCAGATAAAGCTCTGTTCTTGGAGAGCTGCAGGATCTCTGTGCTCCAGCTGCCTTGCTGCTTGCTGAGAGATAAATGTAAGTTATCAACTGAATTGCAGAAAAGTCACCAAAAAATTATAATCAAAGCTATTGTCAGCATTTGTAGATACTGTCACTGTGCTGGGGCACATCATTAAATCAAACTGTGCTGTGCTGTGCCATCCCCAGAACGATCACGCTGCTGCCAAAAAAAGCTCCAAAAAGAAGGCACATCTGCTTAATGGGCTGGGTGGGCCCAAGCCTTTCTTAGGTACTAGAATTACATGTTTCAACCCACAACATGGAACCAGACTCCAAAGAATGGCAGAAAGGGGTCTGGAGAGGGGCTCAGGTTTGATCTGGTGCAGCAGTGGTGTAGTTTGAAGCTCAAGCTAAAGCGTTCCAGCTGCAAGTCAAACCCAGGAATGCATCCTGCAAGATCTGATTTTTCTGCAGGGCTGGTAACATGAGCATTCAAATCACTGCCTTTGAAGCCCTTGAAATCCATAATGGCCACAAAGTGAACATGTAACAACTACATTTCAATTACCAAAGGCTGGTCAAGTACCTGGTTCTATTCTCTCCAGTAACAAAACTCTCATCGACTTCAAAGGGATTTGGATTCACTCTGCAGTGCAAGTGCTGGGTCCAACGAAATAGGAGATGTAACTCTGGGATGAGATATTTCAGCCTCAAAAGGTGCAGACAGAAAAGCAGCATTGAGCTCTGAGCTTTAGGGTAGCTCCACAGTCTGAATTTTTTCTGCAGCTTCAGGTTAATCAGCTGAGGGGGATGCCCTGAGTGAGCACTGGGATCTCTCCCTTTTCCAGGAGGGAGGAGACTTGAGCAGCACCCGGCTCCACCTTCAGCTCCCACTGGGAAGGGTTTGTCACCACCACCATGGACTGGATGTCCTGCTGCTGTCACCCTTCTCAGGTCAGTCACTGGCTTTGTAAAACCTTCCCAGGCTTTTGGGGGAGTGAGCCACAAAGTCCAAACAGAAGTTGGACATGAGTCACTGGACTTTGAGCTATGCACTCGAAAGGTTTGAGACATGTTATACCAGTTAAAACATCATCAGTGTGTGTGATATTTGGGACATTTTTGTTCATGAATGTACTTGTTTCCCTAAAGTGAATAACTGATGCTGTGTGCCTAAGGAATGCTGTGCATGCCTTTTTATCACAGAGATGTTGCCAGTTTGAAGAGCTTGCCTTGCAATGAAAGATTTGGAAAAGTCAGAAAGAATATTTGAATCATTTGGCCTGATTTCCTACAAACACCTGTAATAATATCTTCAGTCCAACTGAGATATAATTTCTAGTAGTCCCAAGTCAAGTGGCATCTCCTCTGCTGCAAAGGACAGGGCTGGGCTCTCATTTTTGCTGTCAGGTTGAGTAGGTGGATGGGGGAGAGTTTCCACCCTGCAAATGTTTGTGCTGCTGAGGGGCAGAATTTCAGGAATAATCTGCTGGGGGTGCAGCTGTTGCTCTGGAAACACCTAAGCCTGTATTTTTCACTGACAATGAAGTGCACACAAGAGATGTTGCTGGTTAGATGCCTCCAACCTGTCTGAACTCGTGAAGTCATTAAACGCTGAGCTGCTCATACCTCTGCTTTATGTGAACCGAGGGCACCATCACACCCTCCAAACTGGAGGCTCCTCTGTGGTTTAACTGAAAATCCTTCAGCACATCTCACAGAGGAAAATCCCTCCAGCCACCCTCAGCTTGAGCTCTGCAGCTCTGTGCTGTCTCAGAGCTGTCCTGCTCTCTGCCCTGTGCGAGATGATGCTGAGCTGCCCCTGGCAGGAGCTGCTGTGCCTGGAGAATCCCCTCGCCTTTCAGCTCTCCAAAGGCAATCCCAGCAGTGCTTCTGTGTCAGCAAAAGGAAACCCAAAGGCAGCAGAGGTTTCCCTGCCTGCTTAGGGGGGAGGGTTTGGCTTTGTTTTGCTCCTGTTGCTAACAACGTCAGATGGGGATGACTTTCCAGCGGCTCAGGATGAGACAAACAGCCAAGGAAGCATCAAAGTGAATGGGTGGGTTTTGATCAACACTGGAGAGGGTTTGTTTTCTTTCTCCACTTGCCCAATGACACACTGACTTGGATGACTGGGCTGTGACAGAGCCGGGTGGAAAATGTCAGTGGAAAAATGCAGGAAAAGAGCAAATATTTTTACAAATGTTAGTGACAATATTTTTACCTTTCGTCAAACCAAACCAACAGGAATATTTTTTCAGGACAAACTGTTCAAAACTCGCCATAGCCTGTGCCAAAATGTATGCTAAAGGGGAATATGGATGAACACTCATTAAAAATAGTGTTCCTGTGGTGAATATGATGTAGTAAAATTGCATCTAATCTTGTGGCTGGAACATCTGTATAATTAGCAAGATTCCTCACCTCTTCCAGAGAGTGGCTGATGTATATGCCTGCCCTTTGCATACATTTTTTTTCCTTTAGGAATAGGAATTAGTGGAGGAGGCAGTTTGCAGAAGCATTTGCTGCTCCATCCTCTTCAAACAAAGCCATAACAAACTTTTGGATGCACCATGGTAAAATTAAGATATCAGATTTCGTTCTGACTCTGTCAGTAGGATTCCTAGGGTGCACCTCACTCACCAGGACGTGAGGGAGAACTTCCCTGGCATCTGATGAGGAAGGTCATTTACTCCAGAGCAGGTTCCTGGCAATTCCCCAGTGCCCTGGCACACAGGTTGGCTCCTGTGCCTTCTCCTCTGCCAACACATCTACAGTTTCTGCTCTTCCCAAAACTGGAAAGTCATCCCTGCAGGCTTGTACCTAAATAATCTAGTCAAGAAATACAGCAAAGGGAAGCTGCTGCCTCTGGAGTGGCCCAGGAGGGAATGAACTGAAATGTTCTGATGGGTTCTGTGCACAGTTCTGGTTTGTTGCCTTCTCCTTTCAGGAAGACTTGGTTGAAATGCACAGTTTGAATTACCACTGTTTGATAAAAATATATTCATTTTAGCACAGTTCCCAAACACAGCAAATAATTGCATCATTAGAAATGCCAGGAGAACTGTGAATTTTAAGCTATAAAATTAGAATTTCAGATGTGGAAGAAAACACACCAGTGGTTAAAATATTTTTACAATCCAGCAAAGCCAGTTGAAATTTTCACCATTAAAAAAAGGTTGACAAGGTTTCCTGACATACTTCAAGTTTTTCTGCATCTTTATTAGCTCTTATAAAACTATAAAGCCAGAGTCCTGATTATACTTCTTTTTCTTACCCTTTTGGACTTTTCACTTTTTAAATCCCTAGTGTTTCTCTTTCCATAAATCTGAATTAGGACTGTAGAATTATTGGCCCATATTTAGTAGTCCTAAAGAATAACTTCTGACTAGAATGTGATTGTAAATACTTTTCACGTAAATAAATGCAATCTCACTTTTGGTAGGATTTGTATGCAAAAGAAATATGTGCAAATGAAACTGAGTGCCTCTGATAAGTGGTTTGGGATTGCTGATTAATTGGAACTAAAACCAGATGAGAAAATTGAACATATGTTCTTATTCAAGTTCCCTGGATGATTTGTCAGGGAGCTTGGCATACATTAATAATTGCTTGGAGGGGATTTAATAGCTCATCTTGTAGTTTTGCACATGCAAAACAATCAGTCAATATAAAAAGCATGGTGTCATCTGTCTTTGTTAATTAGGGAGCTTGAATGCCTTCAATAATAAGGGTTAGTAATTAAGCTACAATTCCAAAGGAAGAATTTGGGTTTGCCACCTCAGGATCCATCCAGGCAGGAGGAAGGAGTGGGGAGATACTTCCAGAAATCATTAAATATTCCTGGTTTATGATAGTTTTTCTGCACTAGGACACGGCCAGGCTGCTGTGAGCTCCCAGAGGCAGAGCAGAAGCGCTGGGGATGCTCCCAGGACATCCATCCCCAGTCACACCCACGGGAGCTGAGCTGAGCAGCACGGGCTGGGGTTCCCTGCACAGCCCCGCTGTCAGAGCCAGCTCAGCACCCCTGGATCCCTGCCTGTAACTCCCTGCAGGAGCCAGCCGTGCCAGTGCTTCCAGCGGGGTCTCCTCACCTTCCCGGGTGCTCCTGCAGCACCTGGTAGACGCTGATCTGGAAGGTTTCGTTGTCGAAGCGCTCGCGGATGTAATCCTTGTAAATCCTGAACTCGGCCGCCGTCACCGCCTCTCCCTCCGGGATTCGGGACAGATCAAACCTGAACTCTCGGTAGTGGCAGCGCTGATGGTGAAACTCTCTGTCATGCTCCACTGAAACAGAAAACAGCCCATTAGCCACCTGCTTTGTTCCCCTTCCCCTCGCCATCAAACACGCTCGCGAGTTGCCACAACAGAAAAGGGCAGGAATATCTGATTGCACATAGGAAACACCGGCCTCTATCGGGGCTATTATAGGCAGATTTGTGTTTATCAGGCTGCCTTTGGAACAGTTTTACTGTTGGCTGGTACAGGGGGCCATTGTGTTTTAATGATTTTTGGCAGCTTTGTGCTTGACAAGTGACTCTGGACATTTGCCACCGATAAGGACCGAGCTGCTGTGGGAAGGAGCTGAGACAGATGGGGCTTTTCAGGAGTGCTGGTTCTTGGCCTGGCTCTGCTTCTGACAATCACACACACACACACACATACCCACACACTATAGACACAAATTCCAGCCCTTGAGGCTTTTCATGCCAGGGATCCACGTTTGGTGCCAGCTGAACTCATCACAAGCTCACGGCTCCGCTCTGCAGGGTGAAAGCTTTCATTTTAAAGGATCTTTAGTGACAAGGGCTGGAGCAACTGTTCAAAGTGAGGGACTTTCTTCCACCTCCCAGCCCTGACTGTGAAATAACAAGTGTCACATCCTCCCAGGCCAGTGTTGGGGTGTGTGTTATCCCACAGGGCGACAGGGACAGCCAGTGTTGGGGTGTGTGTTATCCCACAGGGCGACAGGGACAGCCAGTGTTGGGGTGTGTGTTATCCCACAGGGTGACAGGGACAGCCAGTGTTGGGGTGTGTGTTATCCCACAGGGTGACAGGGACAGCTGGTGGTCCCGTGTAACCCTGTTTGTGGGTACGGAAGCAGGGGGTCAGTGCTGGGAGGAAACAAAGGCTTCAAGCCAGTCCTCCAGCAAGGGGGAGGAGAGGTGTCAGTGCCCCAGCCCAACACATGGGGCAAGGCACCCTTCTTGGAACAAATTCCAAATTAAACAGACAAGTCAGACAAAGGAAAAGGGGGAAATGGAGGTATGAGGGGATGAACTGACTCGCCCAAGGTCACAACGCATGACATTTTAAGAGCTGAGGTTTGAACCAGCCACTTCCTATATGTCCCAGTCCTGTCGTCTGTCCACTTGACCTCTCTGCAGCTTGACTGCACAATTCAAGTAGTTAGCTCTGAGATTTCCTTGGCAAAGAATGTACATCTTTCTACAGGCCTGATTTTCTTCTGGCAGCAGCAAATCCATTGTGTAAATCCATTGACTTAAAGGGAATTACTCCTGAAAAAGAGGAGTTTCGAGCCTGGGTCTGGAAAGTGCTGTTGATATTTGCAGCTCTGCAAATAGGGTACAAAGGCAGCTCAGCCATGGCCAGGGTGTCCCCGTGGCAGGGACAGAGCGTGGGGAGGCTCTGGGAACAGGGCTGTGTCCAAGCATGGAGCAGCTTCAGCGCTGCTTTGCTGGCCGAGGCTCAGCCGCTGGCCATGGACTCTTCCTCCTCGCTCACATCCCTTCTGTGAGGAGTCCAGTTTGCCACTGTGTGATTGCTGCTCGGGGAAAAGCTGCAGAGCTCTTACTCATAGCTGGGATTCATCTTAGAGGAGTTTTTGAGGTACGAAACCTCTAAACTTTCCAGGACAAAGGTGATTAAGTTTAGCAAATGGCTTTGTATGTTGAGCAGTCTCTGTAGCTCCTCTACTAAAACATCTCAGGGACAACTTTTAGTGTCTCACACCCTGATGTGGAGGAATATTGAGAATATTCACCAGTGTTTGTAAAAGACTTGGCAGGCTACAACTGCCCTGGACGTGCTAGCAACACTATTAAACATGCCACAATCCCTTTCCTTCAAAGTACTCCTAATAGAATAAGATATAAAGAGCGTAATTTCGTAATTTAAAGGAATTCATCTGCACCTAAATTAAAAGGGAACAAAAAAGTACCTTAATATGGTATTTATATATCACTCCTTTAACCACAAATGTAGAAGTATGGGTATAATGCAGTGTGGCTTTAGTTGCAGCTGTTAGCAGTAGGATGTACAAATATGATTTGCTTCCAAAGACATGGGAAGGCTGAACTTCCAGAGGAAGGTGGGTGCAGTTTTTCTGTGCATGTGTGATGACAGCTACATCAGCCAACACTGGCCTTTAGCTGCACTTTATACACAAGGTCTGACAACAAGCACATGAAGATGAAACTTTTTGGGGTGCTGCTAAAGTTCACAGCAATTCCCACTGCTGAGCCCTAGAAAAAATGTGTCGTGTTAGTATGAAAAATTAACGGCCAGGGTCATAAAATAAAGAGCCCCAAAGTTTGAACTTTCCCATGCTTTGCAGATGTTTGGATATAGGGTTTTGGCCTGAGCCATCTTTAGTGTTAAAGCAAACATTCCTGTGGCTATAGTCATTAAGATCATGAAAATATGTGGATATGTAACTGAAGAAAGAATCCCAAGAAACCCTTCAACTCAGTGTTTATTGTTTTTCCCCTTTTTCTTTGCACTCTGGACCTATCTGCTGACCCAGAAGTAACAAATCCTTTCAGAACTAATTTATGAGAAACACTGACCCTGAATCAACATCTGTTAGATGACTGCAGTAAATCTTATTACATAATTAAACACCAAAATCTATGTTAAAATAACGTTAAGGGTCTGACTCGAACTCATAAAAGCAAGACTCTTCATTAGGAAGGCTGAAATCCTATCCCTAAGTCATGCTGCTGTGCTGGTGTTTGGGAACATATGGTACAGTATATCTGATCAAGCACTTTTTGTAGCCCCCTGTAATACCTTAAGCACAACAGCACGGGGTAAGCAGGGGAGCATTCAAGGAGCCTGAGTTTCCTGGGTTTGATGGGTGTTAGACCTTTGACAATGCTGCAACTGGGTCATTTCCAGTTAATTACCTGAGGAGCTGGAAGGGGGAGAGCTCAAAAAAAAAAAAAAAAAAGAAAAAAAAAAAGGCGGGGGGAATATTTTAAGTGTTCACTGAAATGGGCAAGAGAATTCCTGCAGCTCTTTGAGTGTGACTGTAGTTTCTCCATTAGATTTATAAAATTCATGGTCCCTATTGACACAATGACCACAAGAACCTTTTGGTCATCCTTGGAGGACTTAATCTCAGCTGTTTGTTAGCCACTAATGTTAAATTAATGTTAAATGCTCCCTTAAAAGACGTCAAGCATTTTGAATATTTTCTGGATATGCTTCATAGCCCTTCTGCCCACAGAACTTCAACTCATCTTTGTCCCAGGCTCGTAGTTCTCACAGATCTACTACCCAAAGGCTTTGGTGAATGGTTTTAGCCCAGATGCTAATTTCAAACATTGAAAATTCCAGCTCACAATTCAAATGTCTTGGCAAGGCAGCTGCTTGGAGAGGAAACCAAAGCTCTGGATGTGCAATCAAAGGTTGTAAAATAGGAAAAGGAAGAACACCATTGAAAAATAATTCTGCTATGAAACAGACTGTGTGCCTTGACTGTGGGAAACCAGGGCATTTCCTCTCCTTGAAAAACAATCCAAAGTCACTCACAGGTGATGCATGTGCAAACAGGAGCCTCTCCTCATCCTTAGAGGCATTATTGCATTTTGGAAGCGCAACCACTGCAGACAAATTCTGGCCTAATTTAACAAAGGGCTCAGAATTTGTAAACGTGTAAAATAACCCCTGGCATGGTGAGTGTGGCAGTTAATTAAAGTTATGGTGGATGGGGATCATCAGACACTCCCTCTGGCACAGTCCTTGGGAAAGGTGGAGATGATGGGAGTAGAGAGCTGTGGGATGGAGGAGGAGAGCATCAGATGCATGAGAAAATAAGCAAGACACCAAAAGTCGTGGGGGGACAATTAAGGTGATGCAGCCAAAACAAGGAATATCTCAGGCCGGTGGTTATCAGTAACTCGGCCACACCTGTCACAAATATGCAAGTCAGATCAACACCTCTGAAAGGCTGGCCTTGCCTATCTGAGCAGGATCTGAGTGCTGCTCTATCTGATACACAGAGGGCTCCCAGCCCTCTGAAGTCCTTTGTCTCTCCAAACCTCTGTTGTGGCCCGATGGTGATGCAAGAGGGGGCAGGACACAGTTGTGCAACTGACAGGGATGGTTGAAAGAAAACAGGATGGATGCATGTGCTCAGGTGTGAAGTAGCCAGATATCAGATCCAAAAATATGGGAAAGCTGGAGATAAAATGTCAACAAATACTGGGTGCTTGTTCTGACGTGTGCTGAAGATACAGAACTTAAAAACATTAGCATACAGGGATGAAAAGGTGTAGCTGTTGATATTTACGACTTGGAGCAATACAGTTAAAGCCAGTACCAAAAAAATAGTGTTGGACAGAAGACCTTGTGGTCCTGATGTAGCACCACAGGTGCCCAAGCTTCCAAAGCAAATGACACATCAGCATAAAGCTGGGAACTTAAACTGATCCCACGCTTGGTCATTTTCACAGCAAAGAATGCTGAGATTAGAAATAAGCACCCCAACTGTTTGCAGCTCCTTTGTAAATCTCTGCTGGCAGGTGCAAAACCAACCTGAGCTATTTTCTAATTCTAATTCTGCAAACACTGGCTGGACCCTGGGGTTGTGTCAGGGGTTGACGGTAGGCAAGGCCTGACACATGACACAGGGATCCTGGTGAGGATTGCAGGGCTGTTATTTCCCCCAGCACGTCCCAGCTCAGCCCTGGGACCCAGCACAGCAGCACAGTGTCAGTCACCAGCCCCATGTGCTGAGCAGAGCACTAGGGAATCACAGCTAGAGTTGTTTTGGTTTTTTTCCCCAAGAATAACTGTGTTAAAAAATAATTGTTACTGAAGCATTAAAAAGATTATCTAAACGCCAGGGAAGTCAACAGAAATATTTTCACTTATTTCAATGGATTTCATGGGAGGCCAATCTCACTGCTCAGGTATTTTTGCTTTCTTGTTTTCTGAAGATGCAGAAAACTGCTTTTCAGAACAAAACTCAACAGCAGATGAATAGAGTCCATTCTCAGGTTGCCAAACTGGGAAACCTTTGGTAATTCCACACCTCTTCCTCCCTGGCACATTTGGGTGATGCACTTAGAGCAGACTTTGAATATATAAACAAGTAAAAACTTAAAATTTTCTTGTTAACACTTTCACCTGATAATATGTTAATTGTTTTTATAAGGCACTTTGAGAGCAGTTGTCTCATTTATTGTAGTGCTTACAACAATTAGAGCTACTTGTTTCTCATTTACAATGGAAAAAGGCACCAGAAGGAATGTGCAGTAGGATGTCTGTGACTTCTCCACTCCCAAAAAAGGCCAGAAGGGATTTGTAAGGGACTTTAATCTCGAATAGATTAAAGGTCCTGAATTCCTGAGTCTGAAAGATAAGTCAAAGAAAATAGATTCCAAAAGACAACACCCCCTTCCCTCAGCCTCTCAGCCAGGCTTCTGCTGAGCCATCAGCAGTTGCCTGAGAAACCCCTCAGAGATTCAGATGCCAAAAAACCTTCTGCCACACTCTGGCATTAAGATCTAACAGGTTTTCGGAGTCTAGCTGTGAGGTGAGTTTAGAGGGGAGGGAAGTCTTTATCTGCTTTCTCTGCAACAGCTGCAGAGCTACAGAAAACGAGCACTGCTCCTTCAGAGGTGGCTGAGGGCTGCCTGGATTGTCCTGAGATCCAGAGGATCAATCTCAGCCTCAGCATTCCCACGAAAGATCAAACTAAACTCTGACTGACACATTTGCATCCAGCAGTGCAAAATCTAATTTGAATTTTCCAAGAAACTTCACCTTTATTTCCCTCCATCATCACCCCCTGAGATGGAAGCCAAAGCTTCAGAAAACCTGTTGCATCATTTCAGGAGATTCCCAGAATCTGGCTGCCCTGGGACCAGCTCCACCTGGGCCCCACCAGCCCTTCCAGCCCGTGTCTCCAAGGGAAGCTCCACTCCTGTCTCCTGCCTCGCCCTCCTGTCTCCCTTGGGAAGTGTATTCAACTGGAAAAAGATGTTCCCTTCCCCAGCTGAGCTTTTGGGTGGATGCTGTCCCATGCCAGCTCCCCAGAGCAGCGTGGCAGGAGGAGCAGGGACCTCCAGCACGGCGGGAGGGAGGCCAGGGCCACCCCTCGGGCTCGGGGCTTGTGCTGCTTGTGAAATGCAGCTGTAAATTTTCGGGATGCCAAATTCGAGACCTCTTGATGGGCTTCTAATTAACAGGCATTAAATGTTCCCTCTATAAATTGCACTTCTTTGTCTCTAAAATTGGTGGATAAAACCATGGCACTTATGAAATATAGGCCTTTTCTCCTTATGTTGCTGAGGTTCAAGAAGGAGGAAACCAATTAGGGGAGGGATCCAGCGGTCTCTGCAGCTGAGAGAGCCTACTGGGCTCAGCAGGACACCTGATTGAGCAAGAAATGCGAGGTCAGTCCTTATATTTTTCAGAGGAAAAGGGGGACTATAATAAAGATCATTGCAATAATGTCATGCCAGGCCACAGTCTGCGAAGGCACATGTTTCCCTCCTCATTGTGCCTGACAGCAAGAGTTACAGGGGCAGTGGCAGGAAATTTATAATGGCAAGAATTTGGGAATGCAAAGTTCTGTGATTGGTTTCCATTTGTTTCATTCCCCCGGCTTCATGATTTACATGCTGACATTAGGCAGCTAAAGCAGCAGTTACAGAAATATTTGAAGAAATAGTTGAAGAATATATACTGGGAGTTCTATAAATGGAATAGAGCAAATGTCCTGGGGGGTGTGATGGGATATATTTTTAAATTTTTTTAAAAGAGTAATAAAAACAGTATTTGGAGGGCCTTTCACATGGAAGAGTTGCAGCTCTCCAAGTCCTCTAGAAGCTAGTGCAAGTTTTTGGAAAACCTAAGGAAAAACCAAATACAGCCTAGATTTTGATCTGTCAGATAAGCTTACTAGAAAAATAGCCTGTGCTTTTTCCATAACTCAATAATGCATCCCATCCCCAGGGATTGCTGCCATCCTGCCACTTCCAAAAACGCAACCTGTCCTTGAGCCACAGGCTCAGCACCCCCAGATATTTGGGGGCTCTGGGCCCATCTGCCCTGTCCTGCTGCCTCGTCCCCGTGTGCCCTTTGCTAAAGGGGCCGCTCTGAGCCCAGGCACAGCTCAGCAGAGGGGAACCTGCACCCAGCTGCTCCCTGCTCATGGACCCATCTCACAGCCAGGCAGAGGGAGGAGAAGGTGATAAACAGTTCCTTGCTTGGTAAATTCAGTGTGTGCCAGGGCAAAGTCCTGCCCCATCCATGGGTGGAGAGCAGGACTAACGCACTAATTTCAATGAAGATGAAAACCAGGCTCCATAAATCCCCATCCCCAAACCCAGAGGTTGGAAATTCGTCAGTGCTCATTCTGCAAAGTGATCTGGGGTAAGCATTTTTGCTTCGAAAGGGGAAAAAAATCCCTCTGGAGTTAATATTCTCCTTTTAGCCATCACTTCATTTTTTCAGCTTTCAGCATGGAGCTGGTATTGCCAGCAAGACCACCTAGCCACAAACCCAGCAGGGAGCTTCCAAAATTCTTCTAAACACTGACTCCTTGTTATAAATTGAGAAGTGGTAATAGCAACAGTGCATATCACATCTGTGCCAGGCTTCAGGCCTGGGAAGCAGCAGCCTCCCTTCTGCAGAACACAACCTGGAAAGATCCTTTCAGTCCACACATGTATCAGCATTAGCCATTTCTTTGTCAACAAATCCCTTAATACGTAGCCTTTCTATCATGTACAGATGTCCAAAAAATAATGGAATACTGTACTACAAGATTAAACACTTTAATGTCAGCATATGTGTTGCATGACTCTGAACAATGGCATCATTGTGCGTGTGCAAACAGCCGGGCGAGGGAAGATGGGTTTAATTATCTCCCAAACAGCAGCAAGTTCTTCCTGACCAAGTCAAACTTCAGCTAGCAAGAGCTGCTCAGGACAGAAATTGGGTGTTTCTCCCTTCCTGGTGTTCCTAAATCGGTGCTCTAAATCATTGTACCCACATCAGGCAGTGCTTTGGAGCACGGGGCAGGAGCCACCTGCATCCCCTGGAGCCACCATGGAAGGTGGAGTGGGGACCAGAGGACGCTGTGAGTCACCACATCCTCTCACCCCATGTGTCACCCAGGAGCCTGTTAAGTTAAAAATTCCTGAGTATGGTCGATGGTAAAAGGGGAAGCAGTCACTGGGAAGGAAAGGACAGAGAGAACCGTGCATGCTGCTGTCTGAATTCAGAAACGTTCCCTGCTGGGATTTCTCTGCAGACACTTTAAGGCAATGCTGGATGGTAAAACCATTTCTTTTTTAAAGAACATCCATGGAGTATCTGGGCAGGTTATGTACAGGTAATCCATTTTCTTTCCCGAGTGTACCCTGATGGGTACCCGCTCAGGCTGTGGTTTCTCTGCTGAAAGCAGAGCCAGACGAGATGAAAGGTATTGTGAAAAATTTACACGTGGGACTGCTCTGCGAACACAAAATTCTCCTAATAGTAAACAGACCGATGGTGGTGTGACTCCTGGTGCTGTTTGCTGTGTCTGCATGTGTATCTGGGGAAAGCAAAGTTAAATAAGCAGGGAAGAGTTGTGTTTCTGCAGAATACCTTATTCACAGCCCCATCACGTGAAACACAACAGCACATGGAGCTGCAATCCATCTGCAGCTGCTCTAACACACTGAGGATTGCTGTGGGATTTGAGTGGTGTGAGGGAATGGAGAATTCAGGGCGGGTGACAGGGAAAAGAAAAAAAATGGGAGTTCATGAAGTTGTTCCTTTTGACAGGCTCCCTCTATTTCTACCTTCATCCTCCTGGAATCCACTATAAGGAAATCTCCTGCAGGGCCCTCTCCAGGCTCTCAGATCTTGTTTCTCTTCCTCCTTTCACAGCAAAGGGGGAACCCAGGACAGTGCTGACCTGGGGATTTGCCCCACCAGCTCTCCCATTCCCAAAACCTTGTGGGTGGCTGTTTTCCAGAGAGGCAGGCTGGGGACTGTGGTGATGCTGCAAATTGTGGCTCCTGCTGTGTCCTCCCCACTGGCCAGTGTGGCCACCACAGATGTCCCAAGCTCTCGTGCTGGCACTGGGAGCAGGATAAGCGAGGCTGGTGTTCACCCTGACAGACCAGGGCTGTTGTGTCTGTGTACTGAGAGATGGGAAGCACCTGGAGAGCAGCTCCAAGCCAGGGGCTCCTGCAGGGACCGGGGCTGCACAGGCTGAGGTGAGAGCACAGCACCCAAAGGCAGCCCCAGCTCTGCCCCACACCCTGCTCTAGAAAAGTCCCTGCAGCCAAACTGAGCAGTGAGCAAAATGACAGGCAGAAGCTTGTTATTGCTCCTGCTTTCTTCTCTCTGTCTGCACAGCGTGGAATAAAACAGCCTGAGAGCAAAGGCATGCAGCTGTCTAACACAGCCCCTAAATCCTCTGGGAGCAGCTGTGGGAGGTATGTGAAGATGCAGGAGCACACTTCTCCCCCTTTGAGCAGAGATGACAGCTACATCACTGGCTCTTTGTGACTCAGGGGACAGCAATGCTGCTTCCCTGATGCTGTGGGATCAGGGAGCTGTGTCTGGCCAGGCCAGCTTCCCAGGAAAGCTGTGCCAGCATTAGGTGTGAATTACAAGTCACAGGTCTTGCCAGTGCACCCAAGGGTCACCGAGATAGTGGCAGTCTGGAGGAACCATGATGAGGATCAGGCTGAGGTGGCAGCCACAGCACAGAAAAGGGGAGGTTTGGAGGAGGAGAAAGCAGGAGGGTGATGGGTGTCTCGAGAGGGAAGAGGTTGCAGAGCACAAAGAGGGAGAAAGGTTAAGTGGCAATAAGGTTTATTGAGAAAAATAATCCCCCAGTCCAGACACTCGACAAATGGGGCCCAAGGTGCTTCCTGCAACCTGCTCTGAGACTGAGCAGCTCTCAAAATATCACTGATGCAAAAACCAGCAGCCTGCCCTGAGTGCTTGTACACACAGCCCTGAGCAAATGGAAACATCCCCAGGCCCAAGGAAGGAGAGACAAGTGGCTGAGCAGATCTGCTCAGAAATGAAGTGTATTCAGCCAGGGGAGATAAGAGGCAGTGTGAGACACTGCTACAGGCAAACCTAAAATGGGGGAAAAAGCCCACTAGAGGAGGACTTGGAGGAATATGGGAGCCTGCTCTGGGGCACAGACACCTCAATGTGCAACTGGCATGTGCAGAGGACATGCAAATTCAAATCAAATCATATTATACTAACTCTTCAGTGCAATGATTCCATCATGCAGAGATGTAACAGGATCAAATTTTTCCCTTGAATTCCAGTACCTACACTGGGGCAAAGTAATAGGTCTTCAAATGTATTTGATAAATCAGATACTACTCATAATAAACAGCCTGAGTCAGGAATTTTGGGAAGGGCACTGCCTGAGCATCTCTGATGTGTTTATACAAAACAGACAGAAATGGCTAAAGGTACCTCTGGTGTCTGGAGACCGAGTTCCAAATCCTCCTTCCAGGGCCAAAAGAAAAGTTGTGCTCATAATCTGATGCTTTTAAGCTTATATGCTAATTATCTTCTACTACATGATTTTTTTCAAGCTGCTCTCTGTTTTTTGTTACTGTTGCAATATCATTCTATAGCATAAAGTTACTTAAGACAGCAAAAGATTCGACACTTGGATAAATGATAGAGAAAGAAGGACTGGATTCTGGCCTGGTACAGCTGGTTTAAGGTATTTTAGAAGTAAATGAAATCAAATGAGAATTTATAATCCTTCCTGAGGTCTGGATTCCATCAGACTAAACTCATTAGGCATTAAGGTGCAGGTGCAGCTAAATAAAGGATTGTTCTGCTTTTCTTAATGCCATAGATTCACATCTTGAGTTCAAAATAAAAGTCTTTTAAAAGCACATGTATATGTTGTGCATCTACTGGCAACACTTGAAAGAGAAAGCTCAGCTGATGGAATCTTCAAATGCCTCATTTTTGCCAAAGGAATGTGCCCATTTCTGCACCGGCTGTGCTGAGGGACACGAGTGGAGAAGTGACTGGACATTGGCCTCTTAAGGCTTATTCATTTCATTTGCATTAGACTTCCTTTCATCTGCTGAACAGCTGCCCAAATAAATAGCATAAATCTGATTTAATCCTCCTTTAATATCGTATTGCCACAACAATTCCAGCATGCCCCCAGATGCTGCAGGAGTGAGGGCCTACACCTGCACGGGCTCCCCGGGAGGAGCACGGCAGGAGTCCAGGGAATCCAGCCTTTCTTGTGGTTTACTGGGATAGAGGGAAAATAATTAAAAACCAGTTTCCCAGGTTTGGAGCCATACGACTTGCTGGATTTCTCAGCTGAAATCCCAGGTTCTGGAGTTGAGAGAGCAGTTTGTGGGATATTACAAAATAAGCAGCCGATATCAGGCATGAGGCCACCAGATAAGGATCTCAGCCTTTGATTGTGATCAGCAAAATCTCAGCTTGGAATGCACACACCGAGCTGTGCCCCACGACCAGCTGGGCCTTTGGAGCTTGTCTGTGCACTAACAAACATCTGCAGCCCCAGGCCAGGCGAGAGCTGGGAGATTAGGGGACAACAAACCATTGAGGGGAAAGGTCCTGCTGCCCCAGAGGATAAATCCCTGCCAGAGCAGTGCTCTCCTTGCACCCAGCCTGTGTCAGCCACTGCCTCTTTCTCAGGTGTTCTGTACGTGGGAGGTCCAGTGGTATTAACACAGTTTATAGTTATTAGACAGAAATTAAGTATTTGGAGGGATGTTTTGGAAAATAATCACTAGAAATTTCAGTTACTGCTTACAAAGACACTGTGGAGTGCCCTTCCTCATGCAAGTGTGACTTCGTGACCTAGTTCACATTTTTCTTTGAGATCATCATGTTTCCTCTGTGCTGCCAAGAGAGGCGAGCTCAGGTGGGGCACTGGGTTTGGGACAAGGGACCTGGAGAGGAGGTCACTGCCTGGAATGACCCTCCCTGCCAGCACCACTCATCCTCTCACTGTCCTTTAGCCTGTGGTGGGACTCACAGCTTATGCATAGGAGCTTGTTGCTTTCTAGGAATATTTGCTGTGCAACACATTTATTTTATTGAGAAATAGGCAGGCGGCTGTTTGCTCTTTATTAACTCTATACAGCCCTGAGAGCTATGAATATTAAAGACCTGTGAGTTGCTGACATCCACATATACCCCTGTTTGCAGATGTAAAATGCTAGTGTCTCAGAGTGATGGCAAGTTTAAACTGTTATGTCAGGAATGTCCTCAGGAAGATAAACATGATATATCCACGTACAAGAGCATGAGCACGTGTCTGTCCCCTTTAAACGTAGGTGGCCCATGCCCCAGGCATAACGGCACTGAAGGTGAGGCAAAGATTTATTTGCAGTTTAATTCCCACCCACGATCCCTATTATACAAGAGGAATTTTCTTTTGGTACAAGATAAGCCCATCAGTGACATCAGCAGCACCTAGCCCTGCATACCACAGCCCTGCTGGATTCCTGACGCCAGCCTCTCGCTAGGGCTGGGCCATCCAGGCCTCCTGAGTCAGCCCCTAACAACAGCATTTTCTGTTTTGTTTTGGTTTTCGTGTGTCTTCAAACGCAATTCTGCAATTGCAGCTCTGGGGTAAAAGATCAGCTGTTGAAATCCACCCTGGTGTCCCCACATGGGGCTGGTATGAATGGAGGGAGCGCAGCTCACGTCCTGCTGCCTGCAACTGGGACAAATAGCTCAGAAATGAGTGTGTGGGGTTTGTGAAAGCATCTCTGGAGGAGCAGGAGCACACAGCACTCTTCTCCAGCTCAGCCCAGCAGGCTCTGCTCACTTGTTGGGCTGCAGGGAGGAAAGATTCTTGGTGTATCAGCCACACTGGCTTAGATTCACCCCCCTCCTCTGCAGGATTTCCAGTGAAGCAGCTCTCACCCCACAGCTGTGGAGTAATGAGCAAAATGACAGTTCCTGTTTGCTGAAGAAATATTTGGGGTTTGCTTGAATGCGTTTCTGCGTCGTTCTGGATTCTTTGGTGTATTTCTGTATTCCCTGTGTCAGGCTTTAATGTAGCGGAACGCTCAGAGATTTCCGTGGGTATGGACTCTAATATTCTGGTAATTTGATTACAGTGCATGCCATGGATTGCAGGAACTATTGTATTCAGAGGTCAAAGCTGTGTCCACACCAATGAGAGAAGTTTTATACCACATGTCCGATTTGCTTCTCCTTTTCACCTGTCTCAGGAGACAAATGATTCATCACAGTGCTGAAATATCTTCACCTCCTGATTTGGGCCAAGATTAAGAGTGGTTACCCAAAAGTTTCTTTTTGAGCTGAGGAGAAAGATCTGTGATGAATGATTCTTTTTCAGTTCTTCACTCCTGCAGCTTATTACAAGTATATCTGTGTAATTAGGGGGCCCTGTAGTAATGTTGTTAAAATACAAGTGGGCACATTTATTGTTTCCTCCAGAAGGAAACAACCAGTCTCTAGCAGTTCTGGTTTTTCCCTGCCTCAACTGAACATTTACTGTTTTGTGTAGCTAGCAGATTGAGGCTAAAGCTACTTCTTTTTTTCCCCCCTTTTATTTCTTTTTGTTAAAAAGAAAAGAAAAAAAAAAAATCCCTTCCATTCTGTTAACAAATGCAGGATTTTTTAAGGATATGGTCAGAAAGGGGAACCTAAACTCAGCATGATGTTTATAGTGCCACACAAGCTTCAGGAAAAGTGATGTGCAGTACTCTTTATTAACATCTAAAAAGTCCCGGTGGGATTATAATGACTGCAGAGTAATAAACAAATAAAAGTAGCAAGATTAAATTGTTCAGAATTCTTTTAGTGATGGAAGAAGCAATTAGCTTTAACCTTGAGAACCAAGGGAAGAGCAGCTTATGGCAGAGCAAATACAATTAGGAATGGATTCCTCTTAGTGATGACTGGTTATCATTTGTGGCATTACAGATAATTGTCTTATGTAAATAAATTGCTAAAACATGGATACAAAGGAACAATACTCAAATGTAAGCACCAGAATTTCTAAATTACAGTAATTTTTAATCTTCCATCTAAATGACAGACCTGAATTTGCTTTTCCTTGTGGTGCCAAAGGACTCACTTCAGGCAGTGGGTGTTCCAGGGAAATACCACCAGCTCGATCTCACCCAGGGAGAAACTCTTCTCGCCATTAGAATGAACACTCCCAACTACTGATACTGTATTATTTTATGAGCATTATTTTAGTTCTTCTCCCAGAGCTCTTCTGGTCTCTTTTGAAAAGTTTTACAGCCACTGAGCTGTGGGAAGAACCATCAGTAGAGCCGAGGGAGCCCCGCCAGGGCCGAGGCGAGGCTCTGCCAAGGGCAGGATTTGGCGCAGGGGCTGCAGTGCCAGAGCTCAGGCTGATTTACAGCCCCCAGGCTGGGCACAGGACACTGTGCCAGCTCCTGGGATGGTGTCAGGGGTGGTGACTTCACCGCCGGGGTGGCCTGGGGCCAGGCTGGGGATGTTGGGGTGACATCAGCGGGGCTGTGCGGAGGTGTGATTCAGCCCAGCATCGCTCAGCGCTGCGCCACAACCCCAGGAAACTCTGTGCTCATTGGAAAGGCACTTGTGTGCACCAGGGAAAAGCTTCCAGGGTGATGCTCTGCGCGATTATCCCGCTCCCCTGCCGCACAGGGAGCTCTTGCTCGCTTTAATTATTGCTTAGGGGGAAGCTGCTTTCCCTCTCCCCTCCTTTTCCGTGTTTTTTTTAAAGAAGGTGGCTTTTAAGAGCTTGCCATGAAGATCTAAGTTAAGGGATTTTCTCTGCTACAAAGCCTGCATAGTTTCCCAGGCCAGGTGGACCCGATAGCACTGACTGCATGCTGAAAAATCTCATCCCCACCCTTCAGGCACTTTAATTGTAAGCCTTTCCAGATACACTGGATAAACACTGTCAAAATGAACCTGAAAGGGTTGTTGTTGTTGGTTTAGCCCTGAAATAATTATGAGTTTGTCTGTCTAATTACAACATAATCTTGTTTAAACTTGGATGGCTATTTGCAGTATCTCTTAAATGAGGTGGAAGCAGAAACACTGGGGGGGAAAAAAGAAAGAAAATGCACAGTTTAAGAGAAGGAAAAAAGAGGTTTTGCTCCTTAATTCAACCAGCCAACAAAATGCTCTAACTTGGAAGCTACTGTGGTAGGATAAAGATGATAAAGAATAGTGTGGAACCTCCAAGATGCAACAGAAACTTAACCCTCCACCGATAATATTTTTCAAACAGTTTAGAAATAGTTTAAGGTAATTTACGGGGAGACTTGAGTGACAAAGCACATTACTTGAAGTGCCTTTCCTTCACTAGGCACTTTCTAAATTCTTTCTCTTTCATTTCTTTACTCTCAGGAGACTTTTAAATCCAGTGAACCAAATCAACACTTTGTTTGTTGGTATAGCACAGGGCTGGCACGGATGGCAGACACTGCACCTGTTCCAATAAACTGGGGAAATGGAGAGATAAACCATAGCACTCATTAAGGGGAATCTACTGAAACATGAACAATTTGTATTTTGAATATCTTCCAGGAGTAAAAGGAGAAATACATAAACAGACTTTGTTTTTACCATTAGCAGTTTAAAATAAACTTTGTTTAAAGGGAACTTCACACTTGGTTTACGTACAAAGGCAGACATACCACTAAAGAAACAATGATAATGCTTGATTTTCTTTAAGAAAGGCAAATGATTTTATCTAGCTTCTTCTATTCTTCTAAAGAAAAATTACCTGTTGGCAGTTTAACCAAAATCAGTTAATTCCCCTGTTCCTGAGTTGTGGCAGCTTTTCTTGCTTTAGCATTTTCTCATGTTGAGCAATATCACATTCTTACAGTCTGGTTCAGAATGATCAGAGGAACAACATAAACTAAAGTCCATCTGCTCATCTATTAATAAATAACTAAAATTATTGGGGGTTGAGGAGGAATTGTCTGGATCGTTAGCAACAAAGTTCCCTACAAAACGGATTTTTTCTAGGCACAAGGAATATACTATGTAATATCTGACAGATCATTTAAAAATCCTAACTAAGAAGAAGCATTAAGTAAGAGTTCCTCAAAGGATAAATTTCTTTAAATGTTTGCCTTGATCATCAGAGCCTGTGCTGTTCAACATGCCATACATCTCCCTCAATTTCTCTCTCTCACACACACAGCATTAAATACAAAATGTCATGAAAATTCCTAAGTATCATTTAATGTTGGCAGCCCTGCACTGTAAAGCCATTTATATAAAACTGTGGTTGGCAGCTCTCACTCTTCCATGGGAACAAATTAACATTGGCATTCCAAACACAGGAAAGTAAGGAAATTAGAAACACAGTTTATATTTGGCCAGTGCTTTGAAATACTGTACCATGCTACTGATGTCAATTAATGAAAAGCAGAATTTTGCGGAGAGGGTCTGGTTTTGAAGCACATTAACACACGTTAAACATGTTTGCACAGGAACTGGATTGTAAGCATCTTGGTTCCAAAACAATAAAGCAATTACACTAAAACTGGTAGTCTCAAAGTTGCCATTAATTCAGTCCACTCAGTCTGGATCTCTGAAGGATTTTCACTGGCTCTGAGATGCAGATGACACAAATGTTTAAAAGACTGGGTAAAGCACAGTGTGGTGGGGATTACACCCATGATGGCTTCTCTGTTACCTGCTGGAAATCAGCTATATTTATGTATAAATAATGGGATTGTAGAACATACACCCAAATAAAGGGGGGGCTCAGCAAACTTTGTGGTCCTCGTCAATAGAACAAGCATTCCCAAAAGGGCTTTTTGAATTAGAATGGGTACAATCTTTGCTACCTGCAACCTTTTTTTGTAGCAAAAATTTTTACTGACAAAATCTTCTACACCAAAAAAATCTAGATGGCAGTTTATCTCCTGGCACAGTTCCACTAACTTCAGTGGAATCACTCCAGCACGGAATTTGGCCCCACAGCCTCTACAAGGCGCTGTTTATTTGTACTATGATTCAGATATTTTGATACCAGGAATCTTTCAGCACTGAAGTTTCTCCATATGAAATATGTCTTGTATTAAGAAATATCAGTTTCACATTTTTGTCAAACATTATTTGCTAAATTCTGTTTGTTGCAAGGATGGGAATTCAGCTGTAGTTCAACAACAAGGATAGGGCTAATAATGATAAGCAGTGACTAATAGGAGCTGGTGCATGTTTTGATTGTTTGCAGCAAAGGAAACTTCCCTCAGAAACAATTTCAAGATTAGGAGAGAAAACTCTGTGAAGCTCTAGCAGAAACTACTGCCTGCTCATTATTTCAACACAGGGGCACTTCTTTGGCCCAATTCTGCTCTCAGTGGTGCTCGTGTAAATCAAGAGGGACTTTATGGGAATTACTTTGGAAGTGGAGTTGTATAAATGAGACCACGGGGCCAGCTTCAGTAGAAATTTGACAATTTACACCAATGAAGACCTAGCCAAGAATTTTCTCTTGGGTTTCCATTTTTCCAAACTTAAGCATGTGCAGAACTTTATCCATGTGATTAGTCCTTGTGTGTAGTCTCGTTTATTTCAAACAGTTGTGAGGGAAAATCTTTATCCTGAAAATAATTTAAACAGATCTCTCATTTCTTTAGAAGTTTCTTCCATTTAGAGAAGAAATATACATATATAAAAGAGCATATTTTATTTATATATAGTAATGGTATGTATTTTTGATGTATATATGTGGTTAATTCATAGAAGTACTTTGATGTAGGCCCTAGAGAGGAGGACTGGAAAAGTTTTAAAATATCATGGTCTCTTAATGCTGTATATCAACAGGTAGTCTCTTTATCTGGCATGCTATCAAAATTTGCTTACTTGTGTTCTTGCTCAGATGGTTTCATCCATCATTGCGACTTCTCACTGGTATTCATCCAGTTAGGACAATTTAGAGGCATAAAACTAAATGTGTTATCATTTTTACCACGAATTAACAGCTTCCATATAAATATTAGCATTTCCTCACTCGCTTCAAGGACAGCAGCCCTAATGGCACTAACCGTATATTTGATTTAAACTAATTAAAAACAGGGGCTGTTGCAATTTAATATATTGATTTTACCAGTGGGACTTAAATCTTTTATAATAAGTGTACACAGCTGCAGCACTCACCCACCGCCACTCTCAAACCTAATCCCTGCATTCCTCCTGACAATAACATGACAGGATCCACACATCCCAGTATTAGCCTTAACCCCGCTGACACTGCCAGAATGTATTAAACTAAAACATCACAGTGTCCTATTTAAAAGGAGCCTGTCAACGGCTCTGACTGGGCTCTAATAGTTATAATCTTTTTTTTAATTAATGTTTCCAACCACTTGTGTAACCTTCTCTCACACATCTCTCCCAGCCGACCCGAAAATGTGTTTCAGGCTTATTTCCAGGGAATGTAGCGCCTGGTTTTGTGCTGCCTGTCCAGAGACCATTAAAGTTCCTTTTCAGGGGGAGTGCTGGGACACACACACACACACACACACACACAGAGACACAGAGACACACAGAGACACAGGCATGGCACAACTGGGGGCACTGGGAGCAGGTCCTGCACGCTCCACTGGTGCCCAGCTCCTGTTGTCACAAGACCTGGCCATCAAGGCTTGTCTCCTTCACAGCCCTTCAAGAGCTGCTGTGTTTTGGCTTCTAAACTGCAGCTCAGGAGGGGGATTCACCCCCCCAGGCCAGCCTGTGTGGGAACAGAGGAAAGAGCCTACTCTGGGATAAATCTGCTGTGTGTGAGCCGATGGGGACAATTTCCAGGTGCTTTTTCCTTGTGTGAGGACATCTGTCCTTGGCTGCTCCTTCCTCTGCTACCAGCACACCCACATGGCAGAGGTAAATACCTCCTGTCCTGCTCTGCTGTTTTACACCTGGATATTAGAAAATTAATGAAATTCTCTCTGGGATGGGTCTGTGCATTCAAAGAATACTTACTGATCACTTGCTGCATTGCAGTGTCCTTCATAACTTTACTTGGCTGTGAGCTTTCTGCCTTAGCCAGCGTTACACCACAAGTGCTGCACATATCCACACTGCACAAAACAATTATGGGATGTACCTGTTCAGGCTTGAGAGCTTTTAACATCGTTAGGTGGAAGAGAAGAAAAAAGGAAGCCGAGGGTTTGGCCTAATGTATGGACAAACCATGTGATCGGGACCAGGCATCCAGGGCTAACTTTTAATCTGCTTTGTTTCAAGTGGGAAATATGTGAAGATCAAATAAGTTCAAATCCAGGTCAAATATCCTCGGAAAATCTTTGATTTATATAAGCAGGAAAATGAGGTTTAAAAGAAGTGATTATGAAAGGGTTACTAAAAACACAGCTGTACGCGTACTCTTATATCTGAGGCTCTCCAAAGAAAAACTGTGTGACATCTATATTAACCTTTGGCTGTACACCAATGAAGGCCTGTAGTGAGCTGGAATGCAAGGCAGCCCCTTCCAAATTTTAACACAAGCCAGGTTACAGCTGCAAATGCCTGCAGCCCGTGCTCACTTTATAAAGTATTCCCCGAAGGAAATTTTTTAACTGTTATAGAATCTTTTTCTAATACCCTACAGTGTTAAAGCTTGTTATTAAAGGGCAAAGAGATGGTTCTCTATGCCAAACACTTGTCAACAAAAAGGATAGCCAGATGGTATGAAATAAAAGGAAACTTGGGGGCTCTTCAGCTTCTTGATTTATATTAACAAAAGCCACTTTCAAGTGCTCCTTCCAAGAATGACTAATTCCCCCCCCTCTTCTTTTTTGCCAGGATTAAACAATGTTGTTCATTTTATAATCAACCACGAGACAAATTAACAAATTGCGTATCACTTGTGCCGACTCTTTTAAAAATATTCTAAGCAAGCCTGTTTACCAAGGCAAGTTTACCGGCATAAGGACAACACAATTATTTTTAGAAGAGAAGGTCTCAGTCATCTAGAGGATGTTTACTCCTTAGCTGCTGTTTATAAACTTGAAATTAAACTTGTGCAGAAAATGCTTTGCATTTTTTTCAGTTCCTAAAATGGATCCATTTGTTAAGTGTATGGGACAGGATCTGAAATTAAATTCCAAATGCTAAAATTACAGTAATAAATTTTACAAAATTAGCCAATAATTAACTGGCTAACTTAGTCAGACCACTGTGGCTAAATTCTCTTTTAATTTACATATAACTTCATTCTTGACACAACTCCATTTCCCCATTCATCTTAGCACAGGTGAAAGCTACGACAAAATGTAGCCTGTAAATTAACTGGTTATAAATCTAAATCTAATTAGTTGTCAGGATTTTACAGTAAGTAAAACTTTGCTTGGTACAAAGCTCTCTAATATCAGAGCACCTGTATTCTGGTTCCTCCCTACCAATACCCAGCATAAATTCTCTGGATTAAATATACACTGTATCTCCATAGAAATCAATGTGTGGGGGTTTTTTTGTTGGGGTTTTTAACTATGTAGCCCAGTAAATCTTGCAATGTAGCTTTTTAAAAAATATAATTCCCTCTAAAGTTGTTCAACTAGATGGATGCAGAATATGAATAAGGCAAAAAAAGTGTTTTCGTAGATCAGCATTTGGAAGCCTGTAATTATTGTTTTTTATTGACTGAAATTTCAAAGTATTATTTCTTTACTAGCTTTTACTTCCTCCATGCTAAAATGAAACTTTATTATGCTGTGACACTTCCTCATTGTGATGGCTCTGCTATAGTAATAAAAGCCTACCTGTGAAATGCAATGCTCACAGAGTATCTCTTACAAAAGTAGGACACAGTTTACTACAGTCTGCATTTGGGAATTCAGCTGTGCTTTAAAAGGGATCATTGTAGAAAGTCTCCAAAAAAAATCAGTTCTACAATAGATCTTCTAATTTTCCCTGAATGTCATAGAAAACTGTATGTCTCAAAGCAGGTGTTGTGTTTGATTATATACGGAGTGAGTGGCTGCTCTAATTCATTAAAACCTCCATAAACAGGCCTGCCTTTGTCCTATAAAGATGAAAGAGGAATGACTATAATGGGATGAAAGGTGTGCACAGCGATGAAGAAAGCTATTATAGATCTATGTCCTTTTTAAACTCGTCCTGGCATGCACTGTTGACAAGGGAACAAAACAGCACAGATAAACCTCCAAAATGCGCCTTGCTCAGAGTAATTCCACCTGTCCTTAAAACTATTGGGTTTTGCTTGTGCTCTTACTACTCCCTGACTATGCTGACAGCAATTAAATAAAATTATCATTTAGGATTTTGCATAAAGAACACTCTTGGATTTCTAAGCTGGCAACAAACCCTGGCAGGATGAAATGAATTAATATATCCACTGCAGTCATCAAACCGCATCAGGATGTCGATTATCGGGGGTTATGGCTTTTACAGGTGAAACCTGCTCCATACAAAGTTCTCATGTAGACACAGACATATTCAAAAATGTAACTTTTATTTCACATTTACGGATCGATTCCGCTCCCTTGTATTCGAAATAGTCGATGGCCTGACCATTAATTCTTTCTTATAACTCTTGCATGAGCTGACAGGGAGACTCTTCCTTATACTGTAGGACAGGAGCGCTGCAGTTTCACTGATGATTCAGTAAATTACTACACCTGAGGAGCAGAGCTGAACTCCCTCCCATTATGTACTTACATGTTTCATAAGGTTCTGTCTACTGAAATGGAAAGCGAAGCGCAAATTTCGCTATTGTTACTTCACCAGATTTTGTCTTCTCTTCAGAACTCTCCTTGCTCTCAGTGCAGGACCCAAGAATTACGGAGAACAGCGTTAGCGAGGTCACCCTTATCTTTAAAGTCAAATATTTGACTGCCATTGGTACTTTTGACTGCTCAAATATTTGATTTTAAATGTATCATTGCTCATGGGCTCAAGTATCCAGCAGTGACTAGACAAACACTGTAATTCCAAATGGAAAGCACCAGCCCTCATAGAGCACAGCCCCCGGGCCAGATGTAATTCCGAGCTTCCCACTGTGAAGCTTATGGCAGTTAATAAGGAGGCGCAGCTCATGCAAACTAGAGCTCTCCCACAGCGTCCCGTGGCTCCTTATCATGCAAGAATTGTGCTGGGATGGCTACCGTGTCTAATAATTATTAACGTGTGTCACAGAGCCTTTCCAGCTGCTGATCTTTTCGAGTTAGTTAAAGTGCTGGGATTAGAGAGGTGGTGCTTTAGGTGGTGATTCAATCTTTGCTGCCTCTGAAGCTCCATACAGTGGAAGTGTCCAGAACAGTGAGATCCATAAAGGTGTTAATGGATTTATTGGAGACGGGGGTTTGTAATTCCTGGCAGGTTATGTGCCAGAGGTGTGCTCCTCTCGCACTTTGCGTTTCCCTTTGTTTGGGACAAGGTCTGAGCCGCTCTTGTTTTGGAAATACAATTCAGTTCTGCCTTGAACTTGCAGGCACCCAATCTGTACGTGTGTGGTTTAAGAGCCGCACATGACGAGGTCTAAAAACGGATAGAGCGAGCCAGGTCTGTAATTACATATTTAAAATAGAATGCGCACCCTGACAATGTTTTACTCAAATCCAGCCAAGTCAGTCCACACGGGTGTGCAATCTACAGCGAGCAAATAGAAATGAGATTGGGCAGTGGCATCCAATTAGAGAGGCCTAGTGAGGCGCATACAAAGCGTGCCAGCTCTCGTATCGTTTGCATAAACCCATCCACATGTGCTTTCGAAAAGAAGCGAGTTAACGGCATAAACCGGGGTCAACAGGAAAAGCTGCAGGAGTAAATAAAGATTTACTGTGGAATCCCTCCCAAGCCATTAGGAAAACATGTGCGAGCAGCTCAGCCCCTTCGGCCGAGGGAGCGCGGTGCAGGGATGCCACAGGAACCATCCCAACCATCCGCCTCCGCATCCTCGCATCCCGCATCCCGCACACCGCATCCTGCATCCCGCACACCGCATCCCGCACACCGCATCCTGCATCCCGCACACCGCATCCCGGCACCGGGAGCCGTGCCCTGCTCCTGCCCGGCTTTTCTTCCTCGGCGGTGTGGGATGTGCGGCAGACACTAATCGTCCTGTTTAACTCCTACCTGCAAATCCCATTTCTGACGTGCAGCAGCTACCAAAGGGAGAAGACGACAGAGACCTCGGTGCGTGCGGAGCGTGGGGAGAGCTCGTGGCTGTCCAAACGCTGCCATGGGAAGTCAGAATCCCCTCCGCGTCGATGCCACTCAATTACCGCCTGGCAAAGCAGCCCTCCCGAGGGTCGCTACCTGCCCTTCCTTGCCCAGGTGGGCTGTCACCCACCTGACCCGCTGGGAAACAGCTCCCAGCCGGTGCCACCTGCGCCACCAGCCCCCGTCCTCCGTCGGTGGGCACTTCCAGCCTCACCCCGGTACGGTTCCCTGCCCGGTTGCCCCGCCGAGACCGGCACTCACCCAAGTTGACGAAGCTCATGACCATGTCAGCCTCGGTGAGGAAGTTGCTGTCCTGCAGGCTGGCCAGAGGCGGCCCCTGGGTGCTGAAGATGGGCTTGTAGGGGTAAGAGAAGCCCTCGCCGTCCTCGGCGGCGGCCCCCGCCGCCCCCTCCTCCACGGACATGGCATTGTAGAGGTCCAGCATGAACATGGGGGCCGAGTTGTGCTTGCCGTGGAGGTGCGGCCGCGGGCGGTGCGGCAGGCCGAGGATGGAGAGGATCTCCCGCTGCATCTCGCGGCGCTCGGGGCCGCGCAGCCGCCGGTGGATGAAGCTGGAGTGCACCTCGTTGTCCACCGTGAAGTCGGCGAGCACGCAGCGCAGCCAGAGGGCGGGCGCGGCGGCGCCCAGCACCAGCAGCCAGGAGGCGGGCTGCCCTCGCCCCGCCACCGGCATCGCGGCGCGGCGGCGGCGGCTGCGGGGCGGCGCGGGGGGCGCGGGGCTGCCCCGCCGCGGGACGCGCCCCGCCACCGGCATGCGCGGGGGGCGCGGACGGACGGAGCGGCCCCCGCTCAGCCCCCGCGGAGGCGCCGCAGCCCGCTCAGGGCCCGAGGCGGGGGCCGGGGCTGAGCAGCGGCACCGGCCCATGGACGGGGCGGCGGCGGCGGCCCGAGGCGCTTCCCCCGGCAGCGGGAGCGGAGCGCTGTGCCCGCGTCCCGCACGCCGCGGAGGAGCCGTGTGAGCGGCGCGGCTCGGCGGGGAGCGGCGGGAGGGTGTCTCTGGTGGGAGGAGCAGGCAGCAAAACCCAAGCGCTCTCTCTCGCTCGCCCGCTCCAAAGCGCTCGGGAGAGAAAATCCCTGGAACTGCCTCGAGGAGGGACGTCTGCTCAGGTTGCTTTTCAGGATGTTTGTGGAGGCTGCGGGCTCGGCGAGAGGCTGAGCCGGTCCCGAGCGCCTAAATTACCGCGAACGTCATTAAGGAGAAGACACCCCAGGAGGGAGGGCGGTTTATGAATAAGGAAGGGGCCCAAACTCCCACAGACTTTATAGATGCGAGTACATCGGCTGTCTGCACAAGCACGCGTACACAATTTTTTTTTTCCTGCCTACTCTTTTTTTTTTTTTTTAAGAAGTACACATTAGAAGAGACTGTCCGTGACAAAACCGACTCCATTAAATAATTTAAAACGTGATGATTATATTTTCACGTACATAGACACATACGTATATCTCTGTGCACAGAACCCCGGGTCACTTTTTCCAGCTGTCAGGGGGGAGAGCTCATGGAGAAGAGTTAAAAATCCGGAGAGGGAGGTATTCTCTAAGAATGGTAAAACCAGGAATATTTACTTGAAATGAAACCATGAACCTGTGCACACGGGTGCCCTTCCATTACCCTGCACCTTTGCTTTCACATTTCCTTCTGCTCCTGGTACATGCCATTTCTGGGATACTGCCTTGAAATGGACTGTCAGCTTCTTATAGCAGGGACTTTTTTAACTCAGTGGGAGCCACATCTACAGTAATGGAGCCCCAGCCCCAATTAGCCCAGGCAGATGTCTGCTACAACATCTAACAATAAATAATAAACAGTCATTAATAATGATAATAATATCAGATGACAAATGTAAACTAATGCTTCCCAAATCTTACTTGGAAAGAAGGGGAAGCCAGGATGATCTGTTTGGGTCACTGAATCCAGCTTGAAGTAACCTCAGAAACCATACATATATACATTATGTTTATGCTGATATTAAGATTCATTCCTTGGGCAAAGGAGGAAGAAGAGGGTGGAGGATAAAGGAGGTCAGAGGTTTTGGGGGGTGTTTTTTTGATTGATTATTCATCTAATATTTTCTGATGAGCAATATCCAGTAGTATCCAGCACCAGATCCTGCAACTCTTTTGGAAATTAATATTAAGCACTTCTTTTAGTTTTATGTTTCAAATCTTGGCATTAACATCAGGTAGCCCGTCAAAAAACTGCATGGGATCATGATGAATGATTTCATGTGTTTGTATGCATACATGTGCACCCCTTAATAACAGGGAAACTGAGGCATCACGTAGAAATGACTCACAGCACTATTGAAATAGTGATGGAACCAACATTAAACCCTCAGCTCAGACCTAACACATGTTTAGGAACGGCTCAAGCTCTGGGAGGATGGAGAGGGCAGGGAGGTTGTGGAGCTACATCCACCTTAGGTAACATGAGAGCACTTGCTACACTCCTGTAGCAATCCCCCCTGTAGCTGCATTCCCAGTGTTCCCCACTGATGGAAACACCAGAGCTGCTGAATTTTGGCTGCCCAGTTAAGATCAAACTTCCCAGCATCTTTTGTACTTCCTGAGGAGCAGCACTAACCTGCTCTTCACCACGCATATATTTGCCTATATTTTTTCCTCGCCGAGGGTGTGGTTTTTAGATCACTTTAAGCTTATTTAAAGCCAGTCTCCCCCTGAGCAAAATCTTTGTTTCCTCATCCCACCCTAGCCTGGACCTTCAGCTGTCTAACCCCACCCCTCTCTAATGCTGGTACCAACACTTACACACAGGTCAGGAAGCTGAATCTTTATTTTTTTTTTAACCTTTTGTGTATTTGTTTATGCTGAAATAGTTTTCTGCTGGATCAGCTTCTTATTCTGACTGACTCCATGCTGTGGTGGAACGAGGGAGGCCACAGGAATGCACAGCTGGGGGCAAGGAGAGGGTGTCTGGGTCGGGCTGCCTTGGGAAGGGCAGACAGATGATTTGGGATCTCTCTGCTCTCCCTTTCTGCTGCAGACAACTTGATTCTCTCCCTTTTCTGCTCCTTGTAGACTGTTTTTCCAGAGTTGTGAGTGTTGGCCTTTCATCATGCAGCAGTAGGACAAGGAGCCTTGCCTTTGGCATGGATATGAGATTAAAAAGTCTGCTAGGATGGAACAGTGGGCTGGAAAGCAGGTGTCTCTGCTGCCTAAATTACTTGTACTTGAATTGCTTGTAGCTCCCATTTAAAAACTGACTAAAGTTCAGGTCAGTGCTGTGTTCTGGAATGCTCTGAGAGAAAGAAAAGTGTGGGAGGTTTCTCTGCTCACTCATTAACACCTTAGGTAACTGCTCTTGGAGATGTAGGTGCCATTGGAGAAAGAGCAGAGGACAAAAACTAAACCTTGAAAGCCTTGGTGTGACAAATTTCTTGAAAAAGTGATGTTTGAAGCTATTTCCTTCTTGTTTGTCTGAGTGGTCTGTGTTAGGTCAGATTTAGCTATATTCTGATTTAATGCAGGATATACTCTTAAAGGAGGGGCAATGTTACAACTGTATCCTGTGCATTTATAGGAACAGTTGGGAAAGTTTTCTGTTTTATATAGTATTTTCTATGATCCTGCTGCACCACTGCACCTTTTAATAAATGCATGATAGTTTGCAACGGGGGTAACTTAAACAGCATAACAAAACCACGCAAGCAGCAAGGGATGAAAAAGTGAATTTGTTAAAGAATAACTTTTTTGATGTGAAGTCCTCAGCTCTTGCCTTCATCTTGCTTTGGGACACAACAAAGGGCAGCATTTATTCTGCTGGATACAATAAGGGATGATGCAGCTCAAACTGCAGTGGTTCAGCCCTCAGATCTGAGCTTGAATTTCAAATACCTTTCAAACAGAAAGGCAATCCAGTTTGTACATTTTCTCATGGACAACGTCTTTCTCTTCCCTCCTTTCCTGCCTGCTGTGTAAACCCTATCCTGCTTCCTGTAGGATCAGTTCCACACAGGTTGCTGAAATATTGGCACCTTCATGTCACTGTCTTTTTCCTCCTCCTTCCTGGATCAATTAAGAAACCAGTTTTTCCTCTTAGTCTTCTCTACTTCTTTTGTGTATCCTCCTCTTCTTGAGAAGGAAAACTAAATGCTTGTGATGAAGTAATCCCTGTTTGTTGGCACTTGCTGCTTCAGATAATTTCTGTAAAAACAAACTCCCGACGTTTCTGGGGTTCTGCACAAGCCACATTACCAACAGAGTAACTTTTTTGATCTCTGGGAGCGGGGTGCACATGCTCTCACCTGAGTTTAATACCATTTTTCTGTTTGTGTGGAAGTCAGTATATTTGGAAGTATGTATTTAGGAGATAAAAGGACTGATTTAAAAACACGAAATGCACAAAAATGTGCAGGTTTGTGCTTGGTGAATTTGCCATCCTCATGTGTCCATCTGAGGCACATGGCAGGAGCAGAATTTGGCCATTTGCATTCAGTTTTACCAAATGGGCAGTAAAAAGTGTAGGTTCTGATCAGAAACTCATTTAATGACTTTTCAAAAGTTAGACACGCAGCATTTTGTCCTCTTTTCTGCTGATTCAGTTTCAAGCTCCTTGTCTTCCTACTTTGATGTCCTCTTTTTAACTTTAACCATGGTTCTTTTCCATTCTGTTTTGCATCTTCCCTCATTTGTCTTGAACAAAGTGCAAGTCCTAAATTATAGCAAACTTTTTTCTCCTTCCAAATTGTCTCACTAAAATAGCATGTGTTTGGGGAATTTTGAGTTATTTGTCTATGCCCTTTGCATGAAAAACATTTATACAGCAAAATAATAGCATTATTATTTGTATAAGAATGGATCATTAGCTCACGTATTTTTTTATGCTGTATTGGATCATTCTTATCAAAAGTTCCTGGTCACACCTCCAGTATTATTAATGAGAACATATTCACCAACATGAAGTTAATCACATTATGGATAAAGACATTATATTAGCTCTGAGCCAGGAATGTTAACAGATCTGAGTTGAGCTGTGCTCTGCTGGACAATACTGATAATGTTATATAAATTAAGTGTTGGTTCCAAATGCTACTGATCAGAGGACAGTCAGAAATGAAATCTGTGTTTTAGGGTGTGAAAAAGGCATTATTACTTCTGAGGATGCCAGTGAAAGCTAAAATAGAATTTTAGGATTTATGAAATTGTGCTATGGCACTGAATTTAATGTTCATCAGCTGAGGAAGGTGATAGAGCTCAGTCCTTCACAACTCAGCCCTTCACCTCATAAATCTGAATTGCCACAGGGATCCTTTAATTGCTATTGACTTCAGAGAACATTAGGAATGAGTTCATGTCACTGAAACTTTTGCAGTGTTACATTTATCATACATTTATATACAATTTGACTATAGGCCTGTGCTATATTTTCTATATATGTTTATATATTTGTATGAGCATGCATACATACACCAGTATACTTCAATAATCTCTTTAAACTTAATGCAACTAATGTATTTCTGCAGCATAGAGAGTATGGGAGTATTGTTTAATGTATACTCCAATATTGCTTAAGCAGCTGTAAGAAAACTGAATTAAATTTTGTACTATTAAATTATTGTGTGCACACTTGATTTGCTTGACGCTTTTGGCACAAGCCCAGGTATTTCCTCTGTTGGTAACATTGTAATCTGAACATTTGAGATCCCAGACTTATATTTGTGAAAAGCTAGCACCAGCACCAGCTCGGACGTCACTGTTGGGAGCGGATTTGAGTCACGCTGCAGCACCCTGGAAATGTGCCTCTGAAAATCTGCTTAGTTGTTACATTTTCTTACAAGAAATGGTGATCCTTGCTCCTACAGACATTCAGGATTCCTCTTCTTAACATACATTTATGTCTTTTTCAGTTTTCTGCTGTTTGCATTCACTAAAGGCAGAGATGTTTGCTGTTTTTATACTGAACAAAAAAGCATATAAAACTTTTTTTTTTTTTTTTTTTTTCAGAGGGAACAACATAACTGATCCAAATGCAATGGGATGAATTTGGATGGCTTTACTTTTTCTCTCCAGGCAGGTGCAGAGCAATACCTCAAAAGAACCATTATTTTGTGCCTTTATTCCAATGTGTACATAAATGCTTGCATAACCCTTGCACAGCTGCTGTACAAACTATTCATGCCACAAGTATTAGTAATCCTAACAGGGGAGGTTGCATGGAAAATTGGGGTGTGTATGCTAAACCATATGTACCATGCCCCTGAATCATAAAACTCATGTTGCTGGAGCAGAGAGATCTTTGGAGACTGCTGGTTTTACAGGTCTGTAGGAAGCAGGATTATATGCAACAGCTGCACCCCACAGCTCCTCTCCTGTTGAGGCTTATCTCGTGCATTTCAATAAGCAGGAAACAGAATTTGGTCCAACATTATCTTTTATGGTCTCAGCTCCTACTTTTATTTATATTTCATTTCCATAGGAACAATTATTTTCACAGTTTATTTTGAATACACATTAGAGCCACTCCAATTGGAAGTTTTGAGCTGCCAATTCCAAGCTGCATGGGGCTGCAGAGACACAATGTGCATTTTTTTGTCTCTGGTTCTGCCTCTAAAATAACTTTCTTTATATCTGTGGTGATTTATAGCAGCGTTTGTGAACCAGTCTGAAGGAAGATGGAAGCTGGAGATTCATTTGACTCCCTAAAGCCCTGGCCACAAAAATCCCCTCCCAAGTAGAGCAGGGATGCAGGACTCGGCTCCCCGGGGCTGGGGGAAGGTTCCAGCTCCCGGTCCGGCCGAGGGAGGAGGTTTGCCACAAGTGGCTGCGTGAAGCAATCTCCCAGACCTTTAGCGGAGCAAAATGATGAATCAGGAGCATTTTCAAATAATCTGAAGAGCCAATTTGTTCTGCTGGTGTGTGCTGGTGCAGCACTGTGTGAGCAGATGGAGGCGTGCGAGTTTCCACCCACCCAGTGGCTGGGTGCTGAGTGCTTGGTGTCACTGCTGTCCCTCTCCTGGGGGGTGCTTTAATTGTAAGTGCAGTGCTGTAGGAGTTTATCTTTCCGAGACTGGCACTTCTAAGTTTTCAGTCAGAAAAAATGCGTTTGCTAAATGGTGCTCAGCGTGCACTGAGTTGGCTTTGTCAAGTGCATCTTTTCAGCATTCATCCAAAGCCCTTTCTGCAGTTGTCTGAGCCCCATAGGCGAATATATACTGTTAGACTATTAAGATAATTTTTCAGTTAAGACATCGTCAAACTGCAAGCGGGACAATAGAAACAAAACCCCTTTTGTTCTGACTAAACTGTTCCTAATGACCCCCTCTATAAACAGTGGCACCAGCGGAGGTCTCAACAAGGCTCTGCATTGAGCCCCCTTTCAAAAGGACAAGCGGAGCAGAACATGGGGCAGAAACTCTCAGAGTTACTGCACTTTACTCCGCTCTGGTGGTCTGACCGCAAGAGAGAATCTGTTGTTTTTGTTGTTCAAGGCACCCAAAAAGCATAATTTAAAAGCATGGATTTCCACAGTTAGCATCCTATAAAGAGTACTAAATATTTGGATGGTCGGGGAAAGAGCAGAAGGAAGCAGTTTGTATGTTTGTTTGTTTGTTTGTTTAAATCACAGAGCTATAAAAGAGACTATTTAAGGTTCCATATAAAAATGTAACTTATTTCCTTGGGTTAAGTTGCTGTCTGTTAAGCCCATGAAAATGTAAAATCCAGAGAAGTTAAGATTTTTACATTCCGGAAAGATTTGTTTTGGGGGTAAAAACTATCTTTGTGAATAACATGTTTATCATGAGCAGGGGAAAGCTTTTGGTTGTTTAATGTCTACAGAAATTGAAGTTCTGATGATAAACTGAAACCACACAGGACCAAACTCCTGTTCTTCCAGCTGAGTAACTGCAGGGTACGTGCAGCACAGGCAGTGTCCTCACACAGATGAGGGCTATGGAGATTTTGAATCACTTCCTGATTATTCCTGCCCCTATTTCCATGTCCTGGATACACGAGGAGAGCAGCACAGACCTTCCACTTCAACAAAAACCTGAGCATTACTGTCTATAATTGGGAAATGATGACAGGTCAGACAGCAAAAGTCCCTAATTTGGATAATTTGGGGGCCACCTTTGCAAGTAGAAATGCCAATTTATTTTGAAAGAAGTTGGGGTTTGTGTTTTAATATCAGATTCAATAAAGGTATTTCTAATTTAAAGCATAGGCTACTGCTTTATCTGGAAACAGGGGGAGATCGAGGAAGGAAAAGAGAACATCCATTAAGACAGGAAGCACATATTGAGTAAAGGCTAAATCATGGAGAAAAATAACAATATTCAGAACGTCTTAAAAATTCCACAGTGTGATGGGGGTCTGAGGGCACTCTGCCATTTTTGGGAGGAGTTCAGCAGTTCATAGCTCTAAGGTTTTGGGGTTTGGTTTGGGATAGTGCCTACACTTTTCCTTTGTAAAAGAGTGGGATGGAAGGTTTCAGTGCATCTTGGAAAAAGGAAGGATTTGGGTAAGTCCCAGGATGAGGGTCCAGCGCCCTGTGACAGGATGCTGAGAGAAAGAGAAACGTCAAAGAAATCTTTAAGAGATTTTCAGTAGAAACAAAAGAATCTTTGTGAAAGATACTGTTAGCAAGTCTAATGGAATTGAGAGGATTTACAAGTTGTTTCTAAGCCTTGAGGCAAGAACAAAAAGCTGAGCATTTACTGTTTACTATATTTGGTAGGTATGGAAGAGCACTTTGGCCATCAAGGGAGCTCATAAACTGCAGAGCCTCATTGTCTCTTGACTGCGTTGTTGTGCTGGGGGTAGAGAAAATGCTCCTGTTAAAGGGCAGTTCTGAGCAAGAGCAGTTTTGTGACCGTGTCTTTTGTGAAAATGCTGTTTTCACAGCCCCACGTGCCCGTGTTTCCATGAATGTGACTTTATTTTTCTTATTTGTACACATGTATGCATAGAGTGTGGTAGCTCTAGTTTTCAGGATTAAATATGATAACTGCAATGGGATAGCATGAAGGTACAGTATTCGTTTTGCCACCTCTTTTCTCAAAAATACATATTTGAAGACAGTTTTTACTGAAAATTTATAGGAACAAGATATTAATTGTATCTGACTAAAATTTGTTGCCTCAGAGAAGTTGAAGCAGATAGATAAAAGAAAAAAAACATATTTTTTAATCTATCAGAAAAAAATTAAATGGATTTTTAACTGTTTAATGCCACGTAAAGCAGATTTTATTCAGTGTTTTGATTAGCCACTCTCATGTGTAGGGATCTCATTAGAGATGTGATAACTTTTAATCTTGAAAAACAATTGTGTCAATTGATAATTTCCTCCAGTTTTGGGGTACATGAGGAAAAAGTAACAACATGAACTTTATATTAACTTTGACTGTTGTAAAATTGCTTTCTCTTGAAAGTGATGGATCTGGTAATACATGTATCTCCTGAGCCAAAGTATTCTTCTTACTGTCTTCCAAAAAATGTTGTGATTCACTTAGTTTTTAAGAATGTTAATAGTTATTTCATCCCAGTGCAAAGAAAAGCTTATTGCAAGCTTTCAACCTATACCAACAGCAGTAGGGCGCAGGTATATTTGTATAAAGCAGTGATCTTTAAGGTTTTGTAATTTGCAGGCTTTGGTGGCAGCCAATTCTTTATGTCATGCCAAAGCAATGTGTCTTATTTACCTTTTTGGATCCCTGTAAAAGCAGCTCATGGGCCCCAATGGCCTGTGAAGTGATTTTAAGAAATTGTGATACAGGACAATACAGAATGCACAAATCAAATTAATTTTCCCAATGCAAGAGCTAAGTGTCTCTCACTCTTCTAAAAGCCAGCAAGTTGGACCAAATAATAAAAGAAGAAATGAATTGAAGAGTTGAGGGTGGTGCACTGAGAATTAGAGTTGTCCAGAAACAGAAAAAAAATTTAGTGTATAAAAAAATTAACGGTTTTGACATTTGTTTTAGATTTGTCACAGAATGATTTAAAAAACAAAACATGAATAGAAAGAATGAGACATCCCAGAATAGCCAACATCCAGTGGCTAGGGTATTTACTTGGGCCCTGTCCAAGGAGTGCTTTATGGGATTTGGAGCAGACATTTGACATAATGTTTTCAACATTATTTTTGTCAGACTGAAATTTGGGCTCTGTAGTGGGTTGAAAAAGGGCTTGCTTGGAGTCCTGTGATTTGTAGGTGAGACTTAGTCACCAGCTGTTTCATCAGGCAGTTTTTCTTCAGCCTGGGGAATTTTATTTTAGTTTTTAAAATAAAATAAAGTAGCTGCATGGAGAATAGACAGTTATTCTGTTGTGTTTCATAGGGTGCTAGCATATATTTGGATATTCTTCTGACTTTGGGAGTCTAATAAAGTACCACACATATTTCTACTCAATTGTTATTCAGAAGAATTTTTTTCTTATGGAAATATCTGAACCTACCTAACTGTATTTCCATGGAAATTAGAATATTTTATTTTTATTTTTTTTTTAAATTAGAATCTTCTGTTGGAAAAAACACTTTGTCCAAAAATTCTCAACCAGCTTTTCTGAGGTGAAATCTACTTCTGTATTCTATTAATGTGAGGTATTCACTTTCAGTATTTTTGTAGGCTGAAGAGGAGATCATGAGTGAAGTGTGGAGTGGGGTGGAAAAATCTGGTGGGTAAGCTTGTGGGAACTTGGTGAGGAATATCAAGAGTCAAATATAAAAAGATGTTGATGATTGTCTCTCAGCTATTACTGAAATTAGGTTAAATTCAGCGTGTGGGGGGAAAATTCAGAAAATGTGTTGAAAGACTGAAATTTCAACCCTTCTGCTTTGCTTTGCAAACACAGATCTTTCAATCCAATCCTTTCATCCTTGTTCCCACTCTGAATCTCATCAAGCCACTGGACACACACGTTCAGCTTCTCTTTCTGGTTGAGCCTGTGCTCCTGCCAGCCTCCCACTATTTTGTATTCCTTCCTTCCTTCCTGCGTCTGTCTGACACCCAGGCCTGATCCTCCCACAAAGGCTCTTCCCCAGCGCTGGGCACCCTTGGGCACTCTTGACTAAGAACTGAGACTTGCAAGTGTCCCAGGGGACTCTAAAGGCATTTGCAGAGGTGGGGAGCATGTTTCACCAGACACAGCTCCACGCCTCAGCACTCTCCATTAGTCAGCAGAGCTCATCTGAAAGATGTTTACCACGTCTGAGACTGGTTTTTGGACTACTGGGTTAATGGCCCTGCTTGGAAACAGTTATCCCGTTTCTGCAGATGAGGCTGGTGCAGTGCAGGACACTTTGTAATAAAGCCTGGTCACAGATCACCAATGCACTCAGTGCCCTGTTTCCTAGAAGAATCAAGTGGAAATATATTTGGCACCAGACAGTAAATGTTGTTTGCCAAACTCCCCAAGCAGTTAGAAGATATTGAACAGTATTGGAGGGAGCTATGTTTGATGTGTTTGATGTCACATGTGCCCCTCAGCTCCATTCCCTTGGCCAGATTCAGTATCTGTAGTGTTTCACTTTGAACTCAGGTATCTAGAAGTGAAAATTCATGCCATGCAGGGACATCTATCTCAGTCATCTCTAGCCCAGAATTTGGTGTAGCTGTGCTAATTCGCTGTCTGAAAAATAAACCAGGGTAATTATCTACTGAGAGGCAGAATTTATTAGGTCTGGTGCAAGTGTCTTGTGCTCCCACAACCTGGTCCAGCTTGTTTTTGAGACCATGCAGGTAGTCTGGACAGGTGCTGCACACACTATAAACAAGATTCTACTGACTTCTGGTCAGTGCAGATCCTATCACACCTCTTAGTCTGGTTCCCTAGGGAAATCACTTACACAATCTAATTATTTGTCTGACCCAGTTTCCAAGATGTTGACACATTTGTCACAGGTTATGTAGATGATTTGGAGACACTTACCAGTTGTCCTTACCAGTTTTGCAAGAATTAGCATCTAAGGAGAGGAAGGAATCCTTATTAATTCTCCCACTGAGGGAGAAGGGAGAGTTTAGCAATTGTTCATTGTGTTTGACAGCAGCAAGATTCTCGACTGATTTGCACATTGCTCTGATATTCCTTGGTGAAAACACTGCTTCATTCAGCTGCCAAATCAAAAACAAAACTCAAGGAATGCCTGGGAGAAGATGCCAAGGCATGCTGCGGTATTCCCCGGGGAATAAGGGAGCCTGCATATGTTCTTGCAGGGGGGAGGTGAGGGATGAAGGGGGCTGGAGGGATATGGTGGAGAACAAGTGGGGTTATTCCAAGAGGGAGATGTAAGAGCTGCAACATAAATCCATGAAGAACCAAGCTCCATTAGCTCCACTTTCAGGGAATAATTTGTTAGGAAAATTCTGAAGACTTTCTTTTGCTGTTTTGGATACATTTACACGCTGATTTAACCCTCCTACAATTCCTGCAGCAGTCGGGGCTGGTACACCGCCTTGCAGTTGCACAGCAGGCATCTGCTGTTATTTGACCTGAAAAGATCATTATAGGAGCTTTATTTGGTGTGCATTTAATAAAGCTGAAGCTGTTGTGACTATAACTCATGGCTCCCATGTCATTCCGCAGTGGTGCAACTAGCGATTCAGCATTCCAGGCCCATTAGTTCAAAGGGAAGTGTGAGGGACTCGAATGTATGCCAGAGCATTGGGACTTTTATTGCTCCTCTCCTCTGTTGGGAAGATACATTCTCGAGGAATTGAGAAGTACAAAGCATCCTCAGACCTTGTAGTGCAAAATGTAAAAAGTGATGTTATCTGCAGAAAGTGGACTTTAGATTCTATCAGCGCACATTTAGCATAAAGCATTTCCTATGGTAATGCCTCTCACTTTCCCAGACTTTTAAAGGCTCCAAGTGGCACACAGGCTGCAGACCTCTTTGTAATGTTAATGAATCATCTTAATGGACTGTTTTAGCAGAAACATTCATCACCTTTTGTCCCACAATGATTTTTTTTTTGTTATCCTTAAATGGTTAAGTAGGCAATAAATGCCTATCAGACCAACCACTATGCTCTGGTAATCCACCTCACTATAAATCACCAGTGGATTATTATTGTCCTGTTTAATTAACACTCTTAAGGGATTCTATCGTTGGATAGACTTTCACCTTGCACTAAGAAGGTATTAACATTTGAAATAAGAAGTGTGTTTATGTGAAAAGCATTAATCAGCATGATCTGGAACTGGTAGTGGTGGGTTAGATGAAATATGTGCCTGTGTCCATGGGTGAGGGTTCCTTACATCAGTTTTCAATGGCAGCTAAAGTCAAACCTATGGAATACTTACTTAGGTCATAGCAAATGATAGTTCCAGAGTAATTTTTAATTAGGTCTAAAAGATATTCGGCTATATTTAGTTGAAAACAAGAAGTTTAAAAATTTTTATTCCAGTAGTTAGGAAGGTAATAGCTTTGTGAGTGTTTGTTTGTGGTTCAGTTCAGTTTTTAGAGGACTGGTTCAGACCCTTTTCTTTTTCTGCAACAAAAGGTGAGAGGGGAATTTTGATCCTGTTGCTCCTCTGTGAACTCTTTTCAGACTTGCCAGCCACAAAGAGTAAGCCAAGCAGCCAGAGTTCCTGGGAAGGGCAGGGGGCTCCGGAGGCTTGGATGCTCTTTGCAGAACAATCCCAGCAGCTCTTTTGCAAACAAAATTCCCACACTGGGACACAAACTCGACACAGGATCACTCTCAATATACAGTTTGTACCTAGTACAGCTCGATGCTGGTTTTCTCCTCCTGGCAAAATATAAAGGTGGCAGCTTGATTTTTTCCCCTCATATAATACAATTTAATGCATTACAAGTAATTTCCCCATCTTTTGTCAGGAGGGGAAGACATTTAAAAAAGGCTCTTGTTAAGGCGGTGTTTCCCATCCATGAAATCTTATCCTGTTCTCTTTGATTTTGTTACATTGGTAATACCAGTAGTGCATTTACCAACTGCTCGTTCTTTGGATTCCAGCACTAACAGCAGCCTTGTGAGGTAACCCACTGCTGAATTTCATTTTACAGAGAACTGAAGTGTGCAGAGACTTTCTGAGGTCTTTAAGAGTCAAAACTAGTAGCAAGCTCAAGAGATTCTGGTTCTTGTCTGCACACAGACCTGGTATGCACATCCCTTTCCTCTTGGCATTTTCAATCAATTATTTCCCAGTATGGACTCCTGCAAATTAAAGAACAAATAAAACTGCTAAGTGGAACACAAGCACACTAAATCTTTTTAATTAAGAGATTGAATCTCTTAGTATAAATTCATTTCCTGAAACAAAACTCCAATTATGTAAGATTAATTCTTTCCTCTGAGATTGCAGGGATTTATTGACTAACAAAATCTTCTATTGCGTAAATGGAAATGTGCTTTTTAATGCAGCCTGCTGCTCAGAGGCAAAGCCATAGCATTAGCCTTTTCACTGGGCATTTTTGTTTTAGTTACATACTAATCTGCCAGGTTTCTTTCTATTTGTAACAGGAAAGGGTTGAAATGGTTCACAGCTGAACAGTGGTAAATAACACAAAACACTAAAGAAGTTTAAACAAGATGAGAAATTAAACTAAGCTCCTAAGAAGCCTGTTGTGATTGAAGGAGGAATTGTAATGACAGAAATAAGAATATCATGCATGCAGGGCAGTGTTGTGAGGAGGTGTGTGTGTGTCTCATTGATCACACAATAGTTTTTTTCAAATCATTTAACACAGATGCACAAGCCCCACACAGTTTCAAGTGCAGGCACGTCCTGAGAAGAATCTCCTTCATTCCCTCTAGACACACCCAGCTCATTAAATCCATCACTGCCTCACAGTAAGCCCCAGGGCTCAATCTTTTCTAGAGCACTGTTACTATCCAACCTTTTAGCTCATAGAGTGGGCAGCCAAGATTTCATGTTGATGCATATAGTAAGACTCATAGCCAATATTTCCTACAGTTTCCTCCTCTCCATCCCAATCTGGACATATATAATAGTTTGGTTATGTTGTTGGGGGATTTTTGAGCATTTTTGGGGAGTTGTTTATTGTTGAGGTTTTTTGAGGGTCTTTTTGGATAGGTAAAACTTCAGTGTTGCTTTCAGATTACTTTCTTATATCCTGTTCCAATAACCTGTATGAGGGTGGCAAGTTAAAAGGTAATAAAATCAGGAATCTGTGCTCCATGTGAGTGGCTGGCCATGAGAAACTGCAGCAGGGATGGATATTGAATGACTTCAATAGTCCAGCCAGGTTTTATCAGAACAGGTCATCAACCTGTAGGCTGCCTAAACCTGTTCCACGGCTTCCCCATTGATTAAATATCTGGAAGCATTTACACGTATATCAAATTCTCCATAATCTATTTTATCTTAATGACACCCAAGTTCTTTGTCAAGCTAGGGCAAAAATGTTCCCTCCAGTGGTGAGAGAAGATGGTGTATGTCCTTAGTGTACTTCAGTACATTGAATTTCCTTGAAGCCAAACTATGACCTCAGATTCTCATGGGATGAAACATTAGCAGGACTGCAGGGATATAAAGGAGGTAAAACCTGCTTGTGTACACCCAAGTGTTAAGGAATTTAAAACTGGATTTTTTTCATTTGATTGCAGATCTGACAAATACAGAGGAAAGGAAAGAACAGAGAGAATGTGTAGCTTCCAGCCAAGTTCTGATGGCCCAAATTCTGTCTGAATCTCAATACCTGCTTCATCAAAACAAGACAAAATGTTTTGCCTGAAGTTGTCACCTGTTCCTGTAATTTGGAGATTTCCACTCTCCTTCCTGTGTTTTTGGGCCCAGCCTATTTTCCTGCTCTCACTCTCTGCCCCAGACAGAAATGCAAACAACCGAGCACTGCATTCCCTCCATCTTGCTTCAGGCTCCGAAGCAGTTCTGTCTTTTTTCCCATTTTCACAGTCATCTCTTTGTTATTTTTTTTCTCTTTTCTTCCTTCCCTAACCCATGACAATAGAAGTCAGGGGAAGCAGTGTGGAAATACATTAAAATTCTGAATAAAAACCCACCAAAACTTCAGCCTAGTGGCAAAGGTGGAAAAAGGCTGATTATTCACTGTCTTGCTCAACATCATAAGTAAGGAACATCACAATTAATTAGGAGATGGCAGGTTCAAGAACAGACATCTTTGAGAATGAGTAGTTAATCTGTGGAATTCCCTGTCACAGGATGTGTTATGTTAAAAATGTGCATAAAATCCATGGAAAAAAAAAAACCCTGATGAATACAAAGACACCAGCAGAAGTCCTTGAATATGAAGTCCCACCAGTTATTCCAGAAGTCTTTGAGTCATAAACATGTTGGGAATACATCACTAAACACTGGTTTTGTACTCTTCTCATGATGTCCAGTATTTCTTGCTGTCAGAAGGGGAATATTAGTCTAGGTGGATTTTGGATTAACAAGTATAATAGGTCTTATGCTTTTTATTAAGAATAGAAGGCAGGATGCAATTTATCCCTTAGCTGTCAAACAGGACTACAAAGTGTTGTGGTGTTTGCTCTCCTCTTACTTTTTCATCCCTTAATCCAATCCAGTGAAGTGTGGTAGATGTTTCTTAGATTTTGTTGCCAACTGTTTTAAGAAGTTCATACAAAAGCTTCTCTCATCAAGAAAATTTATGGGAGGGCTCATGAGTCCTTGCAGCAGTATTTTGAAGCACAGAGACATTGTTAAATCAGATCCAAACTGATGGGCTCAGTAGAACAGGGGTAAACTCTCAGGAATGGGTTTAAAAAAGAAAAGTTTCAAAAACTAGACAATGTAATAAAGCATAAATCTAGATTTATGTATCTCCAGACATTATCTTTACCATTACAAATTTTCTGTGGAGAAAGCTTTAGCTTGCTTGTGGGCAAATCCACTTCTTGGGTTTTAACACTGTAGAGATAATTATGTCACCCATGTTGTAAACATTCTGTGTTTCTTGAATAGAGAGTCTGTATTGAAGATATTAACCACATGTCTGTGGAAACTGAGAAGTAGCACAGGAAAGGAAACCAACTTTCTCAGTGGGTACTGAACAGCTGAATGGTTGGAACTGTGTTTGAGAAGCACTAAAACTGCTATAAGCCATCTGAAAAGTGCTAGTAGATTTAAAATCCTGAGGGAAAGGTGAAAACTTGCTGTTGTCACAAGTGCCTTAAATGGAATATCTGCAGTTTGAGTGATCAAAATTAACCCCTTTACTCTTGCACACATGTGGTGTTCTAAACCAATGCTTAGATAAATATCACAGCTGATGTAACAAATACCTGAAAGTGCAGGTAATAAATACAAGAAAAAACCTGTCTTGATTATTCAAGTAACTGCCTCTAGTTAATTAGCATGCTCGTGGTTTTTGGGCCAATGGAGTTTTGCAGTTTCCTTTTGGTTGAGTTTTTTCCCAACTTTTTAATCCCATTGGACACAGTGATGCAATAGTGCCCAAACAATTGAATGAATTCATTGTGAAGAACTCATTTTTGATTCAGAGATGATAGTCAACATTGTATTGCAGATTAAGCACTATTGGGGTTTGCTTGTAGAAAAATAATTCATTACTCAACAAAAAAATGGCATTCTGTCAACTACTAATTGCATACAAAGAATGTTAAACAAAATCAGGTAGCATATGTATGTAACATGCCTGTATGATTAAATGTGTGTAATACTGTAATTTGTGTAATATCAAAGGTAGGAGATAGCTGAAACAATAAGAAACCAGAGGATGGCAATTTTTTGTTTTCTATTGGGTTTTTCAGCTGTAGTCATACTTGGGTGTTGTTTTCATAGTTTTTGAGGGGGTTTTGTTTTTGCTTCTCAAAGAATGCCTGAAAAATGAGCAACATTTTTTCCTAATTTTCAACTAAACCTCCCACGCTGTGATTTATGGCCACTGCTCCTTGTTCTGTGTTATGACACTACCTACCCTGAACTTGGCTTTCATCTCTGTAACTGCTGTGCAGGCAGAGACCAGTCCCTGGCCTCTGTTTTGCCAGGACAAGCAAGCCCAGCACCTTCAGTCCTTCCATTTTGATCCTGTGCTCTTGACCCAGAGTATCCCAGCACCTTCTGCTGAACCTCCTGTCGATTCTCCACACTGCTCTTAGATTGGGGGAGCCAAAAGTGGACACAGCATAACGAGCCCCATCTATCTGAGTTTGTCCAGTTTCACTGCCAGGTCCCTGCTCTGCTCCATCACCTTTTCCTTGTCAAATTGGTAGACCAAGCTGTCTGGGAGCTCCTTGTGCCTGTTCAAATCAGTGTAAAAGAGGGTTTGAGAACTTTAGCCTTTTTCTCATTGTAATCTTTAGGTCTCCATCCTGGTTATTGCCAAAACCATATTTTTCTGTTGTACTTGGCTTTGGAGACATTGGCTTCTGTGCAGGACACACCAGAGGCAGAAACTCCATCCCTCTATTACCACATAGATAAAGGCATGACTAGAAAAAAGGAGAGTATGACAGGTTTTTCCATGGATGAATAACTTCTGTGCCCTGGGGACTGTAAATAGCTGGTATAAATCAATGCAAATTGGTTATTACTAATCTTGCCAGTAATGAAGTGAGAATGAATGGAGTACAAAGATGAACTTTACATATTGTTAGCACCAATCTGCCTCGATGCATTTATGGGCAAGGCTCTACCTAGGAGGTCAGCTGGCAAAACTTACAGGTTTTTTCCTTTGAAAATTATGCATTTGTGCTGCACAGAAATGTCTCTCAAACATCAAGTCCATTTGGGGATTTTACAGTTATGAAAACTTGAAAACAATTGTTTCATAATTTCTCGAGCACTCGGCAGCAAAGACTTATATTACAGTGCTTTAGCATCATGGTATGTAATTTAATATGTTTATTACAAGTGTGTCATATAAAACACTGAAGTGTATAATTTCAGAGCAAAAGTTCACTTTCAGTTTAGTTCTCAAACAGAAAATAGAATGATCTGCAACACAGAAAAAAATAAATCAAGGCTGTTGTTGTTACCTCATAACAGCAGAAAATTAACATGAATGAGGATAATGACTAGATATTCTGCAAGGACATTTCTCATAAAGCAGACACTATAGAGGTTATGAAAAGAGAAGCTTTCCATTAGGATTGGAAATCAGTTTGAATCTCCATAAATATTTTTTTTGCATGATTTTAAAAAATTTATTCTACATTATTAGTGACTAAATACCCCTTATAGGAGCACAGTGACCTCTTTGGTTTGTGTTGTGTCGTTTTCCTCTCTGTACAAGGAGAGTAAGTGAAATATGAAGGTGGAACAAGTACCTGAGAGATGGACATGGGAGCAGAGTGTTACAAAAACCTGGTCAGTCACCCTTCTCCAGTCTCTGAATTTGAAGGCTCTGCCCTTGTTCTTCAAAATACATTCAAAAAATAAGGTTTTGATGTATTTGCCATCACAAAACAGCTGAAATATGTAGAGAATCAATGTATTTAAAACTTAAAGGAATGGTTCTCTCCTGCTTTAATCTTTCAGAGGGAAGAGCCAATATAGCGTAAGAGCAGCCGTTCAGCAACACCTATTATTTGCTTACATTTCATGACTAACATGAGGCACCCCATCGTTAAAATGAGAGTTAGGAATTGGCTCTCCTGATTCGCTTCCTAGCATTCCATAGTTTTGCTGAGGATATGATCTCATCCAGCTCTCCACACTACCTAAGAATCTGGACTGGTTGATGAGAATGTTAATTTTCCTTCTGATGAAGTATCAAACTTCACTAAAGGGTTGGAAGATAACCTTCAGTTTAATTTATAAAGAAAACTTTAGATATTCTTTTCTTTGGACTGATGGATAGTTGTTGGTATCTTCAGCAAAGTAATTTCTCTATTTTTAATTTCTTCTTGATGTGTTAGGGTCCCAGTCTTGCATTCCTGGCAAAGCTCAGAGATCCTCCTGAGTGGAGTGAAACATGGAAGCATTCCAGGACAATGCATGAGAGACCCTGTAACATTACAGAGTAGAGGACATGCAGAAAAGTATTGAAATAATAAATTAACACTACATCAGCTTTTTAGGAAGGAACTCTGCTAACGAGTGCTAGATCCACTTGTAATGTATCTGTTCCTAAGGCACAAAAAGGAGTTCTTTACCTAGCAAAGGTATTGCTGGCAGCAAATGGCTATTTCTTGCTCATTTATTGTTTATTAAAATGGATGTGCTAAAACCAAAAAGCTTGGATTTTGCAGAAGCACAGAACAGTTGTATATTTCTAACATGTATGATGTTACCACAAGGCTGATGACTGAGATGTGAGATCCAGCAATCAGAGACTACAGCGAGTCATTTTGTTAGTATTTTTGCTCTGACTTAATTAGAAATGAGGGTTTTTTAATGATTTAGTTAAACATGCAACATCCTGTAATGGACATAACCGTGCAGATGTAGAGATGTTCTTAGTTTGTAAGTAATCATAGTAAATTATTATAATATATCTTATATTAGTAAATTAAATAAAGGACCTTAATCAATTGCATCATGATCTTATTCAAAATTCCCTTTCTACTTTCCCATTTTGCCATATGTTATATATCAGACAAAATATATTTTTCTGTTAAAAATAAGCAAATCTTACTACAGCTAGGCATGGACACTGTGCATTTCTCTGTGTGGGAAAAGTGACCAAAATAGTTATTTCTGAATAAACTATCCATAATAGCTCCCTGTGTGGATATTCTAGTCTGGAAAAGTCATGGGTCAAATAAGTCATTGTAGAATAGCTGATCCTGCAATGGCATTTCCAGTCCACTTTCCAGTGTAGAAAAGTCCTTAGTCAACATCTCCAAACTCCTGTTTCTGCCAGAACATTTTTCTCTTTAGAGAATAATATAAATTTGTTCTATTCAATTCTTTAAGACCCAAATGCTGCACTGAACTCCCTTTGAGAGCAACATGTGAGATCAGTCAGGGAGAACTTTATGTTTAGAAGTTTGTATTTATGTGCACAGGCTCCACAGTTTTATTACACAGACATTTCATTAACACCTTCATGTGGCTGTGAGCTGTACACACCTTTGGCTGTGGGACATCTGGGTGATTCTTCTATTCCAGTACCTCTAGATCCCTAGAGCAGCAGGAAGAAAGGTGCCTGGAAGGAGATCCATCAAACCAAACCCAAGATGGGTGGCTGTCCTGGCTGGCAGCAGTGGGACAAGGCAAAACAGAGCAAAATGTCACCCCTTCCTCCATGCCCAGCTCCAGGGGGTGGGTCACAGCAGTGACATCCAGATGACACTTTTGAGTTTGCTCTGAGAAGAGAGAAAAGAGTGGTCTGTGCAGAAAGTCTCTGAAAAATGCTTAAATGGGCTAAAATTGTACCTTGAAAAAGCAGCAGAGAGTCTTCAATGAAGGCTAACCACCAATCTCACTGCATCCAGAACTGCTTGTGTAACAGCTTGATAAGACGTGTTTTGGGCTGTATTCATATTTATATTTGAATCATGGCTTTTCTCTTCTCCACTAGGAAAAAAAAAAAAAAAAGAAAAACCAAGATAAGACATCCATGCTATTTTTCATTTGATATCCTTTTTACTGAGCCTTAAGACCCTCAAAAGCAAAGGTTGCATTTATCCAAAATTACATCAGAGTGCCCCTGGCATTTTTGTGGTGTAGACCAATTAACATTTGCAGCTTAATTAAAATCACCAAATGCATTTTAAAGAATGACATAAGGTTGATTTTAATCTAGACTTCCAAAAATTAAGTAGAATATTAATCAACTGCCCCACCCATCATTTCTGTGGCCCAGAGTACTCGGTCTCAGAGCTCCTACATCATCTTCTGACTTCATTTTCCCCTGGGATTATTTAATATTTAGTAACAATTGTCTGAAGTCCACCCCAAGTTTTACCTGTTGGCAGAAATCTGGGGTTATGACACCACTAGCGTAGCATTCCCATAAATGCAGCAGATTTAGGTTTAAATAGTTTCAATGTACAGCTGGTGGCATTTTTGTGTTTAAAGAGTAAAACCACACCTGAGTGTTCATGCTTTCTAGGATTTTGCCAACAAAAAGAAAATAGAAAATAAGACATCTTAGTTTTTGAAAGCCAGATGAAATGGTACAGATGTTTTCAAGATTGCTATTTTCAAGCTGTCATATGAGCATGGAATAGAAGCATCATTCTTGCTTTCCAGTTATATTTTAGTACAAATATCTTTCATTTGTTTGTTTCAACATATTTCCCCTTCAACATGTTTTTTTAATCAGAATTTTTCCTAATAGGCTGTAGGAGTGTCCTATCTTGGTTTGAGCCCAGTTCAAGAGAGAGGGAGGAATAGTGACTAAGATAGTGCTGGGCAAGCTCAAACTTCTCAGCATATAAGAGTTGTGTGTTCAAATGTTCAGCCATATAGTGCTGCCTGTTTTTAGCTTAATTACTATGAGTGCACATGGAATTTATACTAAATTATTAAAAATTAACCTTTTATTTACTTTACTTTGTAAAGTTTTATTTACTTTCTTTGTCTCAAATATCTATTTTTCCCTGCCACCAAATTACTTTACTATCCCTAAAAGCATTAGAAAATGTGGATCTCAAAATTGACAAAAGTTAGATGAAAGGTACTTTTCCTTTTAAGAATGTAGAGTTTATTTCTGTCTGAAAGATAAAATACCAAAAGAAGGGATGGTAACAAAACCTCACTTCCTTTTACAATGACTTGACTCACCACAGAATAAATATTTTGCAGGTGTTTCTCGCTGTGGAGCCAGGTAAACTGCGCACATACATTGGTTTGGTGTTGTTCTTTTTAACCACCAGTTATTTTTAAGGAAATATCCCATTTCAAGTTGTGAGCTGTTAGCAGTGAATGACATTTCATCTCCTATTTCTCTGGGCTTTGTTCATTAGACATAGATCAGTAATTTTTCCTGTAATTAGCAGGTGATAGATGTTGTCCTGTTTCATCACAGTGAATTTAATTTAAAAGTTTCTGAGCAGTAACATTTTCTATGGCACGTGTGGTGCCATCTACTGCACAGCTTGGTAGAGGCAGGACAAGAGAAATGCATCCCTCCACTGCTGCCCTCATTTCTTTCCTCCCATCTTAACATTTAAAAATGATTCCTCATTTGCTTTCCTAGTAATTTTCCCTCTTATATACATAAATGTATATAAACACTTATTAGAGTATATATTATACACATTTATCTATAAATGTACATATACATATTTCTATATCTTTTTAAACATATGCCATCAATATTTGGAATTTAATTTTGGTGGGTTTTTTGACAAGATTTTAAAAAGGGAAAATAAATAAAGAAAGAGGACTCTAGGAAAATAATCCGTTAGTCCATTTATTGATTGTAGTTAATTTACCTGTCATATTCTGGATACAAATTTATCTGCTTAGATGTATTTATATTTAGATATATGTGTGCACTATTAAGTTGGAAGCATGGAAATTTTTGTTATTTTTTTGTTAACTCAGATATAAACACTATTTTAGTTGGGGTTTCTTATGATTGCTGTTCCATGTGTGAAGAAGTCATTAAATTGGCTTCTCACAAGCTGATGTATTTAGTTTTGTTTGCAATCTGTTGCTGGGGGCATGGTGTAATTTTGGAACTTCCATATCAAACAAAAATCTGTTGATTTTGATGTTGAGTTGTTGGAAAGAGCTACAGAGATTTTACATAAATATTTCCGGAGTGATCTCAAGATACCTAAATGCCAAAGACTTAAGATGAAAGATCTGAAAATTTCAATTTATTAATTCTCCTTTCTTTGACTTCCCTCTGTTAATTGAAGCACCTTGTGTTCATATCATCATAGCCTGAGGTTTTCCTTGAATAAATCAATGCATGAATTTTTTAATTACCTGCTCAGGCAGGATTTGGATTGCTCACTCATACAAGTACCAAAGAAGAAAAGTTCAGTGGCAGTAGCTAGTGGAGCAACATTTTAAAAACTACATCATCTAACTTGCTAACAAGTCTAAACATCACTATGTTTGAAATGCTGCTGGCTGTGAGCTGGATTGAGCACAGCTTCCAATACTGCTGACTGCTGTGCACTAAACATGATACTATCAACAATGAGCTTTGAAAATTTTTTTCCCTAGAAAGGACAAGCCTTAAGATATTTATATCCTAAGTAACTTCTAACACTCTCAGAGAGACCTCTGATGAGGAGCCAATTAGGATGACATAGTTATGAGTTGAAAATACACCTTGGCATATGATAACTGCAAAGGTAAGAGCAGTTTAAGTTTGTGATATTTGGGGTTTTTGCCACAGATCTGATGGTGTGGGAGCCCTGATCTCTGCCCACAAAAACACTGCAGAACCAGAGAGTGCCAAGGAGTACCAGGGGTTGCTCCTCTAGCCCGCACCAGGATTCCCAGGAGTGCTGCGTTTTCTCTTTGGCATCACCATGAATTTAAGTATTCTGAAGTGAAAGACTGGATTTTTTTGGAAGGAAAAACTGAACACCTAAAGATGAAATGCACCAAAATACTCATAATGTGCAGGGTTTCTTCCCAAATTCACTGTCTGTGTCTGGCTGTGTCACAGCGCCATTGTACAGCGCTGCCCTCTGGCCGGAGATGACATGTGAAAAACAACAATCCTGGTTCAGCTATAAACCTTACAAAATTTAGCATTCTTTTCTTAAATTTCAGCTTCTCTGGAAGCCAGTGATTCATGACTCTTAGAACTGGGGTTTATTGTTTGTTCAGAATACAATGCTTTAACAGCTTATTGAGAAAGATTTGACAACATATCACAAGACGGTCGTAAACCTTTGGAATGCTGAAGGCAAGCGATAAAAAGTAGCACTAAATCTTTAATCTCAGTAGAAGTTGAATTCCACTTTGGGGAAGGAGGTGGATTTTCCAGCAGCTGGAGTCACACCGGAGCTCCATCTCCCTCAGCTTCCCGCCAGTCAGGAATGGACATTTGAGATTACGAGAAGAGGAAAATGGCTGGATGAGAAGCGATCAGCTCTTTGGGCACATTCCAGCCAGCCTGGTTGGGTTTATTCCAGAAGCCTGGGTGCTGTGGGGTCTGTGGGCAGCCATCAGCTCCATGGACGGGCCTGAGGGTCAGTGTCCAGCGCAGGCCATGGCCCCGCAGGGTGGGCGGGGCCTCCACCTGTCTGTCAGGAAAAGGCGGGAAGAGCCCTCAGGCACCAAAAGCAGCGGGCGCGGCCCTTCGTCAGTCAGGACAGGTGGAAAAAGCCCTTGGCAGGTCAGGAAAGGTGGGAAAAGCCATTGGTTGGTTTAGAAAAAGTGAGACAATCTCTCAGTTGATCAATCAGGATAGGAAAAGGCCTTATCTGGTCAGAAACGGCAGGAAAGACTCAGCTGGTCAGAAAGGGCGGGAAATGCCCTCAGCCAGTCAGAAAGGCCAGAAAAAGCTCTTGGTCATTCTGGAATGGCAGAAAAAGCCCTTGGTCAATTAAGAAGAGTGGGAGAATCCCTTGGCTGGTCAGGAAGAGCAGGAAATGCCCTTGGTTGTTCTGGAAGGGTGGGAGAAGCTCTGAGTTGGTCAGGATGGTCAGGAAAAGCCCTCAGTCAGGCAGGGTGGGTGGAAAAAGCCCTCAGGTGGTCAGGACAGCGTGTGCCAGCTCCTGCTTATTATGAAGGGAGGGAGAAGCCCTCAGTTGGTCAGTGAGGAAGGGTGGGAAAACCTTGACTTTGGTTTCTACAGCAAATTACCGCCTTTTCTGAGTGACCCTGTGTTTTGAGCTCAGGTCATGAGTTTTACATCCAGCAAGCAGAAGAGTGATTTCCAATTTCTGTGATAACCTCTTTTTGTCTCTTTTTAACAGGGCTTCTTCCCTATCCAGAGAAGTTGGACTGACCTGCAGCAGCCTCAATGGAGGAGCATGGTCTGTGTCCCACTGAAGCACCAGCTGGGAACAAGGCCAGCTTCAGGGAATCAAGTCTGTCTGGTCAGGAAAGTCACGTCCCCAGGTAAAAAATGTGAAATATAGCACCTCTACTCTCTGTGGTAATGCTTAAGTAGGTAGAACACTATTGCACCAAACAGGCTCATGCTAAAGCAAAAAACATAATCCAAAATTCCAAAACAAATGGGGTCTCGAATTGCAAACAACATCTTCATTCCCTCAGACCTCTCCAAAAAGTCTGTGGCTACTGAAATACAAAAAACTATGACAAAACGAGCATACTGAATTACACCAACAAAAAACCCTTGCCAATTTTAAAGTCTTTCTGCACACAGCATATCAGCCTCAGCAGCTAGAACAGTCTGGGAGCATCGTGAAGGTATTTTAAAAATAAAAGGATGTTATTAACGTTACTCTTTGGAGATTTCTTGATCTCTGGCTCATAACTTTAGCGATACACAGTACTAACTTTTGTAGTGTGCTGGTTTATTACATTGCAGATTTTTCTTTGTAACTGTTTCTTTTGTCTATCTTGTTAGTTTGCTAAAGGTGCTATAATATAAATATTTTTTGCCTTTTATGTTGAAGATCATTTCTCCTTTTATACAGAAATAAGTATCTATTCTGCTGCAACCTGTTGGAAGTGACCAGGCAAACCCTGTGAGCTGTGCAGCATCTTCCCCTTCTCTGCTCAGATGTCATTGTTAACTACACCACAGTGAATTTTAAGTAGACATACTTGGCCAGTGTCAGATGTTTGCTTATTAAAATTCAGATAATCTCTGCAAAAAGAGACAATATCAGCAGGGGGTACATAGAGACTTCCTGCCCTCTTCCTCCTATTTTACATTTTGCATATTATATTTCCAATTTCTGTTGGCTAACAAGTGGGGAAATTGGGATTGGAACAGAAACCTGGACTTGCAAATTCTGCAGAAAACTTTGAAGTACATCTGGAATATTAAGATAGTTAAAGTGGACAGGGTCAAATTAATAAGTAAAATATTTATGAGTATCAAAGTAATAATGTGATTTAGAATTCCTACCTATTGGTTCTTTCATCCATCTGCCCATACAGATTTTTATTGTCTTCAACACTAATTTTTTATTCTGCTGGAACTTTAAATTGCTCTAAAAAAATATAATTAAGTTCCAGCAAACTGGAGAGAGTATGGAAGCTAAGTCATAAAATGGGAGAAACATATTCAGCTGATAGAAGGGAGCTTTAATGACAGCTCATTATTGTTTAAGGAGACTCTACTTAATCTTAAAAATCATTCTTGCTGATTTGATATAATTCATTTTGTGTAGCACGCACTGATATTGACTCATCTTTTCTCTGCATATTACTTAATGACAGAATTGGACTTTGCTGATAAAACTTTGGGCTAAAATAAGTTCCATGAATTCTCTAATTCCTACCTAGACTTAAGACAGTGCAGAGTACACTTGCAATTTTAAGGACAGCTGAAATGCTGGAGTCAGATTGCTTATGAAAATAAAAAGCATCTGTCATAACACTCAAACCAGCCTGGAGTTTTGCTGTAAGGGATCTGCTGCAAAGCTGCTTTGTCTTTTTAGGTGAAAGATACAGATTTGATTCTTTCCATGGTGAGTCTGTTGAGCCTGAGCCTTCGTGTAATTAAAATCCTTAGCAGTTTGTTCAGGGCAGCAGATCAAAAGGTTAATGTGCAATGTACAACAGGAAGTATTTGTACTCTTGAACACTTTTAAAATTTATAGCATTTAAAAACAACTTCGCCAAAATCATGGCCAAAGCCAATATTACCTCATTTATAGTAAAACATTAATCATTAGTCACAAACCAGCCAGTTGGTCTAGAAGTTCAGCTGGTGAAAAATTTGATGGTTACAGGATTGAATAGAAATATACTTTAAATTGTGTCCTCTAGTCATGCATTTGCAATGGAAAGGCAAAGGCTTTAGGGAAACAGAGCAAAACAAAATTTGAAAATGAAGGTGTTCCTCCACACTTCTGAAACTAAAGTATGCTGTAAGCAGTTTTGGCTCACATGATTTTTGTAAGAGTGGGTTAGTTTAAAAACTTAAAATAGAACTAGATTTTATCATATGATCTGTGTCATTAATTCTCTTTGTTTCAGTTCTGAGGTTCTTGAAGCAATAGAAAATGTTATCCAAGGTATATTTCAAAGCCTGGCTCAAAATAAAGCACCTGTTCTCACAGTGGCTAACAGAACAGACTGGAGAAACATCGAGTAAGTAGTAAATATTCCAAAGTCCTGGCTTCTATTAATATAAATGTCATGAATATGAATTTGATTATGTAACTTCCAGAAAAGTTAATCATAGATAATCATTCTATAAGCATTAGAGTCAATAAATAATTTTAAAAAGTAATGGACAAATAAAAAGTAATGCTTAGTAACCACTCTGAACAGACATCATGTATTAAGTAACAGCAGACCATAGCACAAAGGGAAATGTAAAACTACTGTAATAGGGGTTGGAAAGGAAAGGGTGGTCCTATAAACAATCTTTTTCTGGAAGCAGTAGAAACCAGAAATGATAGGCTGTGTTAGAGTGAAAAAAACTGGTTTAGGCTGGAAGAAATTACAGGCAATTCTGTCCTTCAAACCCTTTGAGTGCTTCCTATTTTCTTCTTTTTTTTTTTTCTTTTCCTCATGGTATCACATTTCTTTAAATGATAGTGATAAACTTATTCTTTCATTATTCAGAGAAGACGCATCTCACCTCTCCCTGCTGTGTTTCTTACCTGTGTGCAGTTCTAAGTTCATTACCAGCAAAATAAAGCAAACCAAATTTCCAGTATGTTATTTAAATTTCAGATCTTCTGCCAGCTGATGTAAACAGGACCAGAGAAAAAGAAACCTGTCCTCCTTTACAGCACATTCTGTGATTTGTAGAAGTTCCTTATGCAGCAGTATTATTCCAAGGAGTTCATTTAAACTGAAAATCCCCAAACCTGAGAGATTAGCTGATTTCTACAATATATAACAAAAGAATAAAGGAAGACACAAACGTATTTCTGGCCTTTTAACAGCATTGGATATCAGTGGGTTAAAGGATATTCAGATTGATAAAATTGCAGAGGTGTTTGTAAATGGACACATTACAAACATTTAAGGTTGAGGAAGCACAGCAAACTTTCCAGGCATAACACTCTGGTGGAATACTCATTTAATGAGAACAATAAACTTCTGCCAATCAAAAAACCTGAGGGGCCTGAAGGTAATCAGTTAACTGAAAGGCTTGTAGGTTCCAGGGAATTTAATGGTTTGTGTCTTGATAGTTTGACAAAAATGTTTCCCTCAGATGTCTGTAAAATTAAAATGCTCTAACAAAGTTTTGCAATTTTTGGTAGTCTTTGGGGAAATGGTGTTCCATGCTAGAAAAACAAATGTGAACTGTCAGTTACCATCCAAAATCATATGGGGGAAAATGTTCAAATTAAAACGAGTTAAGATCACAGTATGTTAAAAATAAGAGTCATCAATCACATCAAAAAGAGCAGAACCATTACTCCTGGTGAAGAAGTGTAATCTCAGATATGGGTTACAGAAAACTCTTCTGCTGGAGTAAGAACAGTCTTGGGAAGAATGGGAGTGATGTGGTGTTTAACCTGAGAGTAATTCAGGACAGTCTTGATTACCCTTTTCCTCCTTTTCAGTTACAATGTTAGGAGCAGGCAAGGGAAAAGCACAAATAACTTTTAAATGTTACAACACAAAGGCAATAAAGTTACTTTAAAGCTGCCAGGCAGATGCTACATCGGGCTGTCCCTGTAGATTTGTGCAGCGTGCGTGCTCTGCCACCCAAAGGACGCACGGAGCAAAACCTTGGACAAACGAATTTGGAAACATGATGTGGTTTAGGATAAAATTATAGCCATTAAACCACCAGCACTTTTTAAAAGTATATACGGAACTCTGAAATGAAAAAGAATGCTTTAAAGGCAGAATCATAAGGCTCTAAATCAATTTTAAGTAAAATAATGAAGTGTCCTTAAGAAAATAACTGATTCTTTTGGTGAAATGCGCACTTTCAGATGGGAAATGGTGAAGCATGAAATAGTGGAGCTCATTTAGGTTAATCAACTGTTTAGAGAGGAAGATACACCCCCTTTTTGTTTCCAACCCTTAATAGCAGAATACAATTAAGCTATCCTGATAACAATTTAAGGGCATAGTTTAGATAATAATATGTATTCTGAAATAGAAACACTTTTTCATCAGTCTACATCAGGAAGTCACTTGTGTCGGATGATTTTTGTTTTAATAATGATTCAGATTTTTTCTTCTCATTTATTCCTTTGTTTTCATACTAAGTAATTACTGATGCTAACAGTTCTAAACATGTATAAAAGATTTTTCTTGCCTCTATTTCTGTCTGGAAACTTATCTACTTTATACTTTAATTCGGTCTTGAAGCATCTTCTCGAGAAACTCTTTGCTGCCTTTTTCTTTTGGCCACCCCAAGCCCACCCAAGCTGATGTTTTCTGGGCTGAGTCCGAAAATAGCACTGCTGTATTTGATTATAGGAAAGGGGTTTCTGACTCTGAGTAACCTTGCAGAGAACAATTTACCTGTACTCAGGGAGTTTGCAGTTTATTGTGTTTGTTTGCATTTTGTCAGATTTAAAGATTCTGTAGGTCTACAGATGATACCAGGTTGTACTACAAAACAAATAAGAAGTGACTGCCCTCAATCTGCAAGAAGATTTGGTAAGTTAAAAAAAAGTCCAAAGCAGAGTTCTCAGGCTTTTCTTTATTTTTTTTCCCCCTTAGTTCCCAAGTTCATAAAAAAAAATCTAGAAATTAAAATATGCACCAGTTTGGGAGTGTGTGGCTGATATAACCTGATACTATGATCAGCCTTTCAGCTTTTCTCTTTTTTCCTCTATTTAATTATAGTGAGTGACAGTGAAATTAATACAATATTGTTAGAGTTTCTCCCCTCCCTCAATGGATATCAACTAAAGGCATATTTAATAAGTCTTCATGTAAAAACATCACCCTTCTTCAAAAAGCTGGCCAGGAAAGGAATCTTGGACTACAGACAATAAGCTCATTTCTTTTTCCAACTCAGTCATTTCATTTCTTGGCCTGGACATTAGTGAATACATTCCCTCACTTAACTCCCTCATATTTTTTCTCATTATGCTAGAAATTAATGAGTCTATTGAATAGTACAATCTCTCTGTATTTTCACTGTACATTTCAAACTTTTATTTATGGGACAAAGATATGATCTTATATAAAGACAAATTATTGTATACACATTTCTGAAAATGGATAGAATGTTTTGTAAAATGTATTTTTTTCAGCTCTGATGCTCAAGATATTATCAATGATCTATAAGATGGTGCAGAGCAACACTTATGCAACTAAAAGGTAATGGAGTCAATTTCTGCAATTTCAAATGAAGCTGTGTTTTAAGTATGTTTTTGTGAAAATCAACCTGTAGGATGCAAACCTGCAGGATTCCTGTACACAGAATGCTTTAGGTTTATCTGGTTAATCATATTCTTTATAAAATTCTCATGGGCCTGCAGGTGTTTCAGTATTATAGTTACAAATACAATATTTTGTCTTGGTAGAGATATATATTATTCAGATACTCTACTGTTTGGGAGCCAAAGTGTCGTGGACCAAATAATCAATGACATTTCTTGCATGCTTAAGATACCTCGGAGAAATCTACATGTAGTAAGTGGCTTCTTATCAATATTTTTGTCATTATTTCCACATCTTATTAAACTGATTAAACTGAAAGGGGAAATATCACAAAAAGTTGTCAGTTAGAATTAAATAGTTAAAATAAAAAGTCTTATCGGTGCTAATAAAACTTAGTTATGGTTTATTGTGGCATTCAAAAGGGATTTTTCTTCACAGAAAATTCAGAGTTTGCTTTTTCCAAAGGGTTTGGAACAAACTGCCCACTAAATCACAGGGACTTTTGTTATCATCTAGTTAAGGCAGTGCTCAAACTTCAGAATGCAAGACACCCTTTTATAAGTTTCTACTCGAATTGATAATTTGGGGTTTAAATGAGATATTGAAGTACATCACAAATGTAACTACCTGCCATATTGACTTGTATCTCATGTCTTACAAGAGTTCCTTCATACCTAAAATTATTTATTGTAAGTAACTCCTTAGGTCCATGAGGATAAAACATTGCTTAGTGTTTAAAAGGCTGATGGCAGTGAATCACTGCTTAATACCAATCGGGACTCTTCCCAGGGATTTCTTGCTTTGTCTGTGCAGTATAGTAACTTCCCATTTACTCTGTACAACTTACTATTTTTTTCCAGCTGTCTACAACTAAAGGTTTTGTTGCTGGTAATTTAAGTTACACTGAGGAAGATGGTACAAAAGTGAATTGTACCTGCAGTGCAACAGTATGTATAATAAACCACAAACACAATCCATAACATCTGCTTGTATATAAAGACATCCTGCACTCCTTGGAGCTCAGGTTACAGTGTACATTTATTACACAAACTTCTGCTTGTGGCAAATTGAGGCATTACAACCTGGGTGAATAAAATAGATTAAAATATTGCTTATTAACTGTATTGTAATTCTGAAGCTTAGCTCTAAACTCACCAGGAATAAATCTTTGTATAAGGATTTTAGCACTACCTTCTGTCATAGAATCCTTGCAGAGGAAGTTGTATATATTATATATCTTAGGATTTATATTACAGTGTTCTGTCAAATGAGTGCTCTTGAAGCAAAGAATCACAGGCACTCTGGATATACAGCATTTCTGTCACAGCAGATTGAACTCTGGCAGAGAGAAAACAAGTTAAAATTGGTTTAAGGGGATGAGATTCAACTGACCTAGGCCTGAAAGTTTTCTACAGCAATGCAGAGTATGAAAGCAGAAATAAAACTCAGACTTGCTGACTACTGTCACAATTTTCTCAAAAATGTTTATTGTAAGACTTAGTTGGTCATTTCAAAATTGAAAGGCAACCTTAGCTGCCCATCACACTTTGTATGTAAACATTAAGTCCCCTGTTACTGATCTCCATATTTTTATTTGCTGAGTTGTTCCACCCTGGCACTGGGGGTGATTTATAGTCAGGAGTTAAAACAGACCACACACTTCCATATATACATTCTCTTTGACCAAGTTCTTCCCCCAGTTCCTGTTTTCTTGTCCATATGCTTGCCAGATTCAGCCAATCCTAATTGAAGACGTAAAGTAAACTTCAGCATGTCTTCAAGTTGTTGCTCTAAAATATTCATAAAATCAGGTTAGAGGTCAATAAAAGAATTAATTTAATGGTCTTACAAAAAGGATGTTTAAAGTCCATATTAAATTTGCAATCTTCACACCAAGCAGACTTTTTTTATGGCTAAGACAGACAAAACATTAATCAGGACATTATTATCTTCTTCATGACCATAAGATGATCAATTTTCTGCAACAGTGGCACAAAGACTTTTGAAAAGCATTTTGTTATGACAGGAAGACTCCTAGACCACTAAAGAATAGTGCATATGAATGGCTGAATACACTTGTAAAGAGGTGAAAATATCAGAACAGATCTTGCATATAGAGGAGGAATGGTGGTTTCAGGATGAAATCCTGTCCGTCATTACCGAATGTTGTTATTTTAAAATATTTCATTTTCTCTATTTGAAATGATTAATCTCATTTTTGTTGCTTTAGGCAGTCACGGTGCCATCTAATGTTCAAGGAATTAAAAGTATCCTTTGAGCAAGAACTCTAATCATAGAAGGAAAAAAAGAAAGTAAAAACAAGGAATATTCCAAGTTAAACAATGTTCTGGTAAATTTTGCTTTCCTTGTTGGCTCTGACATTGAGTCATGATCACTGCTCTTGGCTCCAGGACAGGTATTTTAGAGCACTTGGTTTTAATTGATTGGTGTGATGGATCATTTTACATGCAGCTGGCCTTAACACAAAAGATTTAACCTCACATGCCAAATTTATATTAATTGTAGAAAAAGATGCAACTTTCCAGAGACTCCTGGATGATGACTTCTTCAATAAAGTGTCCCCATGTATCATGATCACGGTATGCACCTTATGTTTCATATCCTCCAGCTACACCTAATTGAAGGAATACTTTAGCACTGTAGAGCTGCTCAAACTTGGGCAAAAGGCCATAATAAAATTAATTTGAAACATATTTAACAATAATTTTTAAAATGTAATTATCCTCACAGAAATATGAAATACATGTTCTAAAGACTTATTTCCTCCAAACATCTCCTTAGAGCTTGGTAGCTTATCAGCTCCCTGTGCTGCTGCAAAGCTGCTGCTCAGTCTCAGAAAGGCTCAGCTGTTGAGTGACCTTTTGTCCTTCTGGACCTGAGGTTTTGCAAACCCAAATGAAACAGAATTGGTTGATTTTGGATTGTACTGAAAGAGCTATGGAGCCAGGGGAATTAACAGGAATGTGTAAATGAAATATGCATACAATCAGGAAAAAACATTTCACCATTCCTAAGAGAGATAAGCACTTCTACTATGCTGTGCCACAAATGGTTCAGCTCAGTCAGTCAGTCATAGCAAGGACTTGTTTTATAGCGTTCCATTAGCGCCGTAAGTATTTTTTTAAGATAAAAAAGTGGCCTTCTTACACCAGCCCATGCAGACAACAGCATATATCTGTGCATCAACTCCCAGACCTTACAAATTAATTTCTTGAACAGGTTGATGTCTGATGCTTCTGCACTGCCCATAATCCAGAACACCTGCCCAGCTGCTCCCAGCCTGGCCCTCTCTCTGCACAAAGCCAAAATAGGAGCATGGAACTTTCTCTGCAAAACAGCTGCTGGAGAAATGTTTCTGCCAGCAGTTTGTTTGCTTGCTTTTAAATGGCAAATGTAAACACGTGTGTAGCCAGATGTTGTTTCAGTTAATTTAATCTTAGTTAGTTTCATCTATTTTTTTTTTCATTTCTTTAGGGAAGAGGCATACCAGATCTTAATACACGACTTTTGGTCAGGAAGCTGTGGGATTGTTTTCAAATTCCTATTTTCACCCTTATGGATGCAGATCCACATGGTAAATCTGTAGAGGTTCAAAGGCATGAAAGGAAAGAAAAATTTGTTTAGAATGTACTTTCTCACTCTTAATGGGAAGGTTCTGACAGCTCAGGAATCCAACAGAATCAGAATGTGACGTATCTACATCAATCCCACCTTAAATCAGGGAGATTACTGCAAACTGAGAAGCAGCTGCTCAAAGAAATATTATTAAGAGATATGAATTACACAGGATAAAGGACACTTCTAATAAGAGATGTTGGACAATGTGTAAAAGAGATCATTATCCTTGAGTTTGAATGGACTGCACACAGCATGAAACATTTAACTATATGAAGGTGACATGCTGAGATTCTGATTGTTTTGACATAATCCAAAGATATGTGTAAACCATAAGAACCTCACTAACCATAAAGCCATAACAGTTGTGCCATAAAACTGATTTTTTTTAAACAGTCTCCTTAAACATGTCCATTGTGCAGGCAGACACTTGACTTTTGCTATTCTGTAACCCAGGTATAGAAATAATGTGCGTCTACAAATATGGATCTGTGGTGAGTATATTTTTTTTCCCCTTCAAATACATTGTTTTGTAGCCCAGCCTGGAAGCTGGAAGCATGAAATGCTACAGCCTTTGTCAGAATGGGTGCTGCTTTTTACCATTTTGTTTCAACACAAAGAGGTGATTTTTAGGCCTTGTGTGTCTGCAGAAACAGCTTCTTCCTGCAACAACAACAAAAAATTGATAGTAATGCCAGGTGTTTCATTTAACCATATTTCACAGTTTTTCTCTGCTGCACAGGCAGTTTTCAGACAGTCCAAATAGAAAAGGGTTCACCATTTAGATTTGTTTCTGCCTTAGAAGAGGAATGAAGGCTGGAGGGACCTTAGGAGGAGGAGAACCTAATGGGTGAGATGGGTGATTCTCCACAATATAATGTTATTTTGGTGAAGATTTCATTCTGGGTGAGAATTTGCTTAGGGATACTTGTGTTAGTGTGGAACATTATGGAAGAAGAGGCAAGAGAAACAAGAAAGTATTATCATGTTACATGGCCACAGAGAATATGGAAACACAACACAGAAGGCAGGCAGATAAAGGTGAAGGCAGAGGGCAGGACCTGATGTGTGAACTGGTCAGTAGAGAAATGGAAAAAGAACATCACAAGTCAAAATAAAGATCAAGGAATGTTATAGCTGACCTTTCTTATTTTAGTCAATGTCCTTTGAGGCCCATCATCTCACTGTTCCCTCTGTCAAGTGGCTTGGTCTCCTTCCATCTGATCTCGAGAGGTGAGCCATTTCCTCAAAAGAAAAAAAAGTACCCTTCTGCTCCACAGAGAGGAAGTGCAGTCTGACTTACTGCACAAAAATCCATTTAAATCCATTGCTCTTTTCATGCATTATTTTGGCTTAATATAAGGAAATAAGATAGATAAATATATTTTTAAGTGCAAGAGCAAATTTAGGAATTTTATTTTCTTTTCAGATTAAACATATGCAAAGATGCCTTGATTCCATTTACAAAGCAAGATGAAAATAAGTTAGCAAGTATTCAAAAGAGACCTTACATTGCTTGTCAGCCACTGTGGAAAAAAGAGGTCTGTATAAACCTATTGTTTTTTTATTTCTTACTCCCCACAGGACAAATCCTATATCTGACAAGCTCTTAAGATAGCACAACCAGCCAGGTTTTGTAGTCCTAAAAGAAGGCAAGATTGAGAAAGCCTGAGATGTCTCTCTGAACCACTTTACAGCTCTACATGCACATACAATGAGTGGATGGAATTTTCTCACTTGACTTCCTATATACATTAATTTTTGCTCTTTTTTTTCTCTTCTAGCTGGAAATTATGGCAGCATCTAAACTGAAGGCTGAAATTCAAGTTTTAACTTCTCTCTCATCAGATTACCTGTCCAGAGTCTATTTACCAAACAAACTGCAGTTTGGTGGATGGCTATGAATGCTGCTCTGCAAATGAAATGTTTTTTCTATATATTGATTTAATTTGACTGCACTTAAGGAAAAAACGTGCAGAGGCAAAGGAGTATCTGTCAGTTTCTTGTTCAGTTTCTTTATCTCTGTACCTGGAGTAAAATTTTCTCTTTTTCTTTGTTCAAACTATAAGAGTAATTATGAATTTTGCAGAATATGGCTGTTTCTAATCTGTGGTTTCCGCTGTGAAACAGCGCCAAATGCAATAACACACATAGAAAAGATAATTAAATATGTTCCTTCTGGCCAGAAAAATGTGAAGTTTAAAAATTTATCCAGGAACTGTTTTGCCTTCTGTTTTAAAGCACAGCATGACACTGTACCAAGCTTTTTATAATTGAAGGGAGTGAAAGATTTGCTTAAGAATATCTATTGTATATGCCTCTTCTAGGAAATTATTTTAGGTACAGAATTGTTCACTGTAAATTCGGACCTAAAAGCCAGAAATAATTCCTTATGAGTGCATATCTGAAGCAGCTATTAATTTTCCAGCAATCAAATTACTATTTGTCTTCAATGAACAAATAAGAAAGCGGATGTTACCGATTAAGAATTTAATAAACAATCCTGTTAATAATGCACATCATAACAGAATCCCTTGTTCATTATATTTATTTAGTTGGCTGTTAACAGTAAAGAGAAGCAGAAAACTGAGGTGATTAAAGTGTACATTAATTTTTATGTGAGGGAGTCAGACTGTGTAGAAAATACGTCCAAAATTGATCTCCACAGTCATTAGCATGGATATTACAGACTATATTTTCAGTAGCTTTATTTAGTTGGGGATTTTTACGGCTGTTCCACCAGTATTAAACTTGAATAAAACATCATTTTTATTTACAGTACAGTGGCAGAGTAACAACAGGCACTGCAATCCCAGGGAATACAAGGCCGGTCCAGCAGCCGCAGTACCACAGGAAGCTTAGGCCACCTGGGGCTCAGGGACATCCCCAAAAAAACACAATTCGCGACTGCTCCCGCTGTTTAAGAAAGAAAACGGAATTTATTCCCCTTTCCGCCCTGCCGGGGCAGGGCCCGGCCGGAACCTCCCCACACGGCCCCGCCCGCCCAGGGCGCAGCCGCGGCCCCGCCCCGCGGTGCATGCGCAGGAGGTGCGGCCCGTCCCGCGCTCGCCGCCGGTCGCGTCGCAGGTTCCGGGCCGAGCGGGCCCGCAGCGGTGCGTGAGGCGGCTCCGGGTGCAGTGGTGCGTGAGGCGGCTCCGGCCCCGCACCGCCTGCGGCAGCGCCCGAGGGACCGGCCCGGGTGTCGCCGGCCGGGAGAGGGAGCCCCGCGGAGCGGCGGCCTCGGGGGTGGGCGGAGACCCCCGGCTGGAGTGGTGCGCCGGAGGGGCAGCACCCCCGGCCGGGCTCGGGGTTGGGTTTCCCTTCGCGGCCTCGCTGCCGCAGCCCCGGGGTGCCAGTGAGGGGCAGGGAGGGGTTGGCTTTGCCAGGACACGGCCCGAGAGGGATCCGCGGCAGGGTGGGTAGCCGGGTGGTGTGGGGGATCCAACAGCCACGAGAAGAGTAATTTTGTTTATTTATTTTATTTTACTGTGTTTTGTGTGGTATATTTGTATATCTCTGGGTGCGTCCCAGGGGTGTCCTGGCGTGGTGGCTGCGGTGAGATGCCCCGGGTACGCTTGAGGGCCTTGCAGGGCTCAACCTTTCTCTCGTTCGCAGGGCAAGGATGAGTCTGTTCGGGTCAACGTCGGGGTTCGGTACCGGAGGTACCAGCATGTTTGGCAGCACGACAGCAGATAACCACAACCCGATGAAGGTACGTGTGTCAGCACCCTGTGCTGCTGTGCGTGTTAATATGTCACAGCAGGACCTACAAACTTATTCTGTAAAAGTAATAAGAGCTGAGTTCACAGTTTTCAAAAGTTCTTCTGTCTCCTGTCCTTTATAGGATATTGAAGTAACATCTCCACCTGATGACAGCATATCTTGTTTAGCATTTAGTCCACCAACGCTGCCGGGTAATTTCCTCATTGCAGGATCATGGGCAAATGATGTAAGTATTCTCAGTTAGACATGCAGATGAATAAAGTGCCTAAATTGCAAAATGGGATCCAAAAAGCTTGTGCAGGGCACCTGAAAACCTAACTTGTTGAAGAGCTGCAAAATTTATGTCTGGTACCAAGGCACTAAGTTTTACATAGTCAATAAATCATCCACTTTGACAGCACAAACCCAGGAAGATTAAGTTATTGATTAAGTTATCATAACAGGGTTTTCTGGTTTGAAGGATGAGATCCCAGCTGGATCAGGCAGGGAGGGAGGGAAGATGAATATGGGCATGTTTTCTAACCGTTATGTTTTGCCCAGCTGAGGGTTAAGGGTTCTTCAGGACAGTGTGGTGAGGGGTACAGGTTTGCAAGGCACTCTTGAGGTGGAACTGAAGTTGTGGGGTTGAGTTTTGGCTCTGCAGGTGAAAGGAACATAAGTAGAATAAATAAGGTTTCACTAGTTCTGAAAACATCCTGACTTCGGTATTTTTAACCATACTTTTTGTTGGATAAACTAAGGCGGGGGTCTTCAAGACAGGTCTTTTCAAGTTCCTGTTAATATGGTTTATCTGCATTGGTTTCTCCTGTTACAGGTGCGCTGCTGGGAAGTTCAGGATAATGGACAGACAATTCCAAAGGCTCAGCAGATGCACACAGGGCCTGTACTAGATGCCTGCTGGAGTGATGTATGTTGTTATTTAACAACAAGTGCTCATTTTTTTACCAAAAGTCTAAATAAATTGGTGTATGGTTTGCAGGCAGATGAGTGCCACATGTAGCTGCAGCCTGGGGTTATTGCATGGACTTAAATTGCTATTATTGTGTGCTAAGTGTGTCCTAATGGGATGGGCTGGCATGGATGTAAGAAGGCTAAAATGAGTTTAAAAGTTAGGAGTGTATTAAAAGCTAGATTAAACTAGTACTGTTTGTTCTTTATGACACAGTCATAAATGGTTTTGGGTTTGTTTCTTCTTCGTCTGACAATCCCTGTACATGTTACATTGATGTTACACTGTTACTAGAAGAAAGTAAGACTTGACAGTTTTTCTTTAGAGGCAGTTAATCTCTTAGCTTTATTCTTGTTTTTTTAGGATGGGAGTAAAGTATTTACTGCTTCCTGTGATAAAACTGCTAAAATGTGGGATCTCAACAGTAATCAAGCAATTCAGATTGCACAAGTAAGTAAAGCCCAAAGAACTAAATGTTTTTTTTTCTCTTTTTTTTTAAAAAAAGCTATCTTTCTAATTTTTATATGCAGTGAACTGCACCTGAACAGGTGATCAAAGGGATTTAAAAACCCTGTGAGCCTGTTTCCTCTGTTTTACCTAAGAGAGCTCTTGTCACTGCTGCAGTGATCTCACAAAGTCACCCTGCTGCATTACCAGGGAAAAAAATTTTAAAAAGTAATTCAGGTTACTTCAGAAATACCAACGTTCTACTGCAACAATAACAGAACTACAATTTACATTCTCAAATTAGGAGTTAGTGTCTGTTTGTAGAGTACGTAATTATGGTGACTAAAATTAGTTACCAGTTATAATTTAAGAAGAGTTAGTTTCATTAATGATTGCTTCTTGCACGTGTGTTTGTCCTTTCTTCAGCACGATGCTCCTGTGAAGACTATCCATTGGATTAAAGCACCAAATTACAGCTGTGTGATGACAGGAAGCTGGGATAAAACTTTGAAGGTATGATTTTTTTTTACCTGGACAAATGGACACAAAGTGTGCTAGTAATTTGTATATGAAAATATTTATGTGAAGTGAAAATATTTTATTATGCTCTAAGAATTAATGGAATAGCCTCACTTCATAGAGAGTTGCACTATTCTGACTATAACTAGAATTAAACAGTTACATTTTCTCTCCTGCAGTAATTTTAAGTGTATCCTGAGCTCCAAGTGTAAGTTTGTTTATTTCTCTGTTCCCATCAGTTCTGGGATACCCGCTCACCAACTCCCATGATGACACTGCAGCTCCCTGAAAGATGCTACTGTGCAGATGTGGTAAGTCAGGATATGTGGTAAACTGGTGCCAGCTGGATAACTGGGAGTAGGAATAAGTTTTGGGGCCTTCTGTAGGACAGGACTTGAATGCTGTTAGTGTTTGATGTCTGTGTGATTGTAGTACTAGAATATAATCTGATCTTCTTGATCAGGCCCTGGAAAATAGGGATTTTCATCATACAAAACACACTTGGTGTCCTTTAACATCACAAAAATCAGCATGAGGACTGAGCTACCCTTAGTTCTGGACAACTTTGTAAACCACTATTGCACTTCACACTAGAGGAATCAGCTCATAATTTGAAGATCTTTGTTGTGTTTAATTTCTCAGTGGCAGGGAAAAACTGACTTGTGTTTGAAGATATGTGGATAAATGAACTTTTTTCTTCATCTGCTTCCTATTTCCCTCCCTGTCAATCCTTTAAGTTCTTCAGGGTGTTCTGCCACACAGTTAACACAAGTGTCTCTCTTACAACCTGTTTTACAACCTTATCCAGGTTCATCCTATGGCAGCTGTGGCCACTGCAGAGAGGGGTTTGATAGTTTATCAGCTAGAGAACCAACCTTCTGAATTTAGAAGAATAGAATCTCCTCTGAAACACCAGGTAAATAATAATATTTGTATTTATACAGATCATTGAAATTCTGGGCTTGACATTTTTTGTAAAAACATGCAGTGTTTCAAAACCAAGTTATCTTAGCATGGCAGTGACCTGATTTACCATTGATCTGCTGCTGATCTTCACAAGGATTTAGAAATTTAAATACTGTTGCCCAAATTCTCAACAGAATTTGAGCTATCTCTTGACCTTGCTAGTGGTTTTGCTTTTCTTTTGCATTGATGACTTTGAACTTTTGTGTCCCTGTGGAAAAGATGTCTCTGTCTAAAACTCCTTTGTATCTTTCTCAAATTCAGCATCGCTGTGTTGCTATTTTCAAAGACAAAGTGAACAAACCAACAGGATTTGCCCTTGGAAGTATTGAAGGCAGAGTAGCTATTCATTATATCAACCCCCCAAACCCGTAAGTATTCAATGATAAAACATCCTCTCTTTATTTCTCAGTTCACAGTGATGAAAATAAAAAGCCCTTTTTTTTTTTTTTTTTTTTTTAATTTTTTAATTTCCAGTGCAAAAGATAATTTCACTTTTAAATGTCATCGCTCCAATGGAACAAACACATCAGCACCTCAGGACATCTATGCTGTGAGTATCCAACATATACACACTGTACACTCCTAATGTAAAATTGGCTCTGATTTGTTTATTCTCCTTGACCTTTCATCTTGCCTGACGCTGTCTTAGACACGTTTAAAGACCTGTCATAGTCATTCTTTAAGAGAAAAGGCAAATTTTTATACTTCAAATAAAACAAGCACTAAATCAGCCTTTCATTGAATCTGCTTGTCAACAAGTAGAGTTGATGCTTGTTAATATTGCAGGTATTGAAATAATAGTTGTGTAATGGCATTATACATTGAATTATTAGTTACTAGGCCAGAAAGATGGGGTTTTTCTTGTTGCTTTCGTGGTTTTTCTTTGGTTGTTTTTGGGGATTCTTTCTCAAAAAAATTTTAAAAAATTAAGAGCCATATCTAATTGAAATTTAGTGTATTTACTCTTGTAGACTTCAGCACATCTTCTGTGAGTGTTGCCATCACCTGTTGCTATGTGTGTGTTTGACATGGTGTTCTGGATGGTTCTGCAGGTTAATGGGATTGCATTCCACCCTGTCCATGGTACTCTGGCCACAGTAGGGTCTGATGGGAGGTTCAGCTTTTGGGATAAAGATGCACGGACAAAGCTAAAAACCTCAGAGCAGCTGGACCAGCCAATATCTGCCTGTTGTTTCAACCACAATGGCAATATATTTGCTTATGCGTCCAGCTATGATTGGTCAAAGGTAAGAAGGATTTAGACTCATGTTCATACTTTCAGTTGACAACTAAGACTCTTCTTCTGAGGCTTTTGCTGTTTTTTCATAACACATTTCCCATAAGGTGACTCTTTCTGACTTCTAAGAGAGCTTATAGTGGCCATTCTAGCCACCTGATGAAGTTTAACATTGAAGCTGTGAGTTTGTGGTGATTCAGCTGGACAAGATAGCTAAACGATGCTGGTTTACAAATGTGGATGAGCAAAATGTAAATCCTCTGATTCAGAGGTTGCTATGGTTGCTCACGCACGTTGTGCTGTGGGCAGTGTCACAGGGCAGTGTGGCACCCTAACAGCTTCCCACAGAGCTTGTGAAATGCACATCTCTGCTGCTTGTGCAGGGAAGAAAGCTGTGACTGTGATTATAAACACTCATCCCAGTGTTTGAATGCTCTGTATTAAATTTTCACTGCCACTTGGTGAGGCTTTTGATGGTGCTTATTTATGCATTTCTCTTCCACACTTAACAATACAGATGCAGCAGAACCACAGCAAGCCATAATCTGTGGAAAATCAATACTTCCTAATAGCTTGAGGGAGGGCAGCAAGCTTGAAATTTCTAACCAATTTTCATGGTGCTTGGTGGATAATGTTCCTTGTGGTTTTGAGTGAAATGAATGCAGAAATCACATAGATTAACTCAGTTGCATGCCGCAGAGAGCCACATTTTAATTCACTGCAAAGTATTTAGTCCTCTGCCCACATTAAAATATTTGTTGGTGCCAGGGCAGATGAATTCTTCAGTTCTGATGCTTGGGTAGACTGCAGTGGCACCTTTCAGATCTGTAAATCACTATTAAGTAGTAAAATCAGTTGGTGCTAAGTACTAACCTTCCTTTCCAGAACCATTTCTTGTCCATAGCGTTGGTAATTTCCAACCAGCATGTTGGACTTCAGGAGCTTTGTTAGTGTTTACTCTCCCTGATTTGGATACTTGGGTATTAATTTGGTAATGTGTATGCAAATGATATGCAAAACAGGACATTTGCATCTGCAACTGGGGATCAGAAAACTCCGCAGTTGCTTGTAGAACTTGGGTTTCACTTTGAAAAAAATGTGACTCTATGTCATTTAAAAGATAGGAAATAAAAAGTGAATCTGGGTGGCCATTAAAGGTTTAGTTTTTTCTCTGCCTTGAATAACATTTAAAAGAAATCATATTGAGTTCTTTTAGGCTGCATCTCTAAAGTAGAACTTAGAGTTATGTGATTATACTTTTAATTAAAAATACTTTATACTTAAAAAATGGATAAAAGTCTCTTAAATTTTACTTTATATGTACAGTTCTTGTAATAGCTTGTTCAAGTAAGCTGTTTCTAATTCACCAATGTGATCCAATATCTGGTCTTAAAGGCTTTAAGATTAAATCTTAATAAACCAAACTAATGGAATAGTCATATTCTTACATTTTAAGTAATGCTGGTATTTTTTTCTTTGAAGACAGTAAATGTAGATTATTTTTGTCTTTAGGGTCATGAATTCTATAATCCACAGAAGAAAAACTACATTTTTCTGCGAAATGCAGCAGAAGAGCTGAAGCCCAGGAATAAGAAGTAGTGAGTCTGAATCTAGCTCCTCTACTTGTTCTGCCCTTCCTGCCTCTGCTCTTCTGCCATTTGTGCCCTGTTGCACCATGGTTCAGTCAACTTTGGATCACAAACATTTAGCAGGAACTGTAGAAATTACACTAAATGTGTTCTGACTTGCTGGAGAACATTTTCCAAATTGGATACTCTGATGTGCATAAGAAAGAGAGGCTCCTATTGACATGACTTAACCACTCTCTGTTCCACAGCAATAAGGAAATTGCAGCAAAATCGACATCTGGGGTAGATATTCCTGCTTTGAAGTGCAACCATTTGTATCTCTGGATTTATTTTGTTATTATTACATTAAAATGTGTTAATTATAATAGTTCTGGAGAAGTTGTATAAATACTGTATTTTTTGTAAGTACTTGGAGAGTCACCAGTAATTCTTCTCAAAGGAGGCTTGTTTTTTTCTTATTAATAATTCAGGGGTTCTTTCATTGCTTTCTGGTTTTTGAAATGGAAGCATTGTCTGCTGTATGCCAGGAAGAAATGCCTTGCAAATAGTTTTCCCTCCTTTTTTAGATGACTGGGAAGGTATGTAAGGGGCCAAGAGCAGTGACAGAAGATGGGCCCAGTGCAAACTTGAGATTTTTCTGACGCTCCTGCAGTGACCATGACTTCTGAGCAAACTGCATTTTCTAGTTCAAAGGAAAAATTGCAGTGGTGCCAAGTGGTGAAACAGCTCAGAGTTCAGGAACATCAGCAAACCTTTAAAGGTTCTATTCATGACCAAACAAATGTGTGCAGAATCCCTTTGACCTAAACTTCTTTGAAGCTGACACCTTTTAGGGTTTTAAGTTGAGTATTTTACATCTCTCTTAACATGGTTTTGTCATGTAACAGGGTGTTCAGGACTGAAGAAAATACTCATTTTTGTATTAATTAGAAAGTAGTGCTAGGGAGCTTCATCCTGATCAAAAATGCTGTGAAACAAAATGAGTGGGTCTCTTTCTGACTTGAATCTACCACTGTTTACTTTTAACTAGCCAGTTGTATACATGCCAAAGTTTTCTTTTTTGGAAGTGAATGCTTATTATTCCTGTCTAACTCTTGTTTGTTTGATAATGACTGAATAAAAAGGGGATGGGGGGAGCATGTATAGAATTACATGGCATATTGTACAAGTTCTCTGTAAAACTGTTATGGTTTAATGCTGATGGTTACGGATTCATGCTACATTTCAAATAAAATTTTTACTAAATGCTTTTTTATATTCAGAAGTTCCGTTACAATAATGTGGGCAAGGCAATGTGCTTCACATTTGAAAGCAGCTTCTTGGCCTTTCACTGGAATTCAAGGACCTTTGCTGAAAAGTCAGGTTCTTTTCCTTCAGTTGCTTGAGCTGAGAATCCAATGCGTTTTCCAGCTTCTATTCCACTATGAATTATTCCTGTGGGTTTGCCTCAAAGAATTGGGAGAGCTGCTGTGAAAGGCATTTTGTTTTGTGAGATGAATCAAGTTCATTGCTGTTTCAGCAGCCAAACACCTGACAGCGTGAGTACAAATGAATCAGACTCTTCAAACTCTCTGCAGCCCACTGTCTTTTCACTCCAGACTCCTCTTCCCTGTGTTTATCAGTTTTTCCTGGATGGCTATTTCTTGTTTGGTATAGAGGAAAATCCTTTAAATATGCTCTGCTTTGTTGAGGGGTTATCTTTTTTATTTCTCAACATAAGTTGTTTTTTTTTTCCTGCTACTTCTATGTTTTGCATAGTTTTAGATTTCACATTCATGCACAATTTGTTTTCATTAAGGTAGGAAAGAGTTCTCAGGACTTTTATCAGTAGTTGGTCATTTACTCAAACATTTCTTTGGTTTGTCTTGATTTTTTTCCCTAAGGTTGTGATTGTTATGCAGCAATCTTTGGTTGTTAACACATTTTTCCAGACTTCCCAGTTAGCTGAATGCCACCAAGCAACTGCAGGCTCAAGATTAGGTGTATGTGATCACTGAAGTGTGCAGAACTCCCACTGTGTAAACAGGGAAGAATGGAATGTGTCATTGTTTCTTGCTGTAAAAAAATCTCATTTTGTTTAAATACCTAACAGTGTGAATGAGTGAGAGAAAATAGATGAGTTCAGCAGGTACATTCCTCTGGATCCAGTGGAGCTGCACCTACTTCAGCGGCCACTGAGGCCAGCACTGGTGAGTCTTGTTTCATAACACATTATGTGTTAATATGTTGAGTACTTACTCTGCTGGACTGAATTTCTTTGTCAGTGAGGCTTCAGAATTATTTAGTCATCACTTGCTACTTGTTCAGACTAATTTTAGAAGGACAGAGTTTCCATTATGTTGCTGTGCACATTAGATGTGTTCAGCTGGGAAGAGAGTCAGGCTTTGAACTGAATTGTTTTCCATTACCCAAGTTAAGAGAACACATTGGCAATTTGCTCTTCCCTGAAACTATTGTGAGGTTCTGTTGTAAAGTACACACAGCTCTATCCCTTCAAGCATCAAAAATGAGAGTTTATTCACACCCTTTAAAGTGTTAGTGCATTTCTGGAAATGTATTAACTTGCTATTCTATGGCAGTTACCTGTCCAAAAAATCTGAGTGAAAAATGTAAGATTCTAACATGTACCCAAAGCTAACCGTAGGAATGCTTGATTTATAAAATAACTTCTTCAGTTTTCTGAAAGTTTGCTGATGATGTGTTTTATTGCAGGAAAATAATCTTTGGCATAAAGAGCAGCCCAGTTAAAAGAGCATTTTACAACATTTTCAGATGAGTTTCCTGCTGCTGCTCTCACTTGTCAGTGGTTTTGCACATTGGTTTAATGAAATGTATTTCAGAAAACTAAATAATTGGCAAAGTTTGTCTGCTAAAGCCTTTCACAGATGAAACACGACATGTTTGCACAATGGCAGGCAGGCAGACTATTGATTTACCATCTGCCACAGGAAATGCAATCCTGAATTGGTGAGTACTCTGGTTTAGCTCCTAGGCCAGAAAAACTGGTCACTGAGTTCTGCAGAGAGGTGTGGATTTGAGATGGAGGTGGGATTAGGTGCACATGGAATATTTCAATTAAACTATTGCTTTGGCCTGGCTCAGTTTAACGGGGAAGAGGTGCTGTTTGCAGATGAGGTGTCTGGGCAGCTGCCCACGATAAGGAATTGTGTCAGGTCACTGTCAAGAGGTTTTACACTATCCAGCCTTTGAAATGATAGAAGCCACTGATTTCCAATTTATTTGCTTTTCACAGAGATGAACCTTAACCAGAGTTAAATGAAATGGCTCCTAATTTTTAAGTCTCCAGATTGGCTAAGTGCCATTTGCAGTCATTTGTGTAAGACTGATTTATTTCAAAAAACCGGTGCAGATTCACCATGTAAAGCATTTCCCCTGGGTTATTCAACTTCACCTGCCAGGTGATGATCATCATCTGGAGCTGCAGCACACCATAACGACTGGAACAGATCCAGGACAGGAACAATTCCCCAGTAATTTGTGTGCTGCAGGATGCACAGAATGCTGCGGTTTGAAGCTGTTGCTGTAACGCTGCTGTGGTGCCAGGCGATGGCAGTGCTGATGGCTCCCGAGCACAGCTTTCCCTGCACGCCTGGGGCTCTGCACGGAGCTCCGGTGCTGCTGGAATACAAGGTACAGTTATTTGTAAAAGCAAGTTATCCCAAAATACTCAGAACAAGATGGAAATCATTTCTATTTTTGAGTTTTTCAGGCATGTACCTGGTATCCATAAACATAAAGCAAGATTTTAGAGCTTGTTTTTAACTATGCAATTCTCTTTTAGCTGCTCAGAGAGACATATGACCAAGCAGGTCATGTATTTGTTCCCCTTCTCTCACTATCAGGCCCTGAAGGTCCTCTGAACCAAGTCATCCAAGCATGTTTCTTGATACACTAAACCATGTATTAAGATCCTCAGGCCTGCAGAAGGTCATAAATTCTGTATTGTGCTATTTACAGATTGTACCATATTGATGCTACTTGTAGAAATCATGTGCCATACTAATCATAAATTCTGTGCTATGCTAATCAGAATATCCTGCTGAGAAAACCTTGATTGTAACTACAGTTTAGTGCTGTCCTTATTCTGCCAAAGACCCTTAAAAGAACCCATCTGTCCCCTTAGTGTCAAGTGTAACAGGTGTAATTCAAAAGGAAAAATCCCAGTAATATTTGCACTGACAGACTGTTGTCTTTGCACACCCCAGGCTGTGAGTTGGAGTTGGTACAACTGTTATTTCATCCTGCAGCTGGAGTTCAGACAGCTGGAAGCCATCTATTTGCATTTCCAGGTAAGTTTAGGTTTATATACAGCAGGGCAGGGCCTATCCTGCTCTCAGCAACAGGACAGCCATTCCATGAGAGGAAACTGCTGCTGTTCTTCCTTTGCCCAGTCAGAATAAGTGGAGCAGCAGCAGCTGGCTGGCTGTGGTGCTTTCAGCAGACATGCTGGGACTGCCACTGTGTTCTTGTGCACGTGGAGCAGCCTGTGCTCCCAAGAGTCTGCAGCAGGGAACGAGCCCTTGAGAGCAGAGCCTCTGGAGTGGCACACTGGGACATCAGCCACAAGCAGGGTGAGCTGAGAGTGGCAGTGACTGCACAGCTCCAGGCAGATGCAGAACAAGGGGGGTTAGGCTGGTGCCAGTTTGATCTCGCTCTTTCCTCAGGGGCAAAGCAAACTTCCAGGTGTTTGCACCATATACCTGCTTCTGAAATGGGGATGGTGCTACAATTGGTCAAAGCAATTCACATTTTTGGTTGTAAGGTAATGTGAGACTGAGACAGCACCACAAAGGGGACCATGTGGACACTTGTGCATGGACACAATAATTCCAAATGTTTGTGTTGCATCAGTTCTGCAAATGCTTTTTGTTACAGTGCATAAAAGATACAATACCTGCCAGCATTAGCTTTGTAAAGAGAGACTGTTTTCTTCTGTTGACTAATTATCCAGTGAATATATGCAGTTTGAGGGGACACTTCAATAATTTAGCAGGCATGTGCCAGGTAATATAGGAGCTTTTGTCTTACTGGTGGCACAGATCTTGAATTGTGTGTAACCCAATCCCTGGCTTTATATATTCAAGGAAGTCTTTGGTGTATAGCTGCTGTATCAAGTGCCACTGAAAAGCAGGCCTAGATAAGAGATTAAGGTAATGCTCTTCCCTGGGCATAGGGAAAGTTTACCCTTTGCTGCCCAGGGTGTCTTTTGCAGGCAGGAACTGCTTTATATGTGAGGGGTGTGGATATGCTGAGATCCAGCAATGAGTTTATTGTAGGAACAGAAAAATGCTGCAAACTTCATGTTAAATACTCAGGTCAGCTAAGCCTGTCCTTGGGGGTATATTAACAAATGCTTTGCAGTTTGATAGGAAATGCTTTCTGTCATTAATGTTTTTTAAATGCAGATTGTTGATTTGCTGGACCGGACAAGGAGAGGGATAATGTTCAATTCCTGGGAACACTCTGAAATAAAACTGGAGTAATGGATTTTCTTCAGCCCTTCCCAAGGTACTTCCTCACAGTTGTGCCATCTTCCAGAAAGGTGGAAGCTCAAATGTCCTTTTCTGACCCACTGCCAACTGGTTCAATCACCTCCCTTTCCTTGCCTATAAAATACATCTCACTACTGATCTACAGCAAAGGGAGATCCATTTTGTTTAGAATATGCCACGATTAATGCACTCAGTAACAGGCAGAGAGAATGCAGTGGCTCAAACTATTCTCAGATGACTAAATTTGAGTTCAAATACAATCTTTGCAACCTTTTCTTCTTTGGAAGGACAGCTGTCTGCCATGCTTCTGCTGTAACAGTGGGATTTATATGGAGTCAGGTGTCACTTAGTGACAGGTAATTGTTTTCTGCAGATACCTGACTCTTTTCCTTGGAGGTCTCCCTTTCCTAAGTAATGTTCATTTCTATTCTGCAGCAGCAGGGATGCAGACAGCAGTTGGTTGTTAAGGCATTAATGTTTAATTTATGGAACAGTATCTATATAATTGTAAAGAATAACGTCTACATTTGTGGAACATTGTCAGACTTCAAACACGAGTATGTAGCATTTCAGAAATGCTTTCACTGGGCTGAAACAGCTTTTCAAAAAACCACAGAAAGATGGTAAATGTCTATTTAAAGAGAACAGCTTAGCAAAACCTTGTCATTGAACCCTTCCAGCTTTTGTTCAGCCATTGGCTGCGTGATGCAGCTGGAGTCATTCTGCAGTGCTGACCTGTGTTTGTCACAATGGCTGAGCTCATCCAGCTCATCATCTGAGCCCCTCTCTTTGGTGGCCCTGCAAACAGCAGCAGGGAGATGAGAGAGAGGATTATTAAACTCTGGAAACTATTCTGCATGTGGCTTGGCCCAGGGTAACATTTCCCACTAGTGACCTACTTGCTACTACCTTGCTCTTAACATCCTTAAGGATGGTGCTGTCCCAGCCACACCTCTGGTAAGGAAACAGCAGAGTGTTTTTTTTCTCCTTGTAGGCTGATAAAAATGTCCTTTGAGGTAAGACTGGCCCTGGCACCCCCAGGCTGGCAAAAGGAAAACCATAGTCCAAGCAGCAGAATGGATTTCCTGATTTAGTACTGATCCATGCACTTCATATGAGCTTGACTTCAAAATACAGATCAGCTGACTTGCCAGCCTTTGTGTCCTCCTGAGAATGCATGTAAAACCTGTCCTCTTGTCTTGCACCTTTCTCTGTGTGCTTCCCCACTAACTAGAGGCATGATGGGCACTAATTGGACCATAAGATTTAGCAGGCAGTGGCCTGCCTTTGTTTCACTTGCCCTGTTCAGCTGATGTCACTGTCCTGTTGCAATGTTGGGGACAGAGTGTTGCTGGTGACTGCCTGTCGAGCTGTTGATGGCTTTTCCTCATCAGGAATCACTGCTCCAGCAGATTGGATGTGGATGTTGGACTGTCAGGAGCCGGGTGGCATTGCTCAAGAGAGCTTTGACCCCTATAGTCAGTGATTGTGCTACCCTGCTTGGGCACCCTCATAACTGATTCTTTTTGGAAAAGGCCCATTTTGGACTTTTTGATACCATGTAGAAGCTGGGATCATCCTGCCCAGATTTCAGTGCAGGTAACTCTGTTTTTCTTTTTAAATACCTTTCCAGACTCCATGGATAAAGCTTCTGTATCCAGTGCTGGTATGTTGGTTTGTTGTCTTGACATTCCATTTGTGTTTATATCCTGTTCAGAGCCACTGCAACGAACCTTTGCTGCCCTGTGTTTAAATAGAGTAGACATGGTAACTAGAAGGCTCTAAGAGTTTCAAACAAAACCTTTAAGGAAGGTTAACTGCCATGCTAATATTTTTTTCTTTTTGTCTTTGTTCTTCTGCACCTGGCCTGGTTCATTATGGGCATTAAATACCTTCTAAAAGTATCACACCTGGAAAAGTGATATCAGAGTAGATGGATTATTTATCTCATTGGATGTTATATGACAGAAGAGTCTGGATTGGTGAGGACTAAAATACAGCAACCTGGAGAAAAGGACCAAGGGGGGGATCCATGGCTGAGACCTGGGTGTGCTCACCCGTGGGAAGGGGGATAGAAATTGGGTCTGCCCCAATGCTATGGATGTGTTCCAGCTCTGGGCTCACTTGTCTTTTGCTGTTAAGAATATCTCTTGTGTCCATACAGCTGTGCTCTGCATCCCAGAGCTGAGACATCTTGTTTAATGTTCTTCTGTGTCCTGACTATTCCCTGGTTGGAGAGGGTGGACAGTTCCTGCTCAGTTTGTGCTACCAGTGTCACGTGCACTCCCATGAAAAGGTCATGAGATGTGGCCCTGGCAGCTTTGGCAGAGATTGTTAGAAGCCTTCTGGCGTTTTCTTTTTTTGAATAAGAAAATACCACTTAGTTTTAACATAACTCCACAAATATTTGGAAAAAAAAAATTATTAGTGCCATTTCAAAAGGCTTTACTTTTTCTGCTTCCTTCTTTTAAAGAACATTAAATGACTTCTTGTTCATTTTAAAATGTAGTTTTATGGTTTTCAGACTTCGAAAGAATGAAGTTACAATTAATATTTTCCCAAAGTACAACATAAAATTGAAATAGCAAAAATATTTGTTTAACTATTTTGAGATGTAGTTTGCATGTTTGACTCAAATGGAATGTTTTTTTCTAAAAAACTTTTTGAGGGAGGAAAACCCTCCTGATAATTAAATCTCAGCCTGAGAGAGAGAGGACAATATTTCCATTAAAGAGAGACAGAGTTTCTGTGCAGGAATTCAGGAAAGGAACAGTATCTTCATTGGAGGTTGTGTTTAGCAGGTGAAAAGTGGTTTCATCTCCTTATCCTTCTGTCCCGTTTCCCTGTGCCTTGCCTTGCAGATCTGGGGATACCTGAGCCAGTTCCTGAAGAGACTCTCCCTCCATGACATCACCAAAGGCAAACTTGAAGAAATGGGCAGTATTTTGACCTATGTATGTAATATTCTGCTGAGATGTAGATGGTGTCATAGCAGGAAAATGTTTTCTGGATCTGTCTTACAGCTCCTGTTCCCCAGTGCTTACTGCCAGCGGAGGAGCTGTGGTAGAAAATCTGGAGAGAAACTTCTGTCCCAGAAACCACCATGAGCTGTGTGCTTTGTCCTGTTCCTTTTCTGCTTCTAACCCTTCATCATCCCTTTCCTGCCTTCTATGAAGTAAAGAAGAAACTAAGATCAGCTAGTGAAGGATTTCCTGGATTTGTTGCATAATTTAGTTGCAATATGAACATCTGCACTCTTCATTAGTCATTCACTAAGAGGTCAAATAGAGATCATCCCCGAGGTGACAGGAAAGGCAAGGGTTACCACTGCTCTAGGCCAAGACATTACAATACTGATGATGACAAAACTATTTGGCAGGGTTGCCAACAATGCCAAAAAACAAGCCACCATCCTAATCAAGGGCAGTATTTTGATTGTTCAGAAAGCCAGCCCAGCTCCCTGCTGTCACACTGTGACAATCCCCAGCCCAGTGTCATTCCAGCTCCCCAGAGTGCTCTGCCAGCGCTGGGAGAGTCTGTACACACAGCTCCCAGGAGCTGTACCTGGATAAACAGTGAACTGGAGATGGTGGAGGAGAAATTCCCCAAGGGCAGAGTAAAAAACACCAAGAAATGGAGGTGTGACCACTCAGGGTGGCTGCAGCACATCTTCACCACTGAAGGAACACCACAACGGGGTCCACTGAAGCAGCTTTCCTTGCTCACCTGATGCTTCCTGGTCCCAAACAGGTGCTTCACCCTCCCCCTGACACACGTGACTGGCACAAGGGCATGTGGAAGGAAAAGTGCCAGGCTGTGCTCTGAGAAACTCCTGGGAAACGCTGATGCTGGCACAAAGAGCAAAGCACAAGATTCCTGAATATTAGACATTGTCCCTGTTGGCAGTTGCAGAGATATGAGCAATGTGATGGCACAGTTTCCTTGGCCATACTTAATGCCTTTATTTTCATCTAGACTTCTATCCAAGGCTTGCAGTACACTTCCTGTGGCAAGACCCTCCAAGCAGAGCTCTGCAATGTCTCCTCCAAGCCTCTTCTTCTTCAGGAATCTTGTTTGCAATTACCATGATTCTGTTTGTCCTTTGTCATGGCACAGATATGCAATTTTTGTTTTGTGAAGGGACATCAAATGGGAGGGCAGGAAAGTTTGAGGAAGTAGAATTAGATCTTTAATGACATTTGCTTTAGAAAGGAAAGCACTCTAACATGTGCTTGTGGTCCAGAAGAATTGAGTGAGGTGTCCCATTTGTTGTTCTCTCAGTCCCAGAGTTACCAATATCCATACCTATATATTTTTTTAATGCAGGTTGCTGGAACATTAAGCCAGATCACTCTAGATGCCCACTAGAGCTGATGGTCTGCTTGTGTGTAACCAGTGTAGCCAGCAAAAGGAAACAGAGTTCACTCAGCATCCCTAGTTCTGGAATATTCAGAAGAGGAAATAGTCCTGTTGGAAGATTCCTACAGAAACCAAAGCCAAAAGGCAGCCCTGATTGGGAACCTCCTCTGCTCAATTATTTTGTTACAAGTGGCCCAAAGAAGAATGATTTTCATTCTTCAATTCTTGTTGCAGCAGCAGCTCTGGGTTAAGCAGTGGTTATGGTGTGCTCAGGGCACCAACCCAGAAAATTTGACACAGAGGGCCCAGATGCAGAATTTCCTGTGATAACCTAAACCAAATGCCACTGAGTGCAGCTCCCCTCAAGATCTCCCCGTTCACAGCCTCGCTGGTGGCCAGCATCCAGACTGAGCATTAGTAAAACCAACAAACCAAACAGTTCCCACAGTAAGTCCCTTGCTCTCCAGTTAACTTATTTAGCTGTGGAGCTTCTAAGGGGGATGTTTCATCTGCTGTTGTTGCAATAAGCGGGTATCCATGGCAAAACCCAAGGGTGCTGCCCTACAGCAATGAAGTCTTGGCTAAGCAGCAGCAGGAACTGAAAAAGGTCAGAGCTCCACAGTAGCTCTGCTCCATTTTAAAAATAAAGCCCATCAGTTTGCTAAGAAGTGAGGCAGGTTCTTCTTGGCTTGCAGATTAGACCTGGGGTGTCTCAAATCAATTTTCCCAAAGACACTGGGGGAGGAAAGGAAAAGGCTCAGACAAGTCTACAAGGAGAGCATCACGAAACTTCACTGCCAAGGGAGGGACAACAACAGCAGGGACTTTGGGGCTTTGCAGAGGCCAAGGAACAGGGAGCATTTTCCCTGCTGCTCTTTCCCCACCTCTGTCCTGTTCTTGTGCTTCCAAAGGTATAACTTCCTGCTATAATTTGGTTTTCATCCTTTAGGCAGGGACCATTTCTATATGGTTCTGTACCTGAATAGCCTTGCAGTGCCACCTTCTCTAGGATTTCCAGTGGAATCCAGCACACTGGTTTGGTGATCTGCAGCTGTTCCATTCCACCTCTTGGATAATGCTGCTGAAGTCCACCAGAAGGAGCCTTTGTGTATCAATTTTGCATAAGCCTCGAGGAATGTATTAACATTTAAGTAAAAACCCAGTGAGTCCTCTTAACTGTGTTGAATTATCATAAAATTAATCTTCCCAATCTGAATGAGAATAGGATGCTCTGGATTTGCAATACAAATCCTGTACATTAAGGGTATGGATGGTTGTACACCCACTGCCAAAGATGACTTTTCTCCCAGCCTCCTCATTGACTGACCTGTGTAGATTTATTTCGTAATAACTACAAAGGACTGAATGCACCCCTACAATAGTTTATATCAGGTCTGTGTTCTCCTTCTTGCTTGCAGTCTGCTCTTAGGTTTGTGCTGAGAAATATCCTGCCTTCCCCAAAGCAGCTTTGTACTTTGAGATATGCCTGTCTTTGCAGGAGATATCTGTGGCCAGAGAAAGTTGAAATATGTACTCCTCAGGTACTCTTATTGTTGCAGTAAACTGGCTCTGCCAAGCTCCTGCAGCTTTGATCTGATTGTTGGATTTCATCTCTACGTGTTTTGAGGAGGATGAGTGCTTTCCACAAGAATGAGGCAGAAAAAATAAAAGCAAATTAATTAACTTCCATGAAGTTATCCTTACTCACTTTCTCTTCCCTTTCCTCCTGTGTTTGTGGTAACAGCTCATTAGAGCCTGTGTTTGCAATAGCTGCACTATTGAAATCTCTCAGGAGATTTCATTTCCCGTCCTGCTTTCCAGGATGTGGCAGAACCGAGGCCACCTCCCCCAGCCACACCAGCGGTACCGGGGGGTTTGCAGGCAGGTTTAGCCTTAACTCCTTTCTTGCTCTGTTCTGCCAGTAAGAGAACTCCAGTTCCTGCCTCAAGGGAAGAAGAGGAGCTGGGATTTCTCCTTTGAGAGATGTAGAGCTCATGTTTGAAGAAGAAAAAAGCCTGTGCTGCTTTTCCCCCCCTGCTCAGCATAAGCATCGAGAACAGAGATGCTGCTGGTCTCTCTGGAGAACTTTGCCAGCCCTGCCTGCCCTGCAGAGGAGCCGGAGTCTGGTTGGATGATTTGAATCTCTGCCATCATTTGGAGCAGAATGAAGCTCTGTAAAAGGACAGTGACTGAATGCCAACTGGGCTGTCATTAGCTCGGGCAGCGCAGGAAGCAGCTGATGTGCAGTTTGTGGTGGAAGTCATGCAGACAGAAGGGGTGACTCAGGGGTGGAGAGGCCCCAGCCCTGGCTGCAGTCCGACCCCAAAGGTGTATCCCAGGCTTGCTCTTCGGATGGACCAGGGACTCCTGCTGGCTTCACAAGACACAAAGGCCCCATGGACCATCCATTTGCAGAAGGCTGTCCATCTTTCAGTGATGCTGGGTTCTGCTGGCCCAGCTCCATCTTTCTTCCACAGTAATCAAAGGAAATGTGCCCTAATCTTGAAGTCTGGTGCTTCAGAAGTAAAAAGCTTAATGGCTTTCCTTGGCTTTTTTTTTCTCTCTCTCTTTTATGAAGCATAGGGTGTTTAGAACTATGGAAGCAGTGCAAGAAAAATATTAATGAATAACTATGGAGTGCAGACATTAATGCATTCCTTTCTCTTGAAATAACTGGCTTTTCTCTGTGGGGTCTGTAACAAAAAAAGTGTCTGCAGAGTCTGAACCTGCTGTATAGAAGCCAAAGTAGATGATGATTTAGAACTTCACTGGCTTTTTTTTTTTTTCCTTTTTCTTTTTCCCTAAAATGTTATCTCTGCATTTCTCATGTTGCAAAAATCTCTTTCTCTGAGAAATGGTAAATGTAAGGCACAGGGGCAGTTCTTGAGATTCTGGGTGCAGAAAACTATGAACAAATAATGATTTTGGGGATCCTCTCCCACACCCCAAACTTCAACTGATACTAGAGAGGAGAAATTAAAGCAATGCAAGCATCCCACCATTGGAGTTCCCCGGTGGTGTTCTGAAGTTAGCTTTTCAGCTTTTGTTTTCCTGCAGTTATGGACCAAGGGCTACATGCAGCAGCTCTGGGGCTGTGTTACAGTAAATTCTCACAGGTTTGAATCGCAGGTCAGGCCAGAAACCTGCAGTCCAGGTCAAAGGCACTGGCACTTCACAGCAGGAGCTGCCCATCCTTTCACAGAACAAAATGCAAAAGGAGGATGGTGGAGAATCCTGACTACCAGTGGAAATGGTAGAGAGAGGCTGCACAGGTACATATCCAGGTGCCCAGTGAAGCAGGAGGCTTAGGAACCAGCTTGAGAAAGATAATTCTGGACTTTTGTTCACTCCTTGAGCCCCTCCGTGGTTGTTCCTCCTTGGCGATTCGGTTCAACACCACCCCTTCCTCCTGCCTTGGCTTCGACGGTGCCTTTGTCACCCAGCGTGCCACAAAGGCCGCCAGCTGCCGGGTGGCTTTGTCCCCGTGCCCGAGCCAGGGACCAGCCCCGCCGTTGCGATGGTTGTGCAATAGCGGCGGGCTGGGCTGCGGGACAGCCGCTGCCCGGGCGGGATCTTCGGCGGGCTCCGTCCGGAGCGCTGCCCGTCCCCGCCTGCCCTGCCCCCGGGGAGCCACCGCGACCGTGGCGTGTGCCCGAGGGGCCGGCAGCGGGGACCCGCATGTGCGGGGAGTGGGCTCGGAACCGGAGGGGGCTGGGTACCGGAGTGGGCTCGGTGCTGGGGGGGAATCGGTGCCAGAGGGGGCTCGGTGCCGCTCGGGGCGGGGCGGGGACCCCCGGGCGGGGCCGGACTACGCTCCCCGAGCGCCCCTGCGCGGCGCGGGCGGGGCGGGGCAGCGCGGCCCTACAAAGGCGGCGGCGGCGGCGGGGCGGCCGCTACTCACCGGCACCGGCGGGCGCGGGGCCGCGCTCCGGCTCCAGGCGCGGCCATGAGGCGGCTGTAGGGCCCCGGGACCCGCCGCCGCTCCGCTGCCTTCGGCCGCCGCGGGGGGCTCGGCGGGGCGCGGCTCTGCTCGGGGTGGATGCCGGCCGGGGCCGGCCGCCCCCGGCACCATGCACACCGTGCAGAAGGACACCACCTTCACCAAGATCTTCGTCGGGGGGCTGCCCTACCACACCACCGACTCCTCCCTCAGGAAGTACTTCGAGGTCTTCGGGGACATCGAGGAGGCGGTGGTGATCACGGACCGGCAGACCGGCAAATCCCGAGGATACGGCTTTGTAAGTGCCGCTGCGCTCCGCGCCGGGACGGGCGCCGGCTGCCCCCGCTGCCCCCCGTGCGCCGGGAAAGGGGCCGGCAGCGGAGCCCCGGGCTGGCGACCCCGCCGGTGCCGTGACAAACCTCACTCCCGGTGCCGTGACAAACCTCACTCCCGGTGCCGTGACAATCTCCCGGTGCCGTGACAATCTCCCGGCGCGGCCGGGTGGATCTCCCGGTGCGGGCGCTGCGGAGCCGCCGCCCGTCCCGTCGCTGCCGCGGAGCTTGTGCCCGCTGTGGGACCGAGGGGCTCGGTCAGGACCAAGGCTGGGTTGGGGGCCCGGGAGGAGCCCCCCGTGTTGGCCGAGGCCGTGCCGTTCGTTTCAGCACCTGCTCCCCCCTCCCGATGTCCGTGCGGGGCTCAGCGCGGTCCCCGCAGCTGCCCTGAGCTCCTCTGGCCGGGGGTTTTGGGAGAGGGCTCCACCAGCTCCTTAAAAAACACACGGGGAGGAGGTGGAAGGGCAGGGGAGAACAGCTGGCACCGGCCCAGCGAGGAAACCGGGAGCGGGGGGAGCGCCCGCTTTTCCACGGAGTCCCAGCAGCCCTTCCCATCTCGCCGTGCAAGCCAGGCTGCACGGAGCGAGTTCAGCTCCCGATTCAAAATAGAACAATAAATAAACTCCACTTAGTGCCTGTTGCTGGAGTGTTTACAAAGCACTGTTGCTACAAACAAGGCTGTGCTCGATTCCAGGTGACCATGGCAGACAGAGCTGCTGCTGAAAGAGCTTGCAAAGACCCAAACCCCATCATTGACGGCAGGAAAGCAAATGTGAACCTGGCGTATTTGGGAGCAAAACCAAGGAGTATTCAAACTGGTGAGGCATCCAGGAGATCCAATCTCTCTGTATTAGAATAACTTGTAAGACGAGGAAACAAGTTCCTCGGGCTGGAATCATCTGATCTGATGCTGCACATTTATCTGTCCCCCATAGTTCTGATTGTTGTCTGAGGATGCTGCGTAGTCCAGTTACCTCTCTGCTGTATCTTCTTACTCAGCCCTACTGCACTAATGTTACTCACCAAAGTTCCTATAACTGTGTTAAAGCTGTTTCCTTCCAGGGCTGATCTCTTTGCCCGTTAGCCTCTTTGTTACATGAGAATTAACAGTAAGATCCACTTGGTCATTTCTCCCTTTGGTTTAATGACCACAGTACCCAGTGTGTAAAATAAGGCTTTAGACCCCATTGTCTGTTCAATAACAGCACATTCACACTGGGCTTTCATCATGAATTCCCATCTGCTCCTCGTGCATATCACATATGCATGTTAAATTTAACTTGTTTCTAAATGGGGCTCTGAATTTGCTCACATGCACAGCAGATCAAATGCAAAGACCTGTGGTGTAATTCTGCCTGCGTGTTAGGAGTTGAATGGTACAATGGATGCCATTCATTAATATTTCTTTTTTTTTTTCTGAACCTTTTTTTTCAGGTTTTACCATAGGTGTGCAGCAGCTACATCCAGCCTTCATTCAGAGACCCTTTGGGTAAGTGGAAATGTTTCCTAACGGTCTGTTGGAAATCAGATTCACAAGTCAACTTCGTCATTATTTAAAGTGTGTGAAAAAAGCCTTCGCCGTCAAAAGTGGACAGTTTCAACAGCTGTTGTTAATGTTCAGAGTACTTTATTTCTGGTGGAGATTTCAGAAGTTTTGTGCATTTGTCAGCTTTAATATAATTCCCAAAGATCCTTCTTTATCCTCAGTAAATCTTAGTCATAATAAACCCATTGCATTGCTTGCTGCTTTGCCAACTTCAAGAATTCACAGGAATTCAAATAAATGGAAAATAGTTTCTCTATTATAGTACTTAAGGTGTCAAAACAATTAAGCAAATTCTGTTCTCATGTTTCTCAAATAAGATCCTCTGCTTCCTCTGTGCCATTTCCCACGTAATAATGCTTAGGATACAGTTTTATCCTAGAAAACAAATTGCAGTAGAAACAAAGTCTGTTACTTAATGAAAGTAACATTAGGTCAAAAATTGATTTTGGACAGATGTTATACAAGGCTTGAATAGTCTGCAAAAGTGGGCTTTTGTCTGCTGTTTTCAATAGCTTATACCATCCCTACTCGGTTAGAAAAGTCCTCTTTTTATACATCTAATAGGATCTGGCAGCTGCTCGGCAAAAGACAAGTGTGCTTCACGAGAACAATAGTGACTGTCATACTGCCCTCATTTAACTGTTTAATGATTGATGCAGCTCTTTTTTTATACCATTTCAGAAAGTGAATATTGATAAGGTTTTTTATTATTATTTTCTAAGAGCATTAAGAAAGTAGGTGCATTTTTTAAAGCTTTTGAGCACTGCCTTGGTGTGGTTTTTGTGTGACTCTAATATAAATAGATGGGATTTTGGCCTTTGTCAACAGCAATGCTTCATCCCTTCCCTGCTCTCTGCTCATTTTTTGGGGGGTGTTTTGTTTCTTTTTTTTTTTTCCTTTTTTTTTTTCTTTTTTTTTTCAGGAAAAAAAACCCCTGCTAACAATAAAACTTTCATTCCTCTGCCCTTATGGCTGCAGTTGCCAACTGCCTGGATAATCTCATTCCGATGAGTTTATGGATGTAAGAGGCTGTGTTGCCACAATAGTGCACGCCCAGTGTACGTGTGCTGTGTGCGGTTCAAACACGCCGCTTCTCGCAAGCGGTTACAGCTCTGCTGGAAAGCCTCGAAGAACATCTGCCATGAAATGAAGAGTCTCCTCTTTTTTTGGGGCAAGAGCTGCATTAGTCTGCACAGACCAAATGCTGCTTTCTCATAGCTCTCCTTGCATGGGAGCTGCAAGAGTTTTCACAGCCCACAAAGCAGCAGCACCTTTGAGATGCGAACCCAGAGACATTTGCATGGGAGTGCAGGAGAGAAGTTGCCAATAAAAGCAGCCTCTGGCAAGTCCTGCCAGGCATGGGAACAGAGAAGAGCAAAATGGTGAAGCCCATTAAAACTCCTCTTGTTGGCAGGAGCACCTTGCAGATTATCTGCAGTTTTCTGGGTGCCCTTCCTACCCCACAGCCACAGCTCTTGGAAACATTTTTTTTTTTCTTCCAACAGCTTGCTTTTGGTTTCACATCCAGAGGAGTGTGGGATCGACTGATTACATGTTCTTGTGATCTAGACAGTTCCTGTTGCAGCTCCTAGGCATTGGTTTCATCATTAAACCAGCAGAGCTGCAGTTAGCACATACAGTGGAGAACATTATAAATTATTTATCAGTTGCCAAGAGACAGGAACCAGGAGAATGGGAGGGCAGGAGGCAGGGGATTATATATCATTATTTGCAAGCATCAGTAAACAAGAATTTCATTGAATTCAGTCATTGCTGCAGCAGAATCACTGGAAATGTGGGTTCTGCAGAATGTGTTTGTTTACCTGAGCACCACCTTTACCTGAGCACCACAACTGGGGCTGCTCTGTGGCTTCTGAGCAAAGCCTCAGGTGCTCAGTCGAGCAACAGAGCTTGGCTGCCAATTCCCTCTTTGTCTCCTCAGCAGACTAACAAAATTAAGAGCCTGAATTCATGGACAAAATCCACTCCTGCATTCCCTTGAACCCACAATTTCCTTAGTCCTCAGTGGGATATGAGGGTAGATGAGCAGTTTGTCAGGGTCTGTCACTGAATTGCTGCTGTCTGTTTGCACCACGCCGAGTGGATCCTGACCTTTCCCAAAGGAAGCTCAGTGGCTCGGCTGCTTTGCTGCTGGTGTGAGATGTTGCCTGGCTCTCCCTCCTGCAGCTCCTGTCTCTGCAAAGTGTTTGTGCCCAGGGGTTGGCACTGTGGTTTCCCAGAGATGACTGTCATGGGGCACAGGGTGCTTGGTCTGGCCTTGGCAGGGCAGGAGTGAATGAACAACCGTTAACTCCTGGGCAGTTAACGAAGAGCAAGCAGCCACTCATGTCCCAGCTACCAAGCCACAAAACCCAGGTTTTGGTGAAACCTGAAATGAATGGAAACTATGAAAATTACCCAAACACCATAGAGGATTATTTTTAAACTGAAGGCTTCCCCCTCCAGCCCCAGACACCTAAATGCAGCTGTAAATATTGCCAGGGCTGTGCAGAACAGAAAGAGAAACCACGAGGAGCCTTTCTCCTTCCTCCTGCTGTCCTGGCAGAGGAGGCACTTGCACAGCAGACAGCACGGAGTCAGTAGTAAATCCTGTTTGGAAAAGAAGTTTCTAGCTTGTAGTAACCAGAGATCTTAACAGTAATGCAAGGCAAAGGATGTGTCTGTGTCGGGGTGACTTGGGGATCCGGCTGCTGAGTTTAGGGAAGCAGCATTGGGCCTGGGGCTCAGCCTGGAGCTTGCAGACTGTGCTTTGCTTGGAGGCACCTGGCAGTGCCAGTGTGTCCCTGCAGCTGCCATGCTTCGTGTGATCAGGTGATGTGGCAGAGCTGCTTGGTCCCACCTGGTGGTTCCTTCCTCTGGGACTGTGGAGCTGGAGGCAGGTTTGAGTCTGTGCAGGGAGTGGGGATTCCCTGGTTCTCCTCTTTGCTTGCTGCTCTGGACACGGGCAGCATATGGCAGATGCATTCCTGTGGCTGTGCCTCAGCGGAGGAGCTATCTGTGTGGGAGATCTACCAGTGACTGAGTAAGTGACTGAGCTCTTGCAAGCATAAAGCTGTCTCTTGTGGCAGGATCCAGCTCTTTCCATAGCTGCACACTGGATGTCATTGCTCCAGAGACCCCATCCATGTGTAGTTACTTGTTTTGGTGGCCCCTGCCTCCGGCCCACATTTGGTCTCCGGCAATGTCAGAAAGAGTTAAATCTCTTTGAGTTTAGAATTTCATGCGTTGATGCTGCTGCAGTTAGGAAGTGAAGAAAGTCTCTCTTTGTGTCAGCCCAGCCTCCCTCGCAGCTGTTTATCCTTAAAATTTCTCTACTGGGTTAAAAATAAAAGGCAACAAACTTTCATCTTTTCTGTGGTTATGCTTATAAAAGGGCGCGTGCTGTGCCCAGCCTCTGTCAGCTGGCATCCCCCTGCTCCAGCTCCCCACTGCCCACTTACCCAGAGCTGGAGGCTGCAGGATCCCATCCCACTCTGCCAGGCTCATGTGGATGGAGCACCCGGCACCTGGTGTTACCCTGTGCCAGGAACATGAAAGCTTGAGGGGGGAAAGGGGGCATTTCCTAAGAAATGTCCAAATCTATTTTCCAAATGGCTTCAGCTGCTGGTTCTCATGCATGGTGACTGCTGTTCAGACCAAATGCTTGCCAGTCAGAAAGAAATCCCTATCTTACTTTTTATTATTTTATTTTGTGTTTAAGCACAGACATGTATTTATAAGAAGATCAGACTACTTTGAGAATTTGCTTGAACATCTCCTTCAAGATGGCAAATGCTGGTGTCAGACCTAAGGATTTGGTGTGTCTATTTTTTTAGGTTTGGGGCACAATTTGCTCGTGTTCCACCTGTAAAACAATACAAAAGCATGGTCTGATACAGTGACCTCACACTTGGCTATGTGAATGATGTGCTGGGCTCAGACCTGTTGCAAGGGACAGGCTCTGGCTGAAGGATCTGAGCCATTCCTGGGCACTCAGGGTACAGGCTGGGGTGTGATGGAGAGACAGCCTGGGCTGGCTCTAGCTTTGTCTTTACAGCACATGGCTTGAGTTGTGCCATCCACGTGTGATTCCATTGCCTCTGGTGGATTTCCTCTTCATCCTCCCCAGCACAAGAGCAGCCTCCTTGGCAGCAGAGACCTGAGTCCTTTCCCCTTGGCACAGGAGCTGGGGAGTGGCAGATCCAAAATTCACCTGTGTTGCTCTGGCTGGTGCCACAGGGTCCCAGTGTGGCAGATTGATGCACACGTCTGAATTTCCAGAGCAGCCCAGCTTGTGCTTGATCTCATGTTTCCTTTGAGCAGCTGTTGGCATATGGGCCCCAACTCGTAGTATTAAGCACATGCCCAGTAATTCGAATGATGAATGCAGCCCTGGGCATCCTGCCCCAGCACTGAGGGCACCAGCCAGGGAACCAGACAGTTGTTGTGCTGATAATTTGGTAGCAAGGACACCGGGTCATTTCTAAATACGACTTTTATGAAGAACTTGTTCCCCACGGATGGGAGCAAACTACATACCAGAGCTAAATATACTCCATGATCACAAAAGATGAAAAGTCCTGGAGCTCAGAGTTAAAACTCAGTCTCCTGTTTCTCCATCTCTGAGTGCTGTAAACAGGGTTGTGCTGTCCCCTGCAATTTCCCTGTCACCAGCTTTGAGCACTTTAGCTCTCCTGTGTCAGAGTTGAGCTGCTCTGGCCAAAGCCACAGAGGCTGGGAAAGCCATGCTGGATCCAGGCATCCCCTGTGATTCCAGCTGGCAGGAAGGTGTGGAGGGATTAGATTGAGATGTCTTAAATGTTCTACGACCACAAAGGCACAACTGGTAGCAGAGATCACAAACTCTTAAAATGGAATTTCTTTCTTGACTGAGAAATTACTTAATTACTTGTTTTATCAGTGTAGGCCTTCTTTTATCAAAAAGATATTTCATTGCTTCTTCCATAGCTGAAGCATTCTAGTTCAAAATACTTCATCTCTCCAAGAAAGGGATTTTGATAAATGAAATGAGTGGATGGTTTTAATTAAAGGTCAGTGGAAGGGATCATGTGTAAAGAAAGTCTATTAAAAATGGAACCAGTTGAAAGTAGTCACTAATGTGTATTATTCCAAAACCTGTCAGGTACTTCAGAGGACTTCAGAGATGTTTCTGCCATTGATTTTCTCTAAATTACAGAAGAAAATTGGAGACCTCAGTCAAAGGCAGCATTCTGGGGCTTCCTGATCTGTTGGAGACCCTGGTTTTCCCTGCCATCCTACCAGGCTCCTCACAAGGATGTTGAAGGACTCAGGTTGCTGTCATGCTCTGGTGTGAAACAGTGCCTGTTTCTTCTGTTGGTTAATTCTGGTTTGGCTGTGCTGATAGCTGGAAAGGGGAGGGGTTTTTCCTTCTCTGGAGAGCTGACTGGTTGCGGATAAACTTCCATGTGCCTTTTTCCTTGGTGCCAGATGGCTCTTGTTTCAGGCAGATGTTATCTCCTGCTACCTGACTGTTTTTCAGCCTGCTTCTCTCCAAAACTATTTTTGGTCTGGCCCAGCATGCCTTTGTTTGGGATCATGGGATTTTATTTTTTTTTTCCTTCTTCCTTTGGGTGTGGGGGAAGCAAGATGCAGAGGATAAAGCTGTTGAGCCTGGCTATAACTTATGGTGGAGCTCAGCATGTTGATCGCAGACTCTTGGTTGAGCTGAGAAAAAAAGATTAGATATTTGTGAAATGCACTCCCATTTTTGGTCTGCAGCCTTTTTTTTTCTACTTCTTTCTGGTTTTTTTTTCCCCACTGACTGCAGTCTGGGACAGTCTGTTGTGGCACGTCATGCCTTGGTGATTGCCACTGGTGTGGTGACATCTGCTCCCAGCAGGGAAGCAGGAAACTCAGTTCTGTACCTGTTTGCACAGGCTGCTCTGTAAATCTCAGAGGAACAGAGCAGCATGAGGAGAAGACAGACAGGCAAATTAGTTACAAGAGGAGCAGAAATTGTGTTGATTGCTTTGCTGTTTTGTGTTTGTGTCGTATTGCAGCAGGTGATGATAAATCCCATGGAACTGCAGAGTTCATCCTTGTGTGACTTTGAGCTGGCTGGGATAGCTGGCTGATGAGGCAGGAGCTGTTGACATTTCAGTGCATGTTTAAATCAACTTTAGTAGGGACATTTCAGGAGTTGGAGGTTTGTCATGGTGTGGTTGAAGCCCAGCCCTGTCAGTGAATGGTGAGGGGTCGTGATCAGGGCACGACCAATGTCCTGATTACATCCAAGTGTTGGTGGATAAACCGTGATCCCCTCCTGGAGTGAGAGTCCTGGTGGGCAGGCAGGGACCCCCTCCAGCCTCCTCCTCATGTCTGGATTGAGAACAGCACCTGAATTTCTCACATTTCCACAGCCTGTCATCGTGGCTGGGGCCCGTATGATACCTGTGGCCAGCCCTGCCTGCACTCCACACACGTTTACTGAGTGTCTCCTCGAGGTGAGTGCTTGCTGGCTTGGGAGTGTCCCTCAGGAACGATTCCTTGGAGTGTGAATTACACCAGGATGTGTGCCTGCATCTCCAGCCCTGCCGTGGTGCCGTGGCACTGCCAGTGCAAGTGTGGGGTGTGCTTCCCAGAGCAGCCTTAAACTCAGGAGCCCGCTTCAAAACGCACCTTGGGATCTGCTGGAGGTGTCACATCAGCGGGGGCTGTGCTCAGCTGGCTCTGCAGCACCCCCAGCACCTCCTGCCATCACGTGCTGTGGCAGTGTGGGTGTCCCTGGGGCAGCCAGTGGGTCAGCCCTAGTGGAAATGGAGGCCAAATTCCTGGGGTCAAATGCCAGAATTTGTGCCTTCACTGGCAGACACAAAGGGCTCTGTTTCTTTTATTCTTCAAGGAATAAAAGGCTGGTCGTGGTGGTGGCATTTGTGTGCTGATCTCTGTGAGGCTGCCAAGAGCCCTGTGCCCCTCCTTGTTTCCCGAATACTTGTGTGATGCCGTGTCCCTCCTGACAGAGGGGTGCAGCTGTCTCCACCTCTTCAGAACTGACAAAACCAGCTCCCAGCAGGGCTGGGAGACCGAGGGGGTCAGGAACTCCCACCCTGTTGCTCTCCCAAACTCGCAGGAACAGCTCATGGCTGGTGTGTAGGAAGTCCTGCAGGATGGCAGAGAGAAAGCGCAGTTAAAGCACATTTTAGGTGTGAATCTGATACAAAATAGTCAAATATATGAAGTGTCTCTGAGATGAGCTCTGCTGGGAGAGCTGCTGACGAGAGCTTGTTCCTCTTCTCAGTGTTTGGGGAGAGGTGTGGGACACATTTCCTCCTGACTTGTCCCTTTTTCCCTGCCCTGCTGCTGTGGTGGGGAGACCTGGGTGATGGCAGGTTTTGAAAGGGACTTTTTCATCTGCCTGGAGCCACAGGTGCCTCCTCTGCTGTGTTTGAACATCTCCACCCAGGCCTGCACCAGAACGGGGCCCCTTTTGTTCTGTCCCCCAGCCAAAGCAGGACAGAGCCTGTGTCCCCTCTGCCAGTGGCTCTGTAACCATCTCTTTTGTTCTGGTTCAGTTCTGGCTGCCGGGGCAGCGTGGCTGGGTGCCGCGTGGTCAGCAGCGTGGGCTGGCACCACGAGGGCCCTGCTGAGTCCCTGCTGTCCCTCCTGCTGTCCCTCCTGCTGTCCTTCCTGCTGTCCCTCCTGCTGTCCCTCCTGTGCCACTGCTGCCTCTAGGCTTAGGTTTGACCATGTTGTGTCGGGTGGCCTTTGCCACTTGCGGGATGACTTTGATGTGTGGTGGCCACGCCTGAGCACTTGGTTGATGTTTTATAATCACACCGTGTGTGTTTTAGATGAAGTTCTCTTCTGGCTGGCAGGGCCCTTCATGGGGGATGGAGGAAAACTGCAGGGAGGGAGGAAGGGAAAGGCATCTTAAAACACAGATGTGACTCATCCTGTAGAAATTCAGATTAGAGTTTGCTGTTTTCTAGAAAGAGAACTCCAGAACAGCTTGCTTTTCTTTAATATATCTCCTGAAAGTTCATCTTCAGAAATAATGGAAGAGGGGGAAATATTTTAAGATTTTCTGTGGATGCTAAATGTAGCCAGCAGAGAACTTCATCCTACTGCACTGGTTTGTTTTGTTTGTAGCTACAAGTCTTCAAAGTGACCTTGCTTTGGGTTGTGTGTTTTGTTTTGATTGATGAATTGCCATCTGTCCACCTAATTCAGAAGACCAAACTGCATAATATCTTGTTTGAAATTTCTAGCTGAATTATTGAAATCCTACAGACCAAAAGAACCTTCCCTTTTACATTTACATTCCCTTTAGAAGCAGATCCTGGAGTTGCTGAGTGTGATTTTTTTGGTGCAGTACCAGCTGTTGTGAGTGATGTGTGCTTGTGTATGCACTGGGCTGGTGGGATGGATTTCTGGAAGCGGGGTACAGGAGTACTTTCTGCCTTCCAAGCTGATGGTGCTTTTTATTCCAAGTAGCACTGAAAAGCTGGAATTTTTCCTTGCTGAAGGAAACATGAAGTGCAGGATGTTGCAGATTTGCAGCCTCTGAGCCCACATGGAGCTGCAATGGAGGAGCTCTGTGCAAGAAAGCAAAGCCAAGAATGCAGAGTTTCTTGGGATGAGCTGGGAATGTCCACTCATCCTGATGGCACCTCGTCCCCCCGTGGGCTGTGCCAGCTCTGGAGAGCAGTTGGGTGGCAGTAAGGGACATGGAGGAGCTGCTCAGACAGGGTGATGCATTGCCAGGAGTCTCTCGGACTGTCCTGGTCACTTGGTGAGCGCGGGTGGAACGCCTGTGGGCAGGAAAAGTGCAGGCCCCTCCTCTGCTCCTGCCACCGGCTGGTTGTCAGTGGATTGTGCACTCTTTGTTGTATTTGAGGAGTGATTTTAACTTTGTTGGGCCCTGGAGTAGCAGGAAGCCTGGTGGCAGGGTGTGACGTGCAGGGAGAAGCGGCGAGCAGCCAGAGCATCCATCCCCAGCCTGGGATGCAGGATGCCGGCTGAGCTGCGGATCTACCAGGGCAATAAGCGTGGACAGAGCCTGCTCATGTCGTGCCCAAGGGTCAGTGCCTGGGGGTGCCTCTGCAGAGCCTTTCCCCCACCCCTGGCAGGCCCAGAGAGCAGCATTGCACCTCTGAGTTACTTAAAACCAAATGAGAGGGAGAATCCCCTAGTGACAGGCGTGAGGAACCTCTGGGTGGGACTCAGCCCTGCTCCTCCCAGAGGTGGCTGCCACTGCGTGCTGTGTGTGACATGAAGTGCCCTTGGGCTGAGCTGGTGCCTGAGCTCCAGCTCTGATACAGCTGTGCTGGCCTCAGTTGAGATCAGAACTGAACAAAAAGGAACTCTGTGCATTTCTGCTGCCTCATCTCATTCTTGTTACCCACAGGGTGATGCTGGGTATGGTATGTTTAGGGACTGAAGGACTGTGAGGTACCTTTTGCTGTCCAGAGATGTCTGGTGGCCTCAGAAGAAGGCCTTGCACTGCATCAAAGGTTGAGGTGCTGCTCACATCATCCATCCCCCCTGGCATATGGGAGGACCCTGATTTCAGAGGCAGTGCTGCTGTGTGGGGAGAGGAGAGCAATCATTCTCTTGTCAAGCAAAAACAGACTGCATATGGGAGTGGGAAAAGGAGAGAAAACTCAGTGCAGATGAGCTCTTGTTGGTGAGAAGCCTTTCTCCTGTCTGAAAAGCAGATTGAACCATCCAGTGCTGGTTGTGAAGCAAGTGGGAACAGCCCTGTGAGTGCTGGGTAGGAGGGACAGCCCCAGGTGGACCCCAGCATGCTGCAGGTGGTGGCTGAGATTTAGGATGCTCAGGTGGAATGAGGGTAGCCATGTACAGCCCTGTGCCTTGTGAAGAGCCCGTGGGAGGCTTTTAAAAGTGGTTGTGTTTGAAAATGTGCTGTCACACACATCCACACAAAAATCCCCAAAATACTTGAATCTGCATAATTCTCTGCAGAGTTTTACCTTGGGGGTTTTTTTATTGGCCAGAATGAGTTGGGTTTGGAGACAGGGTGGCACAAGCTTTCAGTGGATGGCTTTGCTTCATTCTGTGACCTTACGTGGTTCAGCAAGCAGTGGCCAAAGGGACCTTCTCCCCTGGGTGTCCTTTTTGGTGTCACCCTGCCACACTCTTCAGGCCACATGCAATTGTTTTTTGCCCATTTTTGCCCCATTTTTGCCTGGCCTGTGGCAGTTTGTGTGGATGTTCCTAAGCCTTCAGGTTTGCACAGTTTTTGCCCTTGTTTGAGACCTGCCCTTTGGAAAATACAGCCCTTTCATTTCGGTGCTTTTTTCCCCCCTCCCTTTCCTCCTCATTAGCAGTATCTAGCAAATTAGTGGGCACTCCTGCATTAATCACCTCCAGGATCTTTCCATCTATGGACTTTAATTGACTGGGACATTGTTAAGTTCCTCTCAGCAGCACAGCTGCCTCAGGGCAGGGGGAAGCCTGGGAGATGTAGCATTTTTGGACCCTCATGGAAAGGGCAGTGGAGATGCCGGGGGCACATGTGGCAGCTCATGGACACAGGAGTGTCACTGGGGAGCGTTCCTGGCGGGAGGGAAGCAGCATTAATATCTCGTGTTTTACAACAAACACCCTGTAGCATTCCCTAAACATCCAGTGTTGTGGAAACACGGTGTAAGTGTGTAGTAACTGATAACACCTGGCAGGCTGGAGGTGCCTGGGGACAGTGGTCATTCCCGGTGGGACAAGTGCAGAGTGACATGTTGTTCCTGCTGCCAGGAGGTGTCCCACAGGGGCTGTGGGTGCTCAGCACCCTCCACCCAAGTTTGGATGGAGAATACAGGAGGCAGAAAGGCTGGCAGGGACAGGCAGGACGTGTAGGGGGCCGAGGAAATGAGATGAACCAGGGGCTGCGAGCCTTCCAGGGAGCTTATTTTGGGGCCCAGCAGCCTGGCTAGTGGCTGATCCAAGCCATGGGGACCAGGGTGTGTGTATTAGTAGCAGCCCACGCTTCACCTTGCACTAGTCTCACCCTCATGTCTAGCAGTGTTCGCTTTCCATCCCCACCCCGGGAAGCACCCCTGGCTCGAGGGCAGCACCGTCCCACGGCTGATGCACATGAATTTTGCGGGGGGGGGAAGGCCAGGGGGAGCCCAGCCCCTCAGTGACTCTCTCCCTTTGCCTCCACAGGCTCACGCCTCACTATGTTTACCCCCAAGCTATCATCCAGCCCAGCGTGGTGATCCCTACCCCCGTGCAGTCCATCACGTCCCCCTACATCGACTACACCGCCGCCAGCCAAGCCTATTCCCAGTACACCACAGCTGCCTACGACCAGTACCCCTACGCTGCCTCCCCCGCCGCCGGCTTCGTGGGATACGGCTACACGGGCACGGTGCAGCCGCCCATCACCGCCAGCAACCCCGCAGCACCCGCCACCGCCTTCGTGCAGTACCAGCCGCAGCAGCTGCAGCCCGACCGCATGCAGTGAGGGCCAGCCCGGCCCCCCAGGACAATCTCTCACCGTGCAAGGATACCACTAGGACAGCAAAACCACAAAAAAAATACTGTAAAAGAAACAAAACAAACAAAAAAAAAATTGCCCCCCGTCCCTTTATCCCCCTTACGTAGGTGCATATCGATGCCTAAGCTATTTATAGTGTTGAGGGCGAGCCCAAACCCTTGCAGTCTGGTTGTGCTTATGAAAGTGGACTTCTGGTAAGTTTTTTTTCCCCCTTTTATGGTTTTTTTTTTTCCTTCAATCTGGACAGATACTGTCTTGAAGATGTTCTAAAAGCGCGGCTGAAATTTTTCACAGGAAAACTACAGATTCTTGCACACATCGTGGTCTGCTTCCATCACCTGTGGTCTTCTTTCTGCCCCCCTCCTTCCTTCCTCATCCAGCCTACAATCCTCTTATTTACTGGTGAGGTACAGAGGTACTTGGAGAACATGGAAAAAAAGCAATCTTATTTTTTGGTTGTACAAAAACTTTGTAATACTCAGAGATGCCTTACAGAAAAAAAAAAAGCAAAAGAAAAACTATTTTTTAATATTTATTGCGATTTTATTCGCATGAGCTGTGAATTGCAGACAGAAGAATAGTAGTAAGTATCTGCCTTGTTTAATTCTCATTTTACTAAATTATTGTATGTAGGTAAAAGTTCTTAAGTAATTGCTGAATCACTTCAACATGCAAAAGGGAATATTGGCTTGAAGGAGAGCAGAATATTCCTTTAGTCAACGCACTGTACTATTTTCTTATTGTAATTGTTACTCTGTTAAGATTATCTCAAATTTAGGTATATTTTTAAATGCAAAAAACCAACCAAGAATACTGAACATTTTGTCTACTTTGGTAGATCTTTTGTTACAATGCTGCAACCTATGGAGACATTTACAGTATTTATGTAAAAGAGATTTGGGGCTGTTGGCCAGCAAGGTTTAGGAGAATATCATGAGTGGAGCAATAGAGAAAAAGGTGTTATGTCACTGAACAAATGGGTAAATGTAACCTTTTCATGCCTGTAATCCAACAGCCAAATAAAGGAAGAGAACAGGCAATGTAAGTGCATTTCTACAAAGACAGCAATAAACTATTTTAACTTTTAAAATTATTTGATGTTGTATGGTACCATGTTTGCTTGGCTGCTGGGCTGGGAGCGTGTCCCACGTGCTGCCCTTGCTCTGCATGTCCTGAGACACCTCAGAGCTCACAGAACCCTGTGGGCTGGTACCAAGTGCTTCCTCACACCGTGTGGAGCAGAGGGTGGGAGGTGCTGCCATCCTGGTACTCATCCAAACTCATCCCAGAGTCTCCAGGCCATCACTTTCCTTCTGTTATTTGCTTAAAATAAGTTGGGGGTTATTTTTCTAAAATGGAATTTCTCTGAAAGAGAGTGGTCTGTCAGAGCCCTGTCCTGGTTTAAGGGGATTTGCTGAGGGTTGTCTCAGATCCAGCAGAACCAGGCAGAGACTCTCACCCTTGAGCCTCATTTTCTGCTCTGGAGCTGAATTTGACTTGCCCCAGCCAACTTGCTTTAGAATTTTGGTGTTCGGGTTTTGACAATTACAAACATCAAGAATCAATCTGTAAAAGTAAATAAAATTACTCTGTTTGATCATGCCAGTTATCTGGTTCATCCCCATAAAAGTCACGGCAGGCCTGCTGCCAGGAGGGGCCGCGGTTTTGGCACCGGCATCTGCTGCTGGTTCAGGTGGTGATGCCTAAAGGCATCCTGGGGGAAGAGGATGCTGTAGGATGAAAGCAGAGGCAGTTCAGCACTGTGGCTACCCTGGGGAATTTAAATGCCCACGGTGGGCATGTCTAGTGTCATCAGTGGCCCTCAGAGTAAACAGCACATCCCAATGAATGGAAACAACTCGCTCCTGCCTTGCTTGTGTTGCGTGAGAATGCAGATCCTGCTGGGGCTCTGTTCATCCTGCTCAGGGTTTTGCTTACAATCATGTGGGTGACATTTATTTCCTTTTTAAGTAATTACTTTCTGGATACTCTGTGGGGCTGCCAAAGGAGTAAGAGCCGAGAGCCGCATCCAGCCCGGCGCTGGCGGGAGCGCAGCCTGGCCCAGGCCCTGCCTTTGAAGTGCTATCGGGGCTGGAGATTGCTCAGCAATTCTTCTTTCTCCCTGTCAGGAGTCCTGAGGAGAAGGGAGGGGAAGATTTTTGGATGGGGGTGCTGGGAGCTGCTGGGGAGCACTTGGCCCCAGCCCAGCAGCACTGAGGTGGTGCTTGGTGCTGCTCAACTGGGCTCATACATCTCCCCCGCTCAATGGGGACAGCACGGCTGCTGCAAATCGATTTCTTGTTGAAGAAACCTGTGTGTGCTGTGCACTCTGGAGTGAAAAGAGTGATGGTTTTCCATTTAGCTGTCTGATTTCCTGAAAGGTGGCCAAAGTGGCAGGAAGCGAGGGCGCAGGCGGCGCTCCCAGCACCAGCGCTGCCGGGTGCCGCTCCTGGATCCCGCTCAGTTTTGCTCCGGGCTCATTTCGAGATACGGCCACATCAAAACAGCAGCCCAACCTGCCGCCTTCATGTTTGCAAAAACCCGGCTGTGAAACTGCGGGAGGGTGGGCAGAATAATGAACTCTGCCATCCTCCTTCCCGGTGGGAGCGGGGCTGTGCTGCCAGGTGGTGCTGGGAGCCTCCAGAAAGGAGCCCAGGCACTGCCCTGTCCTGTGCTAGGCTGGGAAACAGCTCCAAGTGGGAAGAGCTCAAAGCCTTGCTGTGTTAGAAGGGCAAGAGATAAACTGCAAAGCATGAGCAGTGGGGTGTGAGTGAGAGGCAGTGGCTGCCTGGCTCCCCACTGATCAGGGTGGCACAGAGCAAATAATTTTGAAATTGCTTAAAAGTATAAATTTTTTTTATTTTTATTTTTTTTAGTGCATTGCTTGATGGAGCATCCTCTTCCACCTCCTTAAGTTGTCCCAGCACAAAGCAAGCTCATCCTGGGCGGCTCAGCTCTGCTGCAGCCAGACAGAAGCCAGGGGAGGGGACGAGCAGCAGGGTCACAATGCTTGCTTTAAAAGCTTCAGTGAGCCACAGGCACCAGGAGGAGCAGCAAGGGCTGCTTGGTTTTGGCAGCACAGCCCTGGCAGCACCATCTGCTTGGCAGGTTCCAGGGGTAGGAGCAGCTTTGGGGGGCCAGACCTTTTCCTGGGCACATCCCTGTGGCCATGCTGGCAGCCAACCCAGGCCAGGCCGCCTCTCAGCAGCTGTGCCTGCATGCCCAGTCATTTGCATGACAAATTTAAATATTTTTTATAAGAAACCATCACGCTGGGGCTGTCAGGGGGAGGTTTGGCTTGTGTGGGCTGGGGCATGTGCAGCCCCTCTGCTGTCATGGGGAAGTGTCACCATAAATACCAGTGCTGGGGTGCTGGTGATCATCTGGATGAACCCAGCCACAGTCTGGCATCGTGTCCTGGCATCACCTCCCTTTCCACCTGGCAGCAGCAAGTGAGAGACAGCCCTGTACCCCAGGGTGGCTGCTGCCAGACCCTCCCCTCTTGCCTGCCATGAAAGGGGATGTCCTGGGTGAGATTTCTGCCCTTTCAGGCACTCTCTCTCCCTGGGGTGTCCCCTGTCACAGAGTCACAGCCAAGGGCTCTGCTGCCAGCAGCTGCCTGAATCTGCTTATGATAAGGAGCAGGGGGTACCCAGCCCACACCTCTGCAGTGCTTCCCCCACTGTTCCACCTCATCTGGGGCACCCCCACGGGCTCCTGGCAAGGTCCAGAGCTTTGCAGTGGCACCCCCAGGCAGTGGCTATCCCCAGAATGGGGCTGGGAGCACTGGGGACATGGGGGGCACTGCCAGCCCCCACGGCCCAGCTCCCCTGGCTAACAATCCCCAGTACCAAAACTTTGCACTGAGAGAAAAAGGCTGAGCACAGGATTTATTTGCATAGTAACTGGGCTGCCCTTGTCACTTACCCTTTAAAACAGAGTTGACAGCAAAATGTTTTTACCCCCTCAAATACAGTGAATGCTAACAGCATCCTTTTTTTTTTTTTTTTCCTCTCTTCTGGCTGAAACTTGTTTTTCCCTCCTTTGTGCCTCTCTGAATCTTGCCAGCGTAGAGATTCCCTTGTTCAGAGAGTATAAAAAGAAGAGGGAGAAAAAAAAAGAAAAATAGAAAAAGAAAAAAACTTAAGCCTGGGATTAAAACCCATCACTAAAATAGTTTGAATAACAAAGTCAACTGACTGGCCAGGAACCTGGTGAATGCCTGTCACGTATCATCCTTCAGCTGGGCACTGTCACGTGTTTCACTAGATAGTTCCTGGAAAAGCTTCTGCTCAGCCTGATAGACCTGTGCCTGCTGATACTGCTGCACCACTCCTGGAGGGCTGTGGGAAACCTCCTGACAGGGGGATAAATTGGAGGGGAATCAATAAATCTCCCTTTTATGCAAAGGCATTGGGTGTTTTTGGGACCTGAGGCTTTTCCACCTCAGTGGTCCTGGCATCACTGGGCTAGCAGGACCCTCCACCCTTACTGATGGCTTTAGCAAGGGAATTTATGGTGGATTTGTGGGGCTTTTTTCCCTACACACATTTTTTGCGTGGTTTCAGCTGCATAAAGAATCAAAAAATGGGACCTTGCATGAGATAAAAGCAGAGGGTCTGTCCAAAACTCAGCCATGTCAGACACCTTGTGTGGGGCCATGCAGCCATGAAGTGTGGTACTGCAGGGATTTTTACCTAAACCCAAACTAAATAACAGTTCTATCCTTTTGCTGCCTCCAGCAGCACAAACCCGGAAGCAGGAAGATGCAACACAGCACAGCAACAGGAATGATGGCTCAGATAAAGCCATCACACAGTGTGGGAGGGCAATTAAAGACTCAGATTTATTAGCTGTGTACCCATGCTTAGGAGGATGATGAAGCAGCTGGAGATGGAAAAGTTGGTAATGGAAAGGTCAGAGACGGAGGTTTGTCAGAGGGTGAATCGATGAGCACCCAAAATCCCAGGACCCAGTTTTTAAAATCATTTGCCCACATAAAAGTGGGGACTGTGGCTTTTTGTAAATCAGCCAGGAACATGCCTTGGTTTGAAAATAGCGCTGAGCATCTCATTACATGTTCAACATTCAAAAGATCTTTTAAAATCTGACTCAGCTCATTGGAGTGGCTCCTGCTCATGGATAAACAGGGGGGGGTCAGTGTGTGCAGACACCCTGTGGTCCCCTGTAGCATCCACTGGTGTGTTTGCATGAGCTGCTGACATGTGAGCACCTTAAACAAACCCTGAGCTCTGCAAAATGAAAGTGAAATGAAATAAATGAGTCATGCCATTAGTCTCCTGTGAGCTGGCTTTAAAATTAGCAGGTTTTAGACATAAACATGGTAGAACGAGCCCTCAGGGGAAGAAAAGTCCTCCAAAAACCACATCCTACCTTCTTTTCAACAGTGTAGACTGCTCTTTATTTCATGCCACTTTAGTAAGGTAAACTAATTTGGTTTCCTGTTTCCAGTGAATTTTATATGTAGAAAAACATTTATATTATATACATTATAAACCTGATTAGAAACATGTATGTATGAACAAACACTTGGTTTTTACCAGTAGCTGTGTGCATTCATATAAATGCCTTATTTCAACTGGCATTTTAACATTGATTTCACAAATCCTAGCTCCTGAAGGTGCCAGGTGAAGTACAGTTTAGAATGTAATTTAAAACGAGAAGCATAACATAACAAATAACATTTGATAGCATAATGCAATCAAATTTAGTGGCTGATAGCACAAGCTAACCTGGGGTAAAAACATGTCCTGGGCTGAGCTCAGGCTTCAGCAGACTGAGAAAAACAGCAAAAATATCCCATGCTGATGTGGGAGGTGTGCCTGGAGATGGGGCAGACCCCAGGGGCATCCCCCATCCTATTGCCCACTGCTGCCATACATGCTCAGGCACCTTTCCTCTGTCTGTCTGTCTGTCTTTCTGCATTCCCCTATGTCCTCTTCAATCAGCCAACCACGGGCACTTCAGCCTCAGTCTGCTCACCCAGAATACAGATATTTTGGGCATCTGCAATCTGGACGAAAGCTCCAGTCCTGCCAGGAACCCTGCACAGGCTTGAATGGAAAAAAAATAAAAATATCCCATGGAGTTGGGTAAAGGCTGCCAGGCTGCCCCAGCCCCTGTCCTGCAGGCAGGGAGCAGCCCCGGCCCCTCTGCAGCCACCAGCCGAGACAGAGCCTGCAGGAAAGATAATAAATTAAATCCAAATGTTTATTCCATTGGCACTGTCCGGGTCATGTGCCTCGTGGAGCTGGAGAGTGCAGGAATATTTTCTTGTAGCTGTCAAATAAACTGCTGGGAAATGGTGGCTGTGTAGAGATGCTGGGGGAGGCAGGGGCTGAGACCTGCTTGGATGGATGGATGGATGGATGGATGGATGGATGGATGGACGGATGGACGGATGGATGGATGGACGGATGGACGGATACACACACACACAGGAGCTGGGCCCATGTTCAGAGGCTGGGCCAAGAGCTTTGTGCACAGGCAATGGTTTTGGGGGCAGGTGTGGGGTCTGTGTGCAAGTGAGACTCTGGAGATTGTGGGCATGTGAGGACCTTGGATTTCCCCTCCCTGCTCTGCACACACACAGAATTAACTCTCTCAGACACTGAGCTCTGGCTGTGCAGGGCTCTGGGCTCCAGCACAACCCCGGGCTCCAGCACAGCCCCAGCTCTGGTGGGTGTCCGCAGTGTGTCCTGGCTGCTGCAGGTCACTATGCAGAGATGCTTTAAAAACCCTCAACCCATCGAGCACAGCCCCACAGGTCCCAGCATGGTGGTTACAACAGGCTTACTCATTTCTCCAGTGAGTAAGACTGAAAGGGGAGCCCCACAGGGGCAGGACAGAGGGCTGATAAGGAGCAGCTCCCTAATCTCCAGCCCCAGCAGCCGAAAGGGCGAGGGTGATAACTCCCAGAGCCCCGGGTGGCAGCAGTGCAGGGTGCTGCTGTGGGTTGGAGTGTTTGCAGAGCTGCACCTCCTCACCTCCTGGGGTTTGTCTGCAGTGGCCCAGCCCAGCACCCTCTTGCCCTCCCCAGGGGAGCCAGCAGGAGCTGGTGGCAACCCCAGGGCTCACACCCTGGCCCACTCACCTCTGGTCCTAATGCCTTGAACTCCTGGGGCACAGCCATGGGGAACGGGAGCTGCAGGAGGCAGCATCATTCATCTGACCAACCAACCCTGTTTAGGAAGATCCAAAGTTTAGAAACTGGAAGGTCCCAGCTGAAGTCCATCCTCATGCTCTGGGTGACACCAGGAAGCCAGGAGCACAGCAAAGCTGGCACTCCCCTGATTCAGACCTGGGCTGGGATTTTGGCTCAGACACCTGGCTTTTGCTGGCTGGGCTGGACCCTGTCCATGCCCATCTCCTGTGGCACACACATCTGCACCAGCAGCACCCACCACTGCTGCTCTGCTGGCTCCGTGTCACCTGCCTCAGCTCCAGAGATCAGCTCCACTGTCCCCTCACCGGCCCCGTGTGCCAAATTGCACATGATAAGCTCTGCTCCATAGCACATTTTTGTCAGAGGCTAGCGAGATAAAATCTTAAAATAGCTCACCACAACATGCAGCAAGGTCTGTGCCACTGCATTTCCCACATGGTGCTGTGTCCCCTTCCTGCCTTCAGCCTGGAACATCGCTGAGGGAGGGCTGGGCTCCTGAAATACAGAGCAGGCCGTGCAGAGCTGCTCCTGTCCTGGAGCACGGCGGTCTCCAGGCAGCACAGGGCTGAGCCTGGCATGGCACTGAGTGTGACATGGCACTGCCAGCACTGCAGGGCAGGGCTCTGCCTCTGCTTTCGGAGTGTTCCTCTCACAGCAGCCCCGCTGCAGGGCCCCCGTCCCGTCCCCGGCTTGCTGCAGGGAGCACCGTGCCCTCTCGGCCTCTCGCAGCCTTTGGCTCCGGCCGGGCCCCGCTTGGCCAAGTCCCCAGCACAGGAACAAAAGCAGAGAGCCCCAGGGACGGGCCAGGGGGCTGGGGGAGGGTGCAGCTCCCTGCACAGCTCCTCTCCAGCGCTGGAAACCAGCGGGGCATGGAAATGAACATCCCCTGGCTGCCTTTGTCACTGCACAGGGCTGCTCTCGGCTGCTCTGCGTCCTTCAGAGGTGCTCTGGTGGCTCTCTCAGGCTGGGTGCCAAGGGGAAGAGTGGGGTGCCAGCATCTCCTCTGGAAAAGCCACTTCCAGCTCTTTCCTTGCAGGGTGAACCTGCCTTGTTAACCCCTCTGGTGCCAGCTGGCCAGCACCATACCCTGGCCATGGTTCCTGGGCTCTGCTCTCACAGTGCTGCCAGGCATTCAAAGCTTCAGCCTTTCCCAGCTTTTAGGCACATGCTCCAACTCTCCCTTATTTTGTGTTTGGTTTTGGGCAGCCAACAGCACGTCGTATTTAAAGGTGCAGTTTCAATTCATATCTATCTTGATTTATTTTTTTTTAAATGAAAAACAAGATTAAAAATAGTCATCAGAGAAAACAAACACTGTAATGCCCACACGGATTTTTCAAACAATTTCAAAAATGCCCATGAAGGCAACTGCTTTTAAGTGTTGAAGAATGACAGTGGAGACTTTGCAGTGCAGACATGGCTCTAAGGAAACAAAGCATTTTATACAGAGGGGAAAACACGGTCCAGGTGTTGCTGTACCACAAGCCACAGCTCCTTCCACTGCACCTGGCTCACACCTGGCTGGGGGCAGGTGGCCCTGCAGAGACATGTTGGTTTTACTGGGGAAGTCCTGCCAGCATCTCCTGGCCATGCCAAGGAAAATACTTCCATTTCCTCTGCCCTGTGCCTGGGAGGGGCTCCTGAACCTCCCCAGCTCAGTGCCACCTGCAGTCTTGGCCAGTGACAGCCCAGGTGTGGCACACCAGCTGGGTCTGGAGCTCACAGGGGTGACCTGTGCCAACTGGGGTGCAAGAGACCCTTAGGAGGAGCCAGCAGAGCCAACAATGACTTGAACTCTACTCTGGAGGCTGGATGGGACTCTCAGGGGGTTGTTGAGCCTTGTTAAGGGTTTTCCCCAGCCTCCATGGCCTCGCTGCCCTCCCTCAGAGACACCAGCAAAGCCCCAGGGACCCACGTGCTTTGGGGAGCAGCGATGCAGCACAGCTCTGAGCCCTGGTGTCTTTGGGAAGGGCTAGGAGGAAACCCCAGGCAGGAATCACTGGAAGTGACCCTGTGTGACATGCACTGCGTGGAGAAAGAGAGGTTCCCTCAGCAGGGGCCAAACTGTGCCAGCACCCAGCGGGGCAGAAAGTCTGTCCCCCCAACACCTGACCACAGGGCTGCAGAACCAGTGAACCAATCCTTCTGGTACAGATCAGGGGCTTGTCTGAAGACCCTTTTAAAAAGCTGATTCATCCCTAGCTATAATCATCCCTACATATTCCTATGTACTCTGTATAGCAGAGTGCAGCAGCCCTCTGGGCCTTCTCAGGGATGTAAGGATGCTGAGACCAGGGGAGAACTCAGCTCAGGGGAAAACCACTCTGGAGAGATGTAACCTGTCTGGAAAACCACAGCTGTCTGTGGGCAGAGTACAGGCAGCACCACTGCCTTACACTGCCCGTGCTGCTGGAGCATGTGGCACAGGTTTGGCTCTCCCCATGGAAATGGCAGTGTGGCATCACTGCCCACGTGGGAAAGGCTCAGCTTTGTCCCCTTGGTGGCTCTGGATGCTATGTAAATACTGACAGGATTTTCTTAGCAGCATGAAATGCACATCTGCTCATGCAAAGCTGCGGGTGGGTGGCCAGGGAGCTCCAGCCAGCGGCCGGAGCAGGAAGGTCGCTGCCATGCATGGGTGCTTCCTCTGCATGGGCCAGCCTCCCAGCTGCCCAGCTTTGGGCCTGAAAGGACTTCCTGCATCCAGAACAGCCAACCCTGCTCCTCTCCTTGCCCAGAGAGCCCAGGCTGAGCCACAGCCCTCCTCAAGGTAGCAGCAAGGAAGCTCTTCTGTGGTCACCCAGGAGCCCTGCAGCTCTGCTGTCCCTGTCAGGATCCAAGAGATAAGGCTGGAGGATGATCACTTCATGCTGTCATCAAGACAACATAAAGCCTGGCTGCTTCCAATACCGTTTTTTTCCCTTAATTGTTCTATTTCCATGCCCCTGTGCACACCCAGCTCTTGCCAGAAAAGCCAAGAGCTGATCATTGTCAGATGGTTCACACAGAGGTTTCTGTTTTGTTTTTTCAAGGATCCAAGATGATAGGGGGATGGAGAGAACTTTTGTCCTCTGCTTAAAATAATTCGAGCTTTCCACTGTCTAAGCCAGGCTCAAGCAGACATTTGCATAACAAATGAACTCTCCCCACACTTCAACCCCGGGTCACCCCTGCAGAGCTTGCATGAGGTGCCTCCATCTCCTTTATCTACAGCTCCATCATCTCCATCACCTCCATCATCTCCATCTCCCATCTCAGCCATGAATCTGGGGAGGGGAGAGCATGGAGAGCGCTGTTAATTTTTGGCACTTTTGCCAATCAAGGCTTTAAACAGCCTCTGGAACATTTCACCAGTAAAACATTAGCCTGGTGACCACGAAATAATTCCAGGTGTCTTTTATCTTGCTGTAGAAATGCCACAAAGCAGCTGATTAGTGGAGGTTTCTGCCCAGGCTAAAACCTACTGACAGCAGGACCAATCACTGACTTTCACATTATCAGCAGAAATGGCCTCTCTGTGCTGGGCATTCTGCAGGCAGTGATGGACAAGCACAAGGCACAGCTCTGAGAGTCTGTTTGGGTGCAGAAAAACCAAGCAAAGCCCTGAAAATTTAACAGATTTTTTTTTTTCACGCCTCATTCAAATTAACACTTTGTTCGTTCAGAGGGATAAATTATGCTATTGCTATTTAAACCAATTTCTTCGCAGAGTTGTTCCAGAGAACACCTGCTGCAATGGCTGAGGTCACGATTTCCAGCCCAGCAAGAAGATAAAACTGCTGCCAGAGTCCATGGCCAGACCTGCTTTGTGCAGAACCACATCACCTCAGCCTCTCTGCCAAGAAATTGGGGGAATTTTCCAGTTCCCATCCTCCTTCTGGGAGGGAGAAAGTGGGGGAGTAAAGCTTACATACCTTCATGAAGATCTGAGAGGCATCAGGAGGGTTTTCATGAGAAACCAGATGGAAGCAAAAGCTATCAGAGTCCAAATGCCCCATTAATTACACCAGAAAATCATTCTGGGGAGAAGGGAAGCCCCAGCAGTCCAGCAACAGCCCTCTTAGACAATGACTGAAAAAATGTTGCAGTTACTCCTTCTGAAATGAGTTTTTGTAAGGGTTAGATTTTTCTTGCATGACAACACATTGTGGGTACACAATTAAAAATGAATCCATGACCAGTCAGAAACAATCATCCCTCCCTTTTTCATTTAGAGTAAACTCTGAAATCTGCCTTTTTTTTTTTTTACAGTTATGTAAAACCTCCAGAAGCCTTTGCAACATTAAACATCCACAGGTCCTTTCTGGGCAGCCCCCTGATATCAGTGAGTCACTGCAGCCCCCACAGCTCCAGGTGGAGGGCACACATCCCTCCTCCAGCCTGTTTTCCAGCATGGGAAATGCTGCCCACAGCTCTTGGAGACCAGGCAGAAAATGCTTAATATAAGTTTTGAGATTTAACCAGCCTGGGCTGTGCCTTTCCACAGCAGACTCAGAGCATCACAAAGTGAGGTGCAAGGTAAAATCACAGAGAAATTCTCCTGAGTCATTTTTCTTGCCCCTGTGGGTTTGGGACTTGTTTGGGTGGACCTTATCAGGCTGTGCACCCCCTCTCCTGTGTGCTGCAGCACTGTTTATCCCCCAGCCAGCAGGAGCAGAGCTCAAGGCAGAACTCTCCAGCAATCCCTGGTGGCTTGGCAGTGCTGCCCTCAGCCCTGAGAGCAGGTTTGAGTCGTGGCTTTCCTGGCACAGGCTCAGAGCAAACCCCACATGTCCCCAAGCTCCCCTGACCCACCTGCTGTCTGACTGGTGTTTGAGATGCTGCTCTGGGATGCTGCTCTCTCCACTTGAGTCACTTGACCACAAACCCATCCTCCTTTACGTGCAAACTCCCACTCTCAGCAGCTCCTGCACTGGCAGGAGACACCAGCACACTCCTGAGCACCCAGGCTGGCAGCCCCAAGCAGGGCAGGACAGGTCCCCTGGGTTCACCATGGCTCACAGTCCAACCTGCCGGGCTGCTTTGGGTTTTGTTCAACTCCACCAAAGCCTCAGAGACACCATATGGCTCCCGGGGATGTTCCTCTGCAGGATTTGGTTTGCAGCACGGGAGTTTTTCCTGGCAGAGGCAGCAGAGCAGCTCCCCCCACCCTGTTCCAGAGTGGCCTGAGGTGACAAATGGCTCTGATGGCACCAGGATGTCCCCAGCCCACACCAGTGCCCTAAGCATGGAAAATGCATTCCTGTTCCTGGCAGTGCTGTCCCAGGGACTGCTGTGTCCCGCTGGAATGCAGAAGGGGAAGCTCTGTTGGGGTTTTGGAGAGCCCTGTTGTGGGTTGGAGGGACAGGTGGGGATGGCAGTGGGAGCCAGGGTGCTTCTCTTGGTGTCTGCTAAGAAGAGACCAGCCTGGGAGCTGCCTGAGCTGCCTTCACTGCTGCACAGGCCCCAGGGCTGGGGAGACCCCCAGGCTAAAAGAACCTCCAGCTTCCTTCTCTCACTCCCATCCCTCCCTGCCTTCCTTCTCCCTTCAAGTGTTTTGAGAAGCCCATTCCCAAGAGCAGGTCTCATCCTGGCTCAGCCAGGTGCAAGCACCACCAGACTTCTCATCTTGGGGCACCACCTCGAAACAGCGCACTGAGAGCTGGGGAAACTGAGGCACGTACAACCACCAGGAAAATGCTGCCGGCTCTTCTCATATTGCTTGGGAGGGACAGAAAGGACAGCTGTGCCCTGGACCTTTGGTTTGATCTGGTACTTTCCCCCAGCAGCTGCTTGTCCTCCTCACTGCCCCATCCCTGAGCCAGGGGCACCAGGTGACAAATCCTGCAGCACCAGTTTGTGCTCCCCACAGGTACCAGTAGCCCTCTCAACCGTCAGCAGCTAAAAAGAGAACAAAACCAGCAACAAAAGACCAACAAATAGTTGACTCTGTTCCCAGGCAAATAAAAAAGAATGGGTTTGGATCGTCACTGCTGTCCTTTTGTTTACTGAATGCAGTAACAAAAACAGCCAGGAAAGAAAAAAAATATTCTCTGATAGCAACGATTTATTGTGGGCGAAGCAGGCTGGGACATGCCCCAGGGAAGGAGGGTCAGGCTCCGTGTGGATCTGCTGGGGATGGGAAATAAACGTGCCCAAAAGCACTTAAAAAAAAAAAACCCTGAAAGGACCAGCCCTGATTGCAGTAGTTAGAAGTGATATATTTTTGGCATGGAAACAAAAAGCAAATTCATAGCAGGTTTGGAACTGATTTTACTGGCTTAGATGGGATTTTATACTTAGGTAATTCTATTGTTGGCTGGAGCTACCTGATTTATGCCTGAATAAGGTCCTGATCCTGCAAACATTTACTGATGTACTTTAGTTTTACCTTTGCCCCAAGACATCCTACTAATTTCCCTGCAGTGAGGGTAGTGCCTGTCTGCAGAGCTGGGGCCTTTGCAAGAGGAAAATCTGCATTGTAATGCCTGAAACGGATCGGAAATTTTGCAGAGTCATTAACTCCCCCAGGCTGTGGTTGTCCCCCAGCCTGAGACACCGCCAGCCCCAGGCAGGACACCCAAAGCTGCCAGTGCAGCCCCAAAAAATTCGGGAAGCAACGGGGGAACATCCTTAGCACAAACCTGCAGCTGCACGGAGCTCTGAGTGTCTGCAGCACCAAGCAGCATTGCAACACCGAGTTTATTCTCATGACACCCCTCTCCCCAGGGCAGACCCTCCAAACAGGCTGCTAAACCTAGCAGAAGCCATTGGGACTGCTGGTTTCCATTCAAGAAAATGGCCTTTATTGTCAAAAACACCATGTTTACCCTGTAAGAGATGGATTCATCCATCAAACGCTGTCTTTTGAACACCAAAACCACTGGGTTTGCTTCAAAGGGAGCAGGAGAATAAAAACCTGAGGTGAGAGGAGGAGGTCCAGGAGGAGAAGCTGTGAGCCAGGGCAGCCTCAGCAACCCGGGCAGCGAGATGTGTCCCTCACATGCTGCTAACACCAGGCAAATGGAATCAAAAGGGGCTGTGAGTCTCGGAGCAGCTGCTTTCCTCACCACACTGCCAAGGCTCCCCGAGAGCACGGCTATTCCTCGGCACGGGGGAGAATTCATTTGTTTTACAAAGGGTGTCTGAGTAGCCCGGGGGGAGCCAGGAGCAGCACCTGGAGCCAGCCCGGAGGGTGCTGGGGAGGCTGGGGGGGTACCCAGAGCAAACCCCCCCTGTACAAATCCCTGCTGGCTCTGGGGGATGAGAGATCCCCAACAGCAAAGTTCAGGAGCTGCTGGCAGACCTGGGGGCACCCCAAAGCACACCTGGCAAAGGGTGCCAGCAGCAGTGCCAGGGCTGGGAGAGGGGGGCTCCTTGCCTTCATCCCACAGCCCCCAGGGCTGCTGTGCACCCAGGAGTGATGGGGTTTATGTCCAGCGAGCTCCAGGACACTGCCATGACCACACAGAGGGGCTGCACCGTGTCTGATGAGGCTGCAGGACTGGAGACAGCACCCACAGCACTTCCAGAGCAGCTCCTCTGAAATGGGCTTTCTTCATGCTGGAGAAGTGAATATTGCCTGCCCAGAGAGATTTAAATGTACATAAAATTAGAAGGATAAAGTGTTAGCTAAAATTTCATACTTCTGGAAGGCAGACAGTTCGTTAGCAGTACTTTAATGAGGCTCTAACCTCACTGTAATGCTTTTATTAATGCTCGTTGCTTACTGAGTGCCAACTGCTTGGCTCCTCTCCGACAGCCCGGCTGGTCCACAAAGAGAGGGGTTGAGAGGTCCTTTGATGCAAAACGTGAGCACATTTCCCCCACAGCCAGGACAAACGACAGTTGGTGAGATGAGACAGCCCCAAACTCAGCAGATGGTGCCCAGAGCAGGCTGGGCAGGAGGGGACACAGGAGGGAACAAGAGAAGGGAGAAGACGAGGTGCCAGCTATGCCAGTGTTCCTGTTGGCTGCAGCTGGGTCAGCAGGAGGGTCAGGAATGAGCAATGGCAGGACACCGAGGAGGGATGTGCTGGAGATTTGGTGGCAAGGGCAGACACAGGGAGGTGCAGGGTCCAGGAGCTCAGCACTCAGCCTGCTCCCCCCGCTCTACTGCTGCAGACATCTCGTGTGCTTTGAGGCCAAAGCTGTATCCAGATCCTGCTTTGGTCAAACAGAAGTCCTTAATCCAACAAACTTCCCAACACCCAGGGCACCCATACCCCAAAAGCCCCACTGTGACCATGAAGGGAGAACCCATGCCTTTGATGTGCTCCCTGCGCTGCTGTGGAACTGATCCAACTGAAGGAAAACCAGGAGAGGATGGAGTCCCTCCTCCAGTCCCTCTGCCCTGCAACATCCTTGTCCATGTCCCTGTTGGTTGCAGAGGAAAGGACATCACCTGCTCCCAGAGCTCACCTGCCCCAGGGTGATGCCCAGGCACCCTGAGCACACCTTTCAGACGTGGCTGTGGAAGGACAGAAGGACAAGGATCACCCCAGCAGCTGCTGGGACGCTCCCCCGCCCCTCCTGGGAGCCGAGGTGAGCATATGCCGTATGCTTCTCCTCCTGTTCCTGGAAACACTCTGAATAGAGGGATTAAAATCCTCCCCTTGCAGCCCGACACAAGCGAGCCAAGGCTCCGGTTGATATTCCAGCACAGCGCAGAGCAGCTGGGGCTGCTGCAGCCCTGCTGAGCAGGGATGGAACAGCCTATGGGAGCCCCAGCCCAGCTCTGCCCACAGGGCCACCCCTCCCAGGAAGGTGCCAGGTGGAATCCCACGCTGGCCCTGGAATCCCAGCACACAGCCAAGTGCCACAAGGAGCCGGCTCTGGTGTGCCACCGCTGTCCACCGACGGCTTCAGAGGCCACCAGTGAATCCTCGGCAGAAAGAAGCTCAGCATCCTGTCACAATCAACTGAAACAGACCTCCATGACATTTTAGTCAAAAAAAAAAAAAAAAAAGAGGGAAGATTATCCAGAGAAAAAAGGAGGAAGCCAGCAGGATGCCAGGGCACAGAATGATGGGTGGAACGCAGCAGAGGCAGGAATGACCAGGGAGAAAAGCTCCTGTCCTCAGTGCATTGTGCCCAAACCACCAAACTGCAAAGTGTCTGAACCAGAAAATTCACCACATATTTTTTTCTCCACGTAAAACTGACAGATTCAAAGCCAAACATGGAAATAGCTTGGGGTGCTGATGTTTTTTCCAGTTAAAGTTTCTCTGAAATCTGGCCTGCTTTATGTTAAGGAAGGAAAAAAAAAACAAAACAGTGAGAAAAAGAAGAAATATAATATTTTCAAGTAAAATTAGTTATATGTAGCCATTTTTTAAATGACTGCTATAGGCAATTGGGAAATTGGTAAAATAAAAAATTTTACCCAAATATTTTTTTGCCAAAATGTGGTGTGGTTATTTATTTATTTTTTAAAATAAGATTTTCTAAATTTATCAGAATTCAGAATAAAACAGAATCTAGAAATGATAATGAAACACAGAAAATAAAATAGGGCAAAATGGGATGGCAAATGCTGTGAAATTTTCATCTGGAATTTACAGCAGTGTCTAAAGCCCACTCACACCAGACAGTAAATTCTTGCTCCTAGCACAATAAAATAGTCCCATAATAAATCTTTTTAGTTTCTCCTGGCCCCATCCAAAGCTTCCCTGCACTGACAGTGAGATCTTACAGATCTCTGGGGGCCTGGGCATCACTTTGCACTTGTGAGCAACTGTGCCAGCCTGAAACACAACCTTCTGAATCCCATGGCTCCTGTGGCAAAACATGAGAAACTTGGTATTTAAAATGGATTTTATCTGTGGCATAAAGCAGAAGAGTTTTGTCCTAGTGCAAAATGGAAAAACAACGTAAAAAAATGAGCACGGCTGTAAACAAAATGCACATTGGCAGAGCTCATCACCCTGGCAAGGGTAATTGCCCTCGGGTTTAATCAAGGTAGAAGGAGGGGATTTGGAAGCACCACGTCCATGGCACACGTCCCTGCTTTGTCACATCACACTAAACACTCGATAAAAGCTCCCTTTGAAGAGGAGCCAAGCCCATCCTCACTTGAGTACAGTGATTCTGCACTGGGTTCGCTGAGCTGGGCTCCCACTTGTGCAAAGAATTTGTAAGAGGCAGAAAAAAGAGTAGGAGTGAGCAGACAGTGTTGCAGCTGAAAGAAAACTAGAAAAGACACTGCAATAATTAATTACTGGGGTTTGCCTCTATTTTTTTGTTGGCAGTGGGACAAACAGACTCCTGTATTAGTAAAATGTTCTCTATAGATTTGGATATGTGTCAATAAAGATTCAAAAATCACTTGCCATCTCCCCAAAATCATGAGATGGGTAAGAAAGAAAAAAACCTAACAGTAACAAAGGGTTTTCTTTTGTGTCTTTGTTTCTGAGCTGTTCCCCTGCCAAGCTAATTTCAATAGAACCTCGGTTAAAGGAATATTAAAAAAGGGAAGGTGAGACTTTCCCATCACTACACCACAAGAGTTTAGTTTCCCAGGAAAGTAAATCTGTAACGCGATGAGATCACTTCCAGCTGACGAATCTGAAGTTTGTTTTTAGAAGGCTAAAAACAACAACAACAAAAAAGTGAGATAAAGAAAAAAAACCCCAGCACCCAAATGCAGATCACATTGGGTACTTGGGCCCAGCCAGAGTGGGTAAGGTGCCATCCTCCTGCTTCCCAGTTAGGGCAAGGGACACTGGTTTCCTTAGGGAATCCAGCTGGGGCAGAGGTGTGAGTGGTGATGGATCTGCTGCCTCTGCCAGACGAGAGATTTCCCAGTGACAACCCTGTCATTTGTCCCATGGTGTGACCCCAGCCCAGGCAAGAGCAGGAGGGGCTGGGGGCAGTTCCACTCCAGGGCTTTGCTCCCGGCAGGCACAGAGGAGCTGCTGCCCACTCTCCTGCCGCATTACCAGGGCTGATGGAGGCATCCTCCTCCTCCTGCCCATGCCAGAGCCCCACCCTGGAGCACAAACAGCCTCTGCCCACCATCCCTGCTGCCTTTCAGCCCCTGCCCAGCTCTCCAGGTGCTGTTTGCTCTCCCAGCACAGCTCTTGTTCTGAGAGAACTCACCACAAAAGCTCAGTGTCGTTGCTATTGATTCTCAGCCCAGCCTGGTTTTGTTGAGGTGATCAAATGAGTGGCAGGTGGTTGGTTCTTCTACTTATTTTCTGCTGGATGGGGACACCAAATATTTGCTTTCTGAAATATTTGCAGCAGCTCCACTACAATTGACAACATCAGCTGAAATGCTCAAAAAGGGTGGGAGAGTTCTCCTGCGCCTTCGCTCTCCGCTGAGCTTTGCTAAGATGACACAGAAACTCCTGGGCTTTGTTGCTTTGCCAGGGAGTGCATCTCATGGGCAACATGTGTGATGGATTAACCTTTGGTTTCACTGGAAGATGTCCACAGGAGTGGATCTGGACTCCTGATCCATACCAGACCACCCTTAGGGAACAGCTTCCATTAACGCAAGTAAAAATGCAGAGAGTTAAAGCACTCACCAAACCAATCCTATGGCAGCAGAACAATTTAGGCCCTGCATTTCAAGAACACCAAAACTGCCTGGGGGCATGTGCTAATTACAGACTACTCCTATCATTCCAGTTTACATTGCAAGACACCAACCAGAGGAAGAGTGGCTTACCTTTGATGAGAGGAAGCTCCAGCTATGATCAAGCATGGATGTTGCATTCAAGGCAGATTTAGGGAAGGCTGAGCCAAGTCCTCCTCTATGAGCTACACAGACTGTTCAGTAGCTGTTGTCAGTGGTAGGATCATCGAGTGACCCATCTTCATCTGAGACCTCCAGAAGTGCTGAGTTCTGGATAAGTTTTCCCTCCCTCAAAACACATTCACATAATGGCCACATTTCAAAAACAGACCAGGAGTTTTGGAGACAAAATTCTCCATTGCTGAGCTGTCCAAAGGCCTTTGTGCTCCAAGGTTCTCACAATGTCTCCAGATGCAGCAGAGGCAGAGGGAGAAGGATTTCCCCCCAGGCAGGGACTGCTGCCGCAACAGGGATTCAAAGCCACAACTCAGCATAAGCTCTGCAAAAAGGAGACACCTACACAGACCACAGGATTGCTTGGGACTGAGTGCTGAATCCATAGATCTGGTGAAATGCCACTTCCTGCAAGGTGGAATACTGGGTGGCAGAGGATGGGTCCATGCATCCTGGCAAGTCTGGGATGGAGACTCTGGTTTGAGTCATGGCAGCCTCTTCCCCAGCTCTCACTGTTCTTCATGTCCTCTCCTGGATGAGAGAGGAAATCACTTAGGAGTGGATTTTTAACTCAGTGCCATGGATCACTGATAGGATCAGGCCTACAGAGCATGCAGGGTATGACTCAGTGCTAAGCACCTTTTATTCTGCAATCTTCTAGGCGGACAATATGCTTTTGGCTTCGTGCACTCTGCAATTTCTCTCTTTTCCTTTTATTTTATTTTATTTTTTTCCTCTTGTAAAGACTTTGCTATGTCAGAATCTGTCGAACAACTCCTTGTGCCATGTTTTCACAAGAATCTTACTTGCTGGCCAGTGCCAAGCTCCCTTTTAAACAATACTCAGTGAAGCATTGCACTGCCTGTGCTCCGCTCTCTCATGCCATATTTAGACAAAAGCCAGGGAATTCCCTGCCCTAGATGAGGGCTTGAATGAGTGTGTTCTTCTCCCACCTCAACTAAAAAAGTATGTGTTCACATCGGCCAGGCCTTTCACCCAGCTTTATTTTAATTCATTCTGCACTTGGATTTATATACCTAGAAATCTGATGGGCGGGGGGACAGAAAATTTAAAGAAAACAAAACGAAATGAGCGAATGCGACCACAGACACATGTTTAGTCGCGCTGGGAGCATTCCCAAAGACACCAAAACCGGTGGAACAAAACCACCCCAAACCCCACACTGCCAAAAGTGAGAAAACCACGCAAACCCCACCGCACAGCTGGCAGCAGCTGGATCGTGGCCATTCAGCGCATTGGCCCGGGGGCCAACAAACAGCTGAGAGAGCTGCAGACTGCCGAGGGGGTTCTGGCAGTGCAGCCGGTGTGCAGCTGAGCAGAGAAGGAAGGATGAGGAGCCCGGAGCCTCCCCGCACAGCCCCGCACGTTCCCGGGGCGCTCCTGACGCTGCGCTGTCAATGGGGCTGCAGAGCCTTCTGGAGCGCTATTGAAACGCCGCATTCCAGAGCTCTGTGCTAATCGCTCCCCGCCAGCCCTCCAGCATCACTCTGCTCACTGATGTTTAAATTCTTTGCCGTACTTTTGTCCTCAGCGTTTGGGCCCCCCAGATTTTTTTTGACACGCGGTCCTTCCGCTCGCTGCCAAGTCTGCTGGGAGAGGATGTCAGCCCCACAGCATCAAAACAGATGCTGTCCGTGCACTAAGTGTGCTGGGAAAGCTTCAGATAAAGGCCTGTCTGCCCTCCTCCTCTGCCCCATGAACACTGCAAAATATTCGTTACATTTGCTCCAAGAATCTGCTTAGGAGAAAATTTGAATCCTGAAATTGAGAGTCAGAGCATTGTCAAGTACAGTGTACATGGCCTGAAACACGGAAAGAAATACTCGGAAAAAAAAGGCAGAATTTGCACTGGATTGTTGCTTTCATGTACATGTAAAAAATCCATTACACCTATCTCAAATATAGCAGTACTGCTGGTAGTGATGATGGGGACCTTACTGCACACAGGATGCAGACAGGAACCTTTTAACTGCTGTCACTTAATTCTGCTCAGTGTGGCTTGAGCTGACATCTTAACTGAGACATCACTCAAGCCTTGAGTAGCCTGCTGCTCCTGGTGTTATTGCTGCTGCCAGAAGCATTCTGGGGACAGGGAGAGAGGAAAGACATGATATGGACAGAGCTGTGGAGCTATGAAATGCACCCTTAGGATCGTATGTTCAAAAGCACTCAGTTCCCGTTTAGGAACCTAAATGGAGTTGGCAGGATTTCAGAAGTGCTCAGCATCTATCAGCTCCTACTGAGAACATGCTGAGCTCTTCTTAAAATTGTCAGAGAAAAACAATTTGAAGATAAGAGCCAGCCTGTGGCTTACAATTAACATCATTGTATGGGTCTTCAGAGCAGGCTGGCAAGAGCAAGAATAGCTGCTTTCACAGAAGATATTGTATATGAATCCACATCTCCAAGCACAGGGCCAGGTCTATAAGCAGTCACCCCGCTGGCTGCCTCCTGAAAGAGCTCTGCACCCCAAGGAGAATGTTCCACTTTGTGTCAGTGATGCATTATAGCCTTGAGTAAGTGGGAGTTTGCACCTGACCTGACATCAGTGGAGGTGAGAAGGACCAAAATGAATGCTTGAAAACTCAGAACATAACCCACGGGGCTGCAGGCAGGGCAACTGTGAAAACATCTGGAGAAATGCACTAATTTGGGCCTAACTTCTAGTAGGTTTTGACATAAAATTAGTAGCAAAACTAAGTGCCAGTTGGTACCTTCTGTCTTTGAAGCCCAAAGTGCTCTTTGTTCTGAAATTGTGGAAGACGTTTTCTCTCAGTGGTGACAAGCAGCTGACACCATGGGAACCTTCAACAGACAGAAAGATTTGTCAAATCTTTCCAAACCCTTCCAGAGGCATCAATCCAACAAAGAACTTGATCAGCAGCAGTCCCACTTGCCCTCTTGGAACCACTGATGTATTTAAAAGGAAGGCTGTGAAACCAAATCCTCCCACTGCTCACAGTTCCTCCAGCCTTGAACCAGCTGAACCTTGGTACCACAGCAAAAAAACCCAAATCAAGCACAGCAGCTTTGCCAGGCTTCAGCTCACCCTGGGACATATTATAATTCTTGAAGGGGACTAAGAATGAATTCTTCTCATCAAGATCCTCTTTTTCACAGTGTCCTTCATCTTACACTGAGATTCCAGCAGTTATCTTCCAGGTAGAAGCAGCTTGCTTGTCCTTACTTTCCAGGTATCTCAGGGGTTACAATCTCTGTCTGCTCCCTGGATTGCTATGTTGCTTGGTCTAATTCCACAGAAAAACTCCAGAGATTCTTCTGGGGGCAGCAGGAGCTGAAGGATCTCCTGAATCTTGCTACCAAGAGGTCCCTTGAGTCATCTTGGTGTGGGAGGTGGAGCTATAATTTAATGTACTGCCCTAAAGGAGGGTGCAACACCTCAATCAGAGCTGCCAGAGGACATTACCACTCATGCTATTGGGACATCACAACTATTTTTTTTTTCTCTTTTAGCTCAGGAGAAGCTTCATGTTTTCTCAGTAACAAAGTGAAATCCCACTTGTTGAAGGTGGAGGTAAAAATATTGATTCCAGAGGAGCTCCTGCTCCTAGTTCAGCTCAAGGACCCAGGAGAAAGATTAAACATCATACAATCAAGCACTGCCAGACTTTACAAGCTCTGGCCATATTGATTTATCTCCTGACATCTTGACATGAAAGCAGAACAGCAGAAGAAAGCATAGCACTATTTTCCATTCTGACTAAAACAAGTAGTCCCAAATATGCATGAATTTAATTTGTCACTCCTCAAATATAATGACTCATTATGATTCATTACTCCCAAGTATTCTAGCTCATTTTCTACAGCTAATTAACCTTGTAAGCAACAATTCACCCAACAGAGGATCACTCTATTGCCATGGGGAAGGCTGCACTGCCTTCTCCTGTAGGAGAACAGAAGTGCTTGTCATGGTCTGGCCAAGGGGCACTGCTGCCCTTTCTCTCCTGAATTTGCTGAACGGGGACAGCCTGAGAAAACTCATTTAGGAGAAAATGGAGAATTCTCCAATACAGTGAGCAACATATGCTCAATCCAAACAGTCTGCTTGGGAGCAGGGAAGGGCTGGTTGGCCATTGCTGCAGGCACTGAAGGGTAACAAATACTTGTCCTTTGCACAGCTGAGCTGAGCTCAACTAGGCAGGAGAGAGGAGGGTGACAAGGAAGGTAAAGATACCAATGCTCATGCTGGAGCAGTGAGAGGAATGGTGATGGGATGATGCCCTGTCCTAGGGAAGGGAGCCAGGGGCTCACACAATTTGGTGGAGTTTGGACAAGAGCTTTCAGTCTTTCTCTTAGTCCCTTTTATACCCTGCTCATCTTTAAACATCCTCTCAAATTTTCATATATATTTAGAGCAAAGAAAAACACCATTAAAATGCCAAGGAAGCTTTCAAGACAATTGTTATATTAAACTAACTTCAGTCCTAAACTCTGCTCCCGTGAAATTACTCACTGGACAGCCCACTTTAATCCTGAATTACTAATTAAGTGCTGCTCTCACTGTCAGATGATTGCTGTTTTCACAGGTCAAACACAGCAGGAAAGGGAATTTTAACAAAACACTGCCTGACCCCAAAGATTTACAGGCAGCAACTTTTGCATTAAGCACCACGGTATAAAGTCACAAAATCTTCACTGCAAAAGTCTCTATAAAGCAGCAGTGCCAAGAGCTGAGCACTGCTGCTGGTTTTGGAGCACCAAATGCAATTCCCTGGCGTGCCCTCGCGCTGCTCCCACCGAGGCTTCACCGGAGACGGGCGGACAGCGGCGGCCCGAGCGTCACCCCGTGAAACCCAAGAGCTGTGTCCATTTTTAGAACCAGCCTGCCTGAAGATCTGCTGCATTATCTGGGCAACACGTAAGGGAACAAGATGAACTGCAGCTCCCCCAGCCACTTATTTACCTTCTGTTTAAACAGAGCCTCTGCAGCTCCCCGCCCGTGCACCCACTTGCTCAGCACCTCGCTCAGGGCTGCTGCTCTATTTTTAAAGGCATGCTGCTGGCTTTCATCTGAAGCTGCCTGTTTGTTTTTTTGCTTTTTTTTTAGCTCCCATACTCTTTAAACTAATTTAAAACTTGCTGGCAGATAAAGGCTATGAGGGGAGATACAGCTAATGCACCATGGTTGGCATTGCAAATTGAGATTATGGCAAGAGGTACAACCCAAACAACATAAAAATGAACATCTAAACTCAATGATTAGGGGCAGACAGCAGGAGTCCTTGATCAGGGGACCATCTCCCATGTTTTTGGAGTGGGATTATTTGAACCAAGACTTTAGTATTTGTTCTGGCAGCAAACACACTGGGGTGCTCCCTGTGGGAGGGACAGCAAGTGGAGCTGCGAGGGGCCCTGCGAGGGAATAATGTGGTCCCTGAAACTGAGTTTGAAGAAGTCTGGGGCTTGCCAGGGAGTTAAAGGCTCTGCCTGTTCCAGTTCTGAGCCCACATGAGCAGCACTGCCTTCAGTGGCCTTGCACAATCACACAGGTGGAGGAAGTACTGCTAAGAGTCTTCAGCACTGCTGGAAGGTGGAAGGGTGCCAGAAACACGTGGCATGAAAACCCAGTGTCCCTACCCATGTCTGTGACCCCAAACCAGGATGCACTAAACACCTTGGCGCAGGGAGGCTGTTCAAGCTTGACCCAAAACCCTCAGCAGCTCTCAGCAGAAATTAGAATAAAAGTGTTGAGACCATGAATACTGACAGGTTGTAAATAGGGAAGATGATTGACTACACTGATACATCAAAAGGAGAAACCATTTCCAAAGCTTCACATTTTGAGAGTCTGGAGATTTCCTAGCCCACTCCATTCTCAGCAATGCTCAGGTGCCAGGCTCTGTCAGCACTGCAGAGCTGCCCTGAGCACCCTGCTGATGGTCCTGGTGTTCCAGACACACACCTGGCTCTGCCACCCTGGGCAGGCTGAGCTGGGCTCCATTTCACATTCAGGACATCTCTGAGAACTGGTTGAAACGAGGACTCGCTAACGCTCCCATCAGATGCTGATGGGCCTTTTTGTGCCAGGAAAACGGATGTGTGCAACAACAGCAAAAGTGCCTGGAAGCGTCCCAAAGCCTGAGTGAAATGGGGGAATGTTGAGTGGCATCAGACAAAAGGAGCAGTGATTTAATCTCCACAGATGGGGAGGAGGGAGCGGTGTCAGGAAAAGCAGGAGGATGAGATTAGTTAGGCAATAAAATGAAAATGAGCAAGAGGTGGAGAGAACTGTGCTGAGATAAGAGGAGGTGGATTACAGGGCTGGCAGATGGAAGGGGAGCAGGCAGCCAAACAGTGAACAAAAAACAGGTAATAAATCTGGAAAAATTGTCATCAACAATGTTAAATACCATTTTCAGCCCATTTTCTCCAAGGAAGTAAGGGATTATGGCAGAGGGATGTGCTGTGCTGTCCCCCCAGGGTGCAGTGATGCTGCCTCCAGCCCCAGCCACACTGCAAGGTGCGTTTGCTTGGACTCTACACTCCTGCAAGACAGCCAGAATCCTTTCTGACACATGGATAAAGCAGCCCTTTACACAAAAGGTGAAAGGAATTGCTTCTTTCTGGAGGGCCTGACCATCCATTTGACTCAGCCTAATTCAGGAAAGCAACACCTCGTCTCCTTTGCTGCTGAAAGGAGCATTTCCTCCAGCCGTGCTGGAGCACATTAGGCCGGGTATCTCAGTTCCGGGTGATAAGGCAGCTTTTATCACGAGGCTTTCATTAATGCAGTTTAACTGGAAATAGACAACTGATAACAAGCAGACATTTGACCACAATTTAAGTCATTAAGCCCTTGACCACCATGTTTTTGGAAGGTAATCTCTAGAATATCTTAATCTGTGTCATTTTAGCAAAACCACTGCTGCAGCTTTCCAAATCTGTGAATCTCCCATCCCTCCATTACCCAAGGCAGGTCAGTGCCTGCTGACAGCACATCTGTCTCAAGAGGTCACTTAAAATCATTTATTTGTCCTTGCACTTTAAATCTGGGAGAGGAAATTAATGGACAAGGAGAAGTACTTACCTTGTGAGCCTGAGAGCTCTTCAGGGCTGCTTTTTGCTCTGCACCAATGCAGCACCTGGCCCAACAGGGTTTGTGCAAAAGAACAGCAGTGCTGGCTCATATGTCATTGCAAACATCTGTGTGGAATAATAAATACCTGCTCTGAGCTGAAAATTTCCCACCCAAATGTGGGGCAAGGTCAGGTTAAACCTGTCCCTGCTAAATTGGGTTACATGCCTGCCCCTTCTTTATTCCCAAATGGAATTACCCTCTGCCCCTTTAGCTCATTTAATGTCTCTCCAACCTCCAGCACAACCAGGAGAGGAGACAAGCACATCACAGGGCACTGTTTGGGGAGTGGGATGAGATCAAGGGGAAAGTAGAGAGAGCCTAGGTCAGTTCTTCATCCTGGAGCCTTCTGGAAAATCCCATTCCTCCCTAGCAGGGATAAGAAACATTTCTACCATGCTGAAATGAGTGCATTTAAGAGTATCTTTTTTTACCTAAGAAAGCACTGTGGCTAGGCAGTTCTTGGATAGACTGTGGGAGTTAAGTGCAGGAAATTCAATACTCTCTGTTATACACCAGAGGTCAGGCTAAGGGTCCCTTCAGATCTAAACCATAAATTTTGCAAACCATTACCAAAAAAGCCCCTCAAAAACCCCCTCCAGTCTCCCACTCAGCTTCTAGAAAACTCTTCAACAACAAGATCTGATTGCCAAATGTTAACAAGGAGGCCAAAACCAACAGGATCCACGTTTGACTCCAGTTTTTATGGCAGCCCCAGACAAACAGCATTCCCTGAAGAAGCCCACAGCTGTAGCCTGAGGGCCTGGAGGTCCCGGCTCCACAGGCACTTGCTCCTCATCTGACCCCAGGAGCTGCTGTATTCCACAGGCTGTTCCAGGCTGGGATGTGGGATAGCTCATCCTGCTGGAAACCATAACTAAAACCATTTGAACACAAACCTCTGGTGTGCCCGGAGGGGAGGGGCAGCCCCCATCCAGCAGAGAGAAAGGGGCCTCAACAAATGGTTGGGCTGAAGGGGACCCAGGAGGGCAGCACAGAAAGGGGGCTCTGGAGGGAGGTTTTACAGGAGGACATCAGCACCAGGCAAAGAAAATGCCCAGCACTGACTTGCCCAGCTGGGATGTGCCCAAATCCAAAATCCAGCCCAGGAGGCTGCAAATGCTGCGGCTGAGATCAGTCGTGTCAGGTCCTGGCAGCAGGTGTTAGGAGGAGCTGATTTCCACCCCAGGATTAGCAGCAGGATATACAGCACATACTCTCTGCAGAATGTGATCATATCAAAGCTCCATCTGTACTCAGGCTGGAGCTCAGAGCTATTAATGACTACTGGGGGTGAACTAACATTTTTATCTTAATACCAGTTAAATAAGCTTCCCACACCTTGAAAACTAATCATTCCTTTTTCTTTAAAGATATGTCCATATATACCTTTTTCTTTCATTACAGATAATCTACACATATCCAGGGAGAGGGACAGTCGCACAGATTTTAAAACCCAGAATATTTAAAATGCTGTGTTTATCTTTTTTTTTTTTTTAGAGGAGCTCAGCTGTTCTCAGCTTGGATGCAAAGACACAAACTTCCAGTCTAGGTATTTTTGTTCAGGAGGAAAAGATAAATAGATAGTGTATTTCAAACGTCACACTTTCAGCTGGCTTTATCTAACTTTGGTCAAGAATTTAAAGCTTTGCACTGAACACCAGCACATTTCAAGCTTGAGCTGTAATTCTCTTCTCCTGACAAGAATTTGCTGCTAACAGAGCCTATCTGTGACATGGGAACCAACAAGCTGAAGCTGAAACCAAGGCTGTCAAACCCACTTCACTTATTAGTTATGAAACGGGAAAAACCAGCGAGCAGTGGTGTCACATGGAAACATGAGCGCAGCGGTGACACCGCCTTTCAAACGGTGTCAGCACTAAAACCCGGCTATAGATTATTTGGAAAGTAATAAACACCCATCTCGTGATTCTATTCTGGGCTGGTCCTGTGACAAAAAGGGGAAAAAAAAAAAACCTAAACCATCAAAACAAAACCAGAAGCTGACAGCCCCGAGCAGTTGGCACCAAGTGTGAGGGCAGTGCCCGGCTGTGAGCGGGGACCCCTGGGCTGGGGACAGGGTGATTTACACGGGGACAGCTGCTGCAGTCACCCCAGCTGCAGGGAGAGGGGCTGCTCCCAGCCCCAGAGCTTCGAGCTGCCTTCTCCCTTCCTTATTTTTATTTCTTTTCAGTTTTAAGGCCAGTGCCAGGCTACCCCGCTGGTTTGCCCTCACAGCTCAGAGATGGTTTCACAAAGAGGTGAGCTGCTGTTGTCCCACCAGCCATCCCAGGAGGGCATCCATCCCCAGGATAACTCCCCTGAGCCTCCTACTCCTGAGGTCAGTTCAGATGCTCGGAATGACTTTTCCTAATCTTCAGCACGTCAAACCTTATTAGTTGATTTTATTAAATCTCTCTCCAAACATCTCTGAAGTAACACTTGGTGTTGCTGTATCCCAAAATAGCCACTCAGTCTGAGCTTTTGGCAGCCAGCACAGAGGCTGGATGAGACCCTGGAGAGTCGGATTAAGAAGGAAACTTGCACCCAACTTACTTGTGCTCTTGACTTGGGTGGCCTCTTCCCAGCCCCACACAACCCCCAAACCCCTTTTACCTTAGGAACTCTGCAAGCATCACTGCTTCTCCAGCTGCCTTGAGCTCCAAACTGGGCCCAGGACAAATCCTGCTTGCAAACAGCTCCAGGTGTAGATCTGCACTGATGGTGCAGCTGCAGGAACCTTCCACCAGCATCCAGATCATTACTCTTGCTGTTACAACAGGCTTTTATTTCTGCTGTCTGAGAGGTGAGATATCCATGAGACACAGCTACAAAGCCCCTGCCACTGTTAATTATTAAAAGCATTTATCACTGAATCTCTAGCGATGGGCAGGTGGCAAATCTTGGGTGAGCCATAAAATTTCCATGAGAGGACTTTAAAGGGGAAGGAGTTGGAGGAAATCATAGTGCATTTAAAGTGTAGTATGAAATCATATCAGTGACTGTTTTGACACAGCTTTAACCTCTGACTACAGGGGTTACAATTTAAAAGACATCTGGTAACGGAAGATTCTGCAAGGTAGACAATTTAAAAGACATCTGGTAACTGATGATTTTTCAAAGCCAGAAGTCCATTACATACATTCAAATGAGCTTGAAAAAAAGCACAGGCACATCTGGTGTCATGAACAAGAGCTCAGAAAAGTCCCCATCCTCTGTTGCAGTGTTGCTGGTTTTGCCAACAGTGAAAAGCAGCACAGACCTGACCCCAGAGGCTGGAGGGACAGGATGGGCAGGTGCCCTCCTGGGCTGAGCAGTCTGAGCTGGACTATTGATCCAGCAGGTCTATGGCTTGGTCCTCAACACATCCTTCCACTTAGAGCCAGGTCTGCAGTCTTGGCCACTTTTCCTCATCCTGAATATCACCTTTCTCCTCCCACCCATGGAATTATTTACATCTTTCCCATAGAAGAAAAATGGTCAGATTCAGCCTGAGTCAAAAGATCCTCGTTTGGCCCTGGATGTGTTGAAAGCGTGGGTCACACCAGAGCTGGAGCACAGAAAACCTGGCTGTGTAAGTACCAGGGAATTCTGCCAAAAAGACCAGGGATTTTGTCTGTAGTCAGCCCTTGGAGAATGCTTTCTTTGACCAAAAAAAATAAAAGCTATATAGAAAAACTCCATCTCTTGCAAGCTTATGAAAGCATGGCCATGTGCCACGGAGGCTAATGGGCTCCCCAGCTATGTCCCCCATCATAATTCAAATGGCAGGAGCAGACTCTAAGAAGTTTCCTCACTCTTCTCTCCCTCTTTTTTTCTTTTTTTTTCTACTTTTTTTCCTTTTATTTGTGTTTTTTTGAGTTTTCCAAACAGCTGCTGAGGTTTGCTGAGCAGCCCCCCATAGAACCAGAAGGGGGGTTTTCCACAGAGAAGTTTTCCATGTTGTCCCCCGCACAGAAGAAAACACTGAGAGAGAAAAATTCTGCCTTTGGAAAGGGAAAAAGTTCTGTTCCAGTCTCAACTGAGAAAGGTGTGAGCTCCATCTTCCTCCCCAAAGGGGATAAACTGAAGATGCCACTTCCCTCACCCCTGACCAGAGGTTTTTCACATCCCACCATGCCCATGCTGGCAGAGATGCCCCAGGACCAGCCTGGACCATTCCAGAGAGCTGCTCTGAGCACACTCAGGACTACAAAAGTAACCTCGGTCTTTCCTCCTTCACAGGGACAAACCTTTCAGGCTGAAAATCCCCTTTCCCTCTCACAGTCCATTCCACCACCTGACCAAAACATCAAGGCACTGTGAGCTGTGTCCTGAGCAGGCTTTGCCAGGAGAAGGACCCAAAGTCCCGTTCACCAGGGTCTATTTTCCTTCTGTTGCATTTAATGGGAATCCTCTGTCTCAAGCAATGGGAGGCCCTGCCCTGAGTTTCTCATCCGTCACTGTTCTCCAGGGTTCATCCCATCTGGGGATTTTCCTGAAACCAGGCTGGCCTAATTCCAAGTGGGAACGAGCTTCCTGCACTTCCACTGCCCCTCTTATCACACCCTGCCTTAAACAAGTTTGACCTTTTGATTGATTTGAACTTTGGGCAGCATTAAAACACTTGTTCTGGCAGATGAGGTCAGTCCCTCAGCTTTCTGCTGTGTGTAATGGGGCAGTTAATGCTACACTGGTTTTAAATCCTGGCATGTTCCCAGCTGTGAGGACAGGGAAAGAAACAAACCTCACCAGAGGTTGTCCTCTGACATCAGGCTGGGCCAGGCTTGTGAGCAAAGTTTCAACTTCCAGCTCCTGCCTCATGGTTACTTCTGCTTGCACACTTTGCAAAGAAAAAGAAACCTTTTAAATAGTATAGGAAAAGGTCCCATGTCTATTTTCCTCTCCTCTCCATCATCCCCTCCTCACTTCCTGAAGCTATCCATGCAAAATCCCTGAAAATGCCTCCTGCAAGGGATTGTTGTGTCACTGCTGAGCTTGGGCAGAGGTTTTTAATAACCAACAATGACAAACAAAACCTCGGGAGTAAAACGTTTCCATGGCATTTAAAATTGACTTGGAAGGGAAGATATTTTGTCCAAACACATAAATATTCCTCAAGCTGTCACAGGCCAGAATTTGTAACATCATGCTATATGTCAGATTGGAAAGGGAAAAAAACCCAACTGGAAATGGATTACAAAGAGCAAGTTGAAAGAAATGCAAAAACCAACCACATGGGGAAAACCACACTGGAGCAAGCCCAAATCTTTTCATCACTGTAGAAGCATTTTATGTTAACGTGAAGAGGAGTTTATTCTTTTATTAATGCAGGATTTTTTTTCTCTTCCATCTCTGCAGGACTTAGCATAGACAAATAAAAGCCCTGCCAGTGACTTCATTGCTCTCAGTTTTATATAAAAGGGTTGGACACACACTAATGGGCACTTCTTTGTGGCAAACAGGACTTAATAATGGGCATTTTTTTCCCTGCTTGCAGAAGAAAGCTGGTGAATTTAACAGATTTTATAATGTTTGCTTATTTACAGTTATGTTTGTAAAAATTACAAGAGGAAATCTTAGTTGTAAGAGGGAAATTTATAGAAAAACCTAAGCATTGAGAAAGTTTTTCTCCAGAGGCCTCCCCTGTGTTGTTCACTGCAGTGAGAGGCCATGGCTGTGATCTCTCAGATTATCAGGGCACACCCAGAGGGAAAGGCCTGTATATGATCACTTCTAAGGATGGTGTGGCCACCACTCAAGTAGATGGGTTGATGCCTGTTCTTAGTCTGTAGATTAATTTTTAGGTGCAATAAATTCCACTCAAAGTGCAGGGAAATCTGGAATATACTCATCATAGCATTCCACTTCGGAAGTACAACCCCAGGGCTAATTTCCTGATTACAAATTTCCCATATTGCCCCAAAACTCTGCATCTGCCATATTCCTTCACTTCCTGCCAGCTCAGGAGAAGAGTCTGGTGTTACTTACCCAAAACTAATTTCTCCAGGGGAATATGTCTGAAGCTCAGCTCTGAGGGGTCTGATGGTCAGGGGTCAGAGCAGCGTGCTGTCTGCTCAGGGCATCCCAAAGCACTTCCAGGAAGGACACAGCCCTGCCACACTGCCTGCATGGGGACACAAAGGGATGGAGGGAGGCTGGAGAGCAAGAACATCACTTTTCAGAGCTCATCATTCAACACTCACACACAGAAAATCCCCTGGAGCCCTGCAAGGGCCTGAACATCTGCCAGCAGGGAGAGGAGAAAATAAACAATACTTTTTAAATTTAATTTAAAAAAAAAAGCACACAAATATGAGTGGCCATAAATTATCCATAGCAACATTCTGTCCTTCCCAACCCACTCAAGTTTGAAAAGTTAAATAAAGCAAGTTATCTTGTAAAATATTAATTAAAGTAAGCTTTATATTGGGGCCCATGAATCACTTTGTTTTCAGTATTTGCAGTGTCACCATGGTGAGGAGCTGCACCTAACAACAGTGCTTTAGTTATAAAGAACAGTGAGCTCAGCCATTGCTACTGGATCCCCAAACCACAAACCTGTCATCTGGACTAGGACAGCTCAGAGAACATAAAATGAGACTTCAAAATCAGCATCACTGAAGTTAATCCATGGCTCATGCCCACTGTAAAAGTTAAGGTTATAAACATTGGAATATCTACAACAGGAAAGTATTGACTGCTAAACACACATGGACCGAGATAAAATCAAAGTGGAGATGGGGCCTTTCACTGAAACCTGAGCCAATGAATTAGTGGGATAGAATATGAAGTGTGAAAGCTTTAATGATCACAAGAACAAGAAAAGAAAGTAATTTGAAAGCTCACTACTGTGCCCTCTCCAGAGACTTTATCCAGCCCAGTTTCACAGCTGCAGGTCACTGGGGAAAGTCTCACACGTTATATTTCTTGGTTGGGGCTCTGCAGAATGTGCTCCTACATCCCCACAGATCCAGTGTCTGCTTACAAATATTCAGTGTCCCATGAACAGCTGTGCCTTGTGCCTAACAAAAATGTAACAATAGTTGTAATTTTAGTAAATTTAGATCCAAATACAAGGTAGGTGTAGCTTTCCAAATGTGAGTCAACATGGGGAGATGACCCATTCACACACAGCCTCTGCCACCTGTAGCCAAAGCATTTTGTACAAAGTGCCTCATTTGCCACTCAGACACTGAGTATTTCTATATTAAATCAGACAAAAAATGAACAATTTAGAATTGTTGAGGGCAACATCTGGATCACACACTGCCAAGGCTGTTGTTTTATTGGGTTGGCTCCCCAGGGCTGCCTTTGGGGGATGTTTTTGGTCCCTTCCCATGCTCTGTGAGGAGACCGAGCCGTTCCCTGGCACTCTGCGTCTGCCCAGACGAACCACACGGCAAAGAAAACCTCATCCCTCCTCCTCCCCTGCTCCCAGCCCGCTGATTATCTCAGATCATCAGTGTTTTGGATGACTGAATAAACAGGATTATGCTGTCCCAGTGCCTGTTAAGTCACAACTGTATGGCGATCCTATTAGTGGATGGCAGTGGTGTGGGTATAGCCAAGCAGGATTAGCTTTTGCTTGCTCTGTGGAGCTGAAAACAGCACCGGGAAATTTTTAATCTCCATGAAGGGGACACTAGAGCTCACAGAAAGAAAATCAAATTCATCTTTATTATTCTTCTCAATCAGCTGCCTTGTTAAAAAAAAAAAAAAAATTTAAAAAAAAAATTTAAAAAATAAAAATTCCCGATTGACGAAGTCATAACCTCCTCTCACTGACATGGCAGCAGATTTGGGATGCCAATGAGAAACATCTTACATGCACAGCCTTTTTTCATCCCAACTGATCCCAGGATGCTTTACAAGTGCTGCATGCAAATGGCACGTGGGATTAGCAGCACTTTGCAGTGGTCTGCCTCTATTCCCACTGAGGTTAGAGGGAAGAGAAGTGGGACTTGCTGCTGAGAAAAATGTGAACCAGGCTGGAAAACAGCCAGGACACTGAGATCAAGACTTGCATTCATTTGGAAGCTGCTGGCACAATGGGCCTATTTATCAGGACTTTGGGTTTAGGTCTTGTCCAAAACAATGTAGCAACCTACAGAGGGGCATGAAATGATGCTATTTTAAACCTGTTGGTAATTCATCGTTATTTGTTTTTCAAGCGCTCAAAGATAAAAATATTGAAAGAGCAAGCAACAGGGGAAATACCCATATCTAAATTAAAATCTTCTTACATAAACTATCCAGATTTTAACACATGCAAGCAAGTAAAGCCAGCCAGCTCCCAACCCTCTCATATACATGCACACAGAAAAATAAATTCCTTCAAAAGAAACTTTGAAGAGCATAATTAAGCATGAAAGGTACCATATATTAAATTATACCTCTAGTAAAAAAGAGTCATTAGCCCAACAAATGGGCTGTTAATGATTTCAGGTTTGCCTAAGGCCACGAGCTAATAAACTGGTGATTAACCAGCATTTCTGGGCTGCTGCTGCTGAAAGCTGCAGCCTGATGTCACAGCACTCAGCCAGGGCTTGGGAACGGCAGAAAAACCAAAACCAAAGGAAAAACCACACTGGATCTGGGCCACAGAACCTGCCAAAGCTTCAGGGCCTGCTCTGAGGCACCACGAGCTCCATCTCACTTCCACCATCCACCGGGATGGCAAAACTTGGGACTTCCCAAGTCCAGGTGGGGTCATCAGGGGAGCCCCTTCCAAGGGGAATTCTCCACGATGTGTCCCAGCACAGACCATGCCAGGAGAGTCTCCCCACCACTGCCAGGGAAACACCCCCCTGCTCTTGCTCACCTTCTGCACCTCTCTCCTCTGAGGCCACACTTGGGTGACCCTGGCAGACATTTATATGGAAAGCAGCCCCACAAGAGTGTGCTTGGCAGCTTCCTGCAGACATTTCTTAGCAACTGGTGATAAAATTTTTTAAAAAAGCGGTCCATTTGGAGAGCCAGCTCTCCCCAAAGCACCAGTACTTACATTCCTCCTCACAGTTCGAAGAGCTGAGGATGTGGGAATCAAAACTTGCACAAAATTGTCCTTCCCAAGGCTGGGAACAGCAGGAGCAGGGAGGATGGTGCCCACTCACTGCTGTCACAAGAGCTTACAGGGGTGTTACTTGCACAGGGCAATTGCTTTGAAATGAAGACCTCCACACAAGCAAGGAGACATTTGTCAACAAAATTTCAGACAAATAAAACACTTTTTCACCAACACACAGTGCTCCAGGAAACATTACAAATCCAAAGAACTAAATAAATGAAACACTTTTCAAGAGATGGAGTTACTCAGCAGTTTGAAGCAGAGAAAGGAAGCACTATCCATAAATTGAAGGAAGTTGTTCACCCCTCAACCATCATCCTCAGCAGGCTCAAAGCCTCTGTTTGGAGTTACTCTGGGTAAGGGAACACCTGCACGAGCTCCCAAAACTTTGCAAGTGGAAATGCCCATCCATGCACATATTACAACTCACAGAAGAATCCAGACCTGGAGATTTGGATCTCCAGGGGCTGAAGCAGCCATGGAGAGGTCAGGGATGCTCCAAGAGCCCAGCACAGCATCCCCAGTCCTGCCCAAGAGCCACCCTGGCAGGCTCAGCTGCTCCTGTCAGTGCCAGGGCATCTCCTCTCTCCTGTCTGGCTGACTGCTCCTCACCCCTCACCTCCTCTGGGGAAATGTGAAATTGTGGAAGCTGCATTTCTCCAGAGCAGCACAGCTCGAGCTGCTAATGGCTTCATTTCACAAAGTTCTCACACTTCAAACAAATGGGATAAACACAGCACCCTCCAGGAAGGTCTAAAAGCAAAATGAGAGATTTGTTTGATTTAAGGAAGCTTTTCCTCAAGAATTTTTTAATGCTTTTAACAAACTTTTATTTTGTTTCTCTTTCTCTTTGTTTATCTCTTTTTATTTTTTTAAATAAAAAGAGAAAATATTTTCCTCCTTAAGTGTTCTTGCAATTAAGGTCCAAGGTTTATACCTCCACATAAGAAATAAAGAAATAAACTGGATCCTGTTTCAATAGAGACCATGGCAAAAACTCCCACTGGCTGCAGTTACCAACAGAACAAGGCCCATGTGCAACCTTTGGATGTAAGTTTTTCTGAACCTATTTACCAAATACTGCAAGGAGTTCACAAACATCTCATTTTCTACTTTCCTTTCAGTGGCATTTGCAGCACAACCTCAGACATGTTCTTGACCTGTTTTTTGGAATCTACATTTGTTGTGTCATGTAAGTCATACACATTTTACCTGATTTTTCATATACATGCATTTTTTTCCTTAGTATTCCTACAAAAAGAATATAGATGGACTTCAGCTGCAGTTGCATTGACTTCAGTTTAAATATAGCAGTTATTGACTTCCCCTGAAATTCAGACACTTCTGAAAATAAGCTTTTTGGCACCCACTGAGGAACACACTGAACATCTCCTTTAGTTACAAGCCCTCAAAAAATACTTCTGAAGTTTTTACATTTATCTCCAAGAATTTGATCTGAGATCTTATTTAACTCTCCTTGTAAATATTCAAGGCTGGTCCAGCTCTTGCTGAAGTCAGATTTTCAGTGCAATCTGCACGAGCATCACAGTGTACAACTGGACAAGGCAGTAATTAAACTTAAGAGATTAATGATTCCTTTTTACAGCCTCACCTTTCCTTGCATGGTCGTACAACTGAGGTCATTTACAGAGCACCTCCACAAGATCTGAGCTCTAAACTCCCCCAGCACACACAGTCCTGCCCTTCAGCCACAGCCCTTAATATTTAAAATGACCTTTCCAAATTTGTTTTTTTTTAAAAATATATTAAAAAGTCTTTCCCACTGAAGTGGGCAGATTTTCCAGTGAACTCCAGCAATTAACCCTGCAGCATTTTGCTATTTCAAGATTAGAGCACGGGTTTCAAAATTTGTCCTGGACAACAAATGTCTGCATGAAGTTATGATGACGTTGTACTGAGACTCAGAGTCATCCTGGAATAGAAAACAACCCAAGCAACAATATTTGGCTCTGGATGGAAATTTTCCCAGAAGTTCAGGAGTAATTGCCTCCTTTCTGTTAAAGTTCCAAGTAATTCTGTGTGGGTTCCTGTGCATGGTTCCTGAGGCCAACATGCTGTATAATGTGTCAAAATTAAATATTCCATCATGAATCATTTATATTATACCTTTCCCAACTATTTTAGTTCTAAAGATGAAGAGGGATAATCCTGAAAGTTATGCCTTCTGTACAAACAGACTCTGTGAGGTCTCCAGCATTTACCTTCACAAGGAACCACAAGAGATTTGCATTATTTCTTATTGAAACCAGTTTGGTTTGCTTTGAAAAAAAGTCCAGCTGGAGTGTTTTATTACCACAGCTGACCACAAGATGGAAATCCTTTTCCATAAGATGTCTCCTGATTAGGAAAAGTGCTAATAAGAAAAAAAAAAAATACATCCTCTTTCCAGGAAAATGTTTTAGAGGAAGCAAAGGAGAATTCTCATCCCATCAGCAACCTGTTTTGGAGGCTTCACTGATTTTAATTTGCTCAAGCCCAAGCCTTTTCCTGGGAAGTTTTCCCTTCCCTAGGAAGAGCAGTTCCACTGAGGAATCATTCTGATGGAAACCCCTCTCTAATCACTGCACCAGGCACAGGACAGCACCATGCAAAGTGCTCACTGTCACGTTGGAAATGCGAAGGATAAAGTAAACTCTTCCCTCATACCATTACAGGTTATTTTTAGAGTTAAAAATGGCTCCAGCCACCTAAAGCCTGGGATGGCAGAACTCAGGGAGCTCAGTGGGGTTTTATCCAACCTGCTGTGCTGCTCCCTGCACCAAAACCACTGGCCTGGCATCTAAACGCTAAATGTCATTTATTTTTGTGATCGCTTATTTACAAAAATGTGTGGAGGCTTGCACTGGGAGGGCACCGGGCATAAACAGAACTAAAAGGCCATTGCTGTCCCCAGGGGCAGGGCCAGGAGAGAGGGCAGAGGGGGGATCACATCCCTTCCCACCTCCAGATGCTGCGGGCATCCAGCTCCCTCCAACTCCTGAACAAACTGAGAGCAGCCAAGAGATGAAAGAGGAGGTCCCATGATTTTCATTATCTGATCGTGTTTTCCACTCTAAATCTAATTGAGGCAGCAAGCAGGGAGCTGCACTTGGAGACAGAAAAGACATTTGCATCTCTTTTGCTGATTACAGGAGTTGCACATTTTACTTTAAACATCAATGGGTTGCAACTGCTATTCAAATGATATGGAAATTGCTACTTTATACTGAAATGTCCCTTAAGCAACAAAGCAAAAGATTAGCACAGAGCTTTGTTTTTTATCTTTTCATTTTAATAAAACACTGTGGTGGCAGTGGAAAACTCTTTGATGGCTCAGGAACAACACCTGTACCTTTGAACATTTTATTCATACCAAGCTGCAGAATATTTGGAGCCTTTTGTGCAACTATTATGACAACAATTTCCAACTAAAACATCATTCTTTATCTGAGACACTGAATTAACTTTATTTTCACAAGACTTCTTCCCCAGAAAAATATACACACCCAGGCTATATGGGTAATAGTTCAAGGTAATACCACCAATTTATGATTATTTTCAGATTCAGATGTAGCTTATCAGCTGGATGTCTTCATGGAGCCTGTCTAGTTCCCACATACCCAAGAAATATTTCCCATATGGTCAGTCTCACTCAAATTGAATCCTATCTGTTTCTAGCAGTATTTAGTAGAATCACTGTGTGTAAGAACCAGACCACAGCAGGGATTTTTCCCACTGAAGCTTCCACAACTAAAATCAGTTGCATTCCAACAGTTTTCAAAATTGGTCTTTTAATCCCTGCCCAGCTCTGCACCTTTTTATGCAATCCTGACACAGCAGCCTTTCAGTGAATTTTAATGGTAAACTTCACTCTGGGCAGAAGAGGAAAGGGATGTACAAAGACACATTATTAGACTCCCCCAAATAAATTTCTTTTACAGAACACTGATTAAACAGATTTTGGAAGTTATTGATGTGGCAGAGAAATATGAGCAAATAGGTATCACTGGCTTCTGATGTGCCTTAGGGGGACCTACCAACACAGGGTTTCAAGAGGAACATCATCCTTGTCCTCTCTCAGCAGGGCTATCCTGAATCTGAAGAAAAAAAGTAAGAGTGCATTACAAACAAAATTATTTTTTAAAAATCCCAATGCAGACACATTGACAGAATTAGTTTGTAAAGCAGTCTGTCTAAAGAGACTGACTCACATTTCTATGCTGATGCCAAAGATTTTAGACTTTGGGGTGCTGAAAGGTGGGAAATTATCAACTCTTGATTAAATCAGATACACTGCTATTCTTGACATTAATTATTTTAGAAAGTAAGACATGGAACTCTGTCTGTGGGATTTGTGTTCCATAAGCACCTAGCACCTAGATCTGGTGAGAAGTTTTTAATTCTTCATAAGCAGGTTCAGAAGAGAGATGCAAACAGAATGAGCAAACACAGCAACTCTGCTTTCAGGAGCAAGTGTCAGTGCATCACCCACAACAGACAGCATTGCCCAATTCCAAAACTGCCTACATCATCCAGGAGCACAAATCCTGCTCTTACCCTGCAATCCCACTACCTTTAGTGACTTTTTTTCCTCACAACTCTAAAAATAACAGCATTATTTCAAAACATCCAGGCTGCATTCATCACTCTAAACCCATCACAACACATCCACGCTGGAGCTCTGATAACCGCACTCGCACTTTTGGTTTTGTTAGTGCCATTATGAATAGTTATGAATATTTATGCCCATTTCCATGATGTGCCCCCCTGTTTGCACAGGGCACAGGTTGTTTCAGCAGCTGAAACATTTCATTAGCATCTGACAGCTGCTGAAACAGCTCGTTGGGAACAAATAGGTGGTGCCAGGCATTGTGGAGCCGGCAGGTGATCACGGCATCTTTAGAGCTGCATGGACAAGGAGGGCTCTTCGTGCACTGCCTGGTGCAGGGGAGATTTAATTATCACCATATTAATTAATTATGGGCAGTTTGTGGAAGGCAAAGACCTGACAGGAACAGAGAGAGGGCAAGCCCAGGGCACGGCTGGCAGGAATCACCCTCCAAATCGGGGCAGGTGCTCCGGCTGGAGCAGCAGGTGCTGCTGCCCATCAGCATCTCCACACACAGAACATGGTCAGGGGAACTGGAAAACGAGGAGGCAGAACACTGTTGGCAGAGGATGCTTGGGATGGGGTGAGGAGGGAGGAAACTGGGATTTTCACAGGGAAAAAGAAGATCCCCAGCACACAGGACATGGACAGATACTGAGAGGGGCCAGGGGGGAAAATATTCCTCGGCCTTCAACCTACCAACATCCTCTGTTCCAAAACCTGCTCTGTGGATTTGATGATGAGCCAACAAATTGTAATTGTGTTCAGAGGAAGATGAACCTCGTGCCCTGGGTGGGAAAGGTCTGTGATTTTCCATGCCAAGTGGGCAGCCTTGGGAAGGTGAGCAAAGTCCTGCTCATGTTTAACCCCTCCAGGTGGAACAAGGTGCACACGCGGCAAGAAAAAGATGCTGTTTGATTTTTGTTTGAGTCATGGCATATTGCTTTGTCAAAAACAAAATAAAAGCATGTGTTGGGATGGTGAGATGCAAGAGACAGAGGTACAGCACAAGGCAGCCCTTCTGAGATGCTGGAAATGCTTGTCTTCATACCTCACTAATGAACACAATGATTCCACTCAAGGCAATTACAGAAGTTATTTAAAAAATAATTATGCAAAAGCAGGAAATGTCAACATGCACATTACTTCCTTTCAAAGCATTTTCTTGGCAACCAACCCATCTGTTCTACCTCAATCTTTCTTCCAAAAGAGAATTAATGTTCATCAGCTTAACATTTGAGGAAGCTCTGAAATTACTTTACCTCCACAGCATCACCTTCCTTGTGCTGCTGTTGCTTTCACCACACTTGCATTCTTTTTGCTTCTAACTCTGTGTGAATAATTACCATTGTAAACACACTTATATAGGAGTTTTCAAAAGAAAAAAAAGGCCATACTCAATAGCAACATAAATTTGGGTTGTAAATTGCCACACAGCACAATCACATTATAAACAATTCTGTCCCTGTACAGCTCCACTGCCTTTGATGCCCAGCCAGAATTAGATCTTTTCAACATTTTCTTATTAAGGATAAATTACAAAACAAACCAACTGTGCTCAAGTGAGAGGGCCTTGATGGGAACAGTGTCCAGGTGCCAGGGTTTGGTTGTTTAATGTTGATAGAGGCTTTCAAAAGCTGCAGCCTTTTCTCTGGATAAAGACTCAGAGTCTGTGGTTTTAGTAAAAAACATCATTCCTGGCTAATGTCCACCTGAGGAGGAGAGAATCACACCTTTTGGTTTTGCCTGGGCTCCCAAGAAGGGATGGCACAAGAGGTGACTGTGTGTGATTTTGTGTCAGGAGCTCCTTTGCAGTGCCACATCACCAGCTGGAAGGAAGAAGATGCCCCTGGGGACAATCCCTGGGTGGATCCTGGGTCAGCCCAGGGAGCAGCTGCCACCACTGCCTTGGAGGAACAGTTCCAGGTGCTGAGGGAGCCAGGAAAGAGTGAGGCATCCCCGGGCCAGGAGCTGTGGGAAGGCAGCTGGACTCTGTAGGAGCAGCAGGACCTCTGCTCCACCTTCTCAGAGCAGCTCAGCTCCTCCTGAGCTCAGAGGGAACCTGGCCTTGCTCTCCCAGCAGAGCTTTTCCCGTGTTCTCTGTACACACTTAATTATAAGCACGATCACCGTGAATTCAATGCAAATAATGCACACAGTTTGTGCTAATCATCAGCTCTGAATCTTGGAATTTTCTACATCTTAGTTATTCTTAATTTCACTTGTGTTTTTGGAAATATACCCCACTTTCCTGCAAGCAGATGCACAATTCACAAACCTGGAAGCCAATAAGAACAGCAAACACTTCTGCCTAAAATCATCAGTGAAGAGCTGACCCCCGTTATCCAGTCCCAGGGCTCACAAAATGCTCATTGCTGCACGTCTGTGCAATGTATTTTTAAAGCAGGCACTGTTTAAAATATGCACAATTAATATTAACAAAGACCTGTCGTTCTCAGTGCGAGTGGCTGGAACAAGTGCTGTGTTCTGTCTGGTGTGCAGTGACCTTTTGATGTATTTTTAGGCACTGTCCTATAAGTAATGTGTCTTGCACAAATTACTTCTGCCCAGATATAAAGCAACATTAACCAGGGGAGGGAGAGGGTAACATGGGAGGGGGGGAATTTGTGTTTTCTAATATTGGGAAAAAGTCAGAAAAATACCAGGTTTTATAAGGGGATTTTTAAACTGAATTTTACAGGATCATGGGCCATGGATAAAGGCATTGACAATGGACTGAAGTGTAGTGTGACTCTCCCATTTTTGAGAAGACTGCAGAAATCAGTTCCTTGCAAGAAAAACAGAACTAATAAAATCAATTATATATTTAATTAGAAGTGCTTGTGTCTCCCAGGGAAGACACAGATTAATTTAGGTAACTACTCAAAATTTTCAATCTTTGTAACTTTAAGCTAAAAACTGAAGTTTTCTAGAAGAAATCTGTGTGGAAAAATACTGTTGGAAGTGATTGCTCTCCTATCCACAGGAAAAATCAAACTGCACTATGCTCTGTAGTATATAAGTGGCTTGCACAGTTATGTAGCAATATATATCAATAAAGGAAAGGTATAGGAAATTACATGAAAAATTAGGACAATATAAGGTTGAAGAAAATAAAATAAGCTGTATTTAACTGCCAACTAAAAAAAAAAATGGGTTTCTGTGTGATCATCCCACAGCAAAAAATTAATGTACCTGTTCCTACCCATTTACAATTAGAAAAATCAAATTCAAAGATTAATCTTCAGCATCTGAAGGATGAAACATGATCTAAGTTGGCTTTTTAATTTATTTAGTCAAGATTGCTGAGAGAATAAAAAAAGGGAGAGAAAATAAAACTCAGTTTGGAACTGCCTGTGATGCACAGAGAAAAAACAGGGTGTGATTGCATAAAAGATCACTTACTTTAGGTGACACTGTCAGACAATTTTCTTCCCTGGTACATCACCATTAGGCTCCTTATGAAGCTCATGTCTTTATAACTCACCCACAAAGACCCCATGGAAACAAAATGACCTGGTTTAACTGACACCAAATTATGAAGAAATTAAAAAAAAAATCCCATTAAATCAGATTGAGAGGTGTACTCTGTAGCAGTTTTTCATTTTAAACTTGAATAAATTCTTCTGGTGTAATGGTGCCACCAGCAGATAATAGTTAGAACTGGGTTTAGTTATAAAACCTACATGGATATAAATTTATCTGTGGAGGTTATTTAAGCTTCCAAGAACATATCCTTCAAATTTTTAAAAACAATATTTTGATAAGAACATGGAGCTAAAACTTGGTTCTAAATGTGATCTATCAGTAGGTAAAACTTTGGATTCATAATCCTCAGTGCAAGTTCCTCTATGATTTATAAAGACAGGGAAATGTTTGGGAGAGCTTGGGGGTTTTTCCCCCAGTAAAAGCTGGTGATTTTTCTTGCCCAAACAACTGACAAACATTGGAACAGTAACAGCAACATTAAATTGTGAGAACTGAATGATTGGAATTCCTCAGTTTTGTCTGTATGAACACTGACCTGGTAAACACTGAATATCTGAGTGGAGCAGCTCCTTTTGTCCACAGAGATCCAGGGTTCATCGCTTCTGTTGCAGAGGGAGAATGGAGAGGACTTTTTCCTCCAGCCACTGCAGAGTTGACATTCCCAACATCACTGCCACCTTTTTATCTACAGCACCTTCATTACATTTAAAATCATCCTTTCTAATTCACATTTATTTAGAGGGTTTAAGGATTTGGAATGTAATTACAATGGGAAGAAAGCCATGCAGGTTTGGATTTCCTTTCAGCCAAGGAACTGGGAGTCAGAGCATGGTGGCAGCAATGTCATCAAACTAAACTCAGCTGCTCTGAGGGTTTCTCCAGACTGAAACATAAACAGGGAACACGAGAAGCAGATCAGTTCTCAGCCAGATCATTTAACACACGTCTTCCATCAGCCGATTTACAGATTTGGAGTACAAGGGTATTTGTAGGAAACACACAAATTCTGCAATCCTTTACAGCCACAGCCTCTCCCTGTGTCGCTCTCAGCTTTAATGGAGCTGATCTGGAGCACTCCTGGCCGCCCTGCAGGGCCCCCAGTGCTCAAAGCCGCAGCTGAAAGTCACTGTCCCCCGTTGTGCACTCACACTATTGCACCTGCATATTTTATTTCTCACACAAAAGGTCAAAAGCTTGCCAGCAGGCTGCCTGCCTCCTCAGACACACAATGCATGCAGAAAAATAACTCCAAGGAGCTGCTTGCTGTAATTTCCTGCAATTTAAGACTATTTATTTTTAAAACTTTTGCTGTCAACCTCCCCATCTGACTGTCACCCTCTCGCTGAATTTCACCATCAGACCACAGTAATTTATTAGAGATCAAATCCAACCGGTTATTTGACTGTCTTGGTTTTAAATACTACTCAGGCTTTTTAGCTCTGAATTCTTTGGGCTCTCTATAATTAATGTTCCTTCAGCAGAGGCAGTGAGGGGCTGGCTGTGCACAGCCCCTGTTAACCCTTTGCTGAGACCACCACAACCCCACATGATCCACTCCATTATTTCCACTTCTGGCATTTGGGGAATTAATCTTTCCTAGAAGTGGGATGGGTACAGCCACCCTCTGCCCACATGATCAGAAATCGGTCTGTGCTTGCAAATGTTAATTAACAGATGGGGGTGGCACCCACACATTCGGCATTTGGGGAGGGACTGCAACTTCCACAAAGCTTTTGTGGCAGCTGAAGGGATTTGAGATGAGAGAAGGGGATAGGCTGGATATCTGCAGTGTCAGGTGCGCCTGCAGTGGTGGTGTAGGTGAAAACCAGGAATAAACCAGGAACTGAGAGCTTTTCCTTCTGTGCAAAGGGACCTGGAGGGGGAAAAGCTCATTATGAGTGACCAGGGAGCTGCTGTGGCAGACAGCCAACAGGATGCTGGGCTGCTCCAACCAGGGCATCACCAGCAGAGATAAAATCATCATCCCACTCAATCCAGCACTTGCCAGGCCTCACATGGAATAACGGGGTCAGTTTTGGTCCCTGCAATGCAAAAAAAGATGTGGAAAGGCTGGAGATAGTCCAGAGAAGGATCACAAAGATGATCAAAGAATTAGGAAGGAACCTGTGAGGAAAGGTTGAGAGAACTGGGGTTGCTCAGCCTTGAGAAAAGAAGGCTTAGGGAGATCTCTTCCCAGGCTACAAAGAAGATGGAAATTCCCTTTTTACAGGGAAAATCTTTTACAGAAAAATCTCCCCAGGGGACTCCCCAGTGCTGGAGACTTTTAAGGCTCAGCTGGACTGGATGCTGGGCCATCCTGTCAAGGCTGTGATTTTGCCTAGAAAGGTTCAGTCATATGATCCCTGAGGTCTTTTCCAACCTGGTATTCTGTGGCTCTATGAAAAATATTTATGAGTAAATATTGAATTTATTCCTACATTGAAAGATAATCTCCTGTGCTCTTTAGGTCAATATTAGCATAGCCCAGAGAGGTCAAATAGCAGATATTTGGCAAGAAGTAAAAACCACTGCATAGTAAAAGGAGGTTGACAATGAACACATTTTCCTTTAAATTTTAGCATCTTGTTTCCATACTTTTTTTCCACCAGCTATGTGACCTATAGCCATGAATGGCAAAAAAATATAGCCAAGAATAGGAAAACAACAATATTAATCAAGGTCTACTCTCAGATTTATATTTTTTCTAGTGAGTATTTCATAGTTAGGAAGTCTGAATTTGACCCCAAAATATTCCAATAATCTCTCGTAAAACAAATTCACAGAAAAATTACTATATTTGATATTTACTTTTTAGAAATTTCAACCACCATTGGAATTCTGGAGGGGCTGCCCTAAGAAAGCCTTGTCCTTTTCTGGGTGAACTATTTAAGGCAGTATCCTTGACTGAACTTCCAGCATTTTAGCTAATTTGACCATGTTTGTCTTCTACCCAAAGCACTCCCAGCAAAAATAGCTGCCAGAGCTCCTGTGCAGCAGTTGACTCAAGAGCTCTGGTTTTTGCAGATACTCTCCTGCTGTATTTTAAGAAGATTTTTTTCCCAAGTCTCTTATCAAATAGCTTTTAGTAGTGACAGATATGTTTGGTGTAAGCCTGTTGGTTTCCCACGAGCAAGAGCTTCAGGGAAACTTTCAAGAGTATATTTGACTTATAGACACTGAATGAATCACAGATAAATACCAAGATCTCTGGCAGGCACAAAATGCTGCTTTCTGTTTAGATGAATAAATGGCAAAATGCATAAACCAAATGACCACAGTATCAGATCATAGTTGTTATTGAACTAATGTAAAAAATGTAAAATTCTATTCTGAACTACACATTTGTTATTGCAAAGGAATTCCACGAAATAAAGCAATTTTACACATTGCATGCATATTCCACTGGGCTAAGTAGAGTCTGAAACCTATAAACAATTTGAACTAATCTAATTATAAATGTACTAATCTGTGTTGGCACAAGACCATGCTACTACCTACTTATTTCATAATAGTAAAGACAAGTTTAAATTACTACTTGCATGAGAGGTATATGATGTAAAACCATTATGTCTTTGACAGCACAGCTTTTATCAGTGTGGAAAACCCCAGCAATTTCCCTGAATAAAAAAGAAACCTGACTGGATAAATTGCAACAGGAGAGGAAAGCTTTGTTGTTATCCCCACGTTGGGGTGTAGTTTAGAGACAGCTCTTCCCTATCTTTTGCTTTTGCACTTGCTTGGAATCAATATAGAAAAATCCAGGAAGAAGGAAATAACAGCAGATTAAAAACCACTAAAGCAGTTTCCCAAAAATGTTCTTCTGCCCCTGCCTCTGTGTCAGTGTGGGTCTAAAGGAACAAGCCTGAACCTGCAAACTGGCCCAGAGAGCATCAGAGAGGAACCAGCCTTTGTTCAGAGCAGCACCAAGTTACCCCTGCACTTCTTCATCCTGTCAGCTTCTGTAACCACAGAAAAGTGATACAGGGCACACACAGCCCGAGAGGGGAATGAAATCCTGCTCAGAACAGGCTCCTGTGTAATGCTGCACGCTCACTCACCTTCCCCACCAGTGCTGGGGTAATCACCATCCTTTGTGGAGCTTTGACAGAAAACAAGCACTGCAACTTCTTGCAAAAACAAACCTTTTGCTTCCCATCCCTTGGGCCTCTCTGGTAAAAGAAAAATACCCCTATGGGCAAAGAAACAGTCTATTAAAATAGGAAGTGCTGTGTGTTACACACAACATTCAAACAGTTTGAGGTTAAAAAAACCACATTCTGATCATTGTATTTCAGTTAGTTCTTGCCTTTTCAATTCCTCCTTACTGAGCATAACCTCGATTGAATATTTCTTATTCTTCATATAATAAAGTCCTAAGTGCTAAGGGCTGACTGATTGATAATGGTGTTATTTCCCTAGTTTCATTCAGCAATGCAACCACAAAGCTTTTGGACTTCTGGGCCTTGCAAAGGGGTGGGAGAAAAGCTAATTTTGTAACACTTAATGTGTCATGTTACTGTTCACTCTCCAACAGAAAAGCTTTTTGTATTAAATTGTGATGAAGTCACTGGACAAACTCAAGAAAAATTAATCAATCACTGTAAGAAAAAGATGCACTTTCAAGTTAAATATTATGAATTATGTATACTCTTTCATGCTGCTTATTGATATTTGTTGTGAAGTAACAACAGCTTGTGTATTCATCAAAGGGTTTAACACTAAATAGTAATTTTATGTTTAAATCACAATTACTTCCCTGTTTCAGAATGCCACTATTTCCTTTTCACCTGCCAACAGGAGAAAACATGGCTGGACTGAGGAGAAAAAAAATCAAAATAAATCTCCATTTATATCTCATGAAGGAACTTTTTTGATTTAAGGCATGGGATGAAGTTCACTGCCAAGTATAGATTTACCAACAGTCACTGCCTGATGCTCTGTGAGAGGAGCTGCATCCTCAGGGTGCAATTACAGCAATTATCTGGATGGATCTTCTCATCAGCGACCTTTGACTCATTCCCTACGAACTGTCAGTCTTCATCACCAGATGGGGAAAGCAGTTTTATTGTTTCCACCCATCAGCTGCTTCTGAGAGGGAGGAAGGCCCCAAGCACAGCAGAGGGGCAGCCCTGGCAGGAACTGCAGCTCCCTCCTGGCTGCAAGAAACAGCAGCACCCTGCACACCCCTGCATCCCTCACAGGCACTGCGAGGAAAACTGGATAATCACACTTTGGATCCAAACTACAGCTGCACTGCCTGATGTTAAAAGGTGGGGTTTCTTGGTTGTGCATCATTCTTTGGAAGTTTGTCCCAAATGAAGATGCAGCTCTCTTTGCGTCTAACTAGAATGAATTCACTGTCTATCTGAATTTACTATAAACTCACACCTCTGCAAGGATGGAGCACAGTCTTACCTCAACATTATTATGACATTTATTATCCCACAAATTTTACTGAAGCGAAACTGCAAAAGTTTTGTCAGAGGGCATGGCCTAGAGGGTACAGCTCATGTAAAATTAAACAATTTCAATTCACAGGCAGTAAAGCTAAAATGATGGAAGAATAAACAACTCCCTTCAAGCAGCAGAACATTTAAAATGGGATTGGCAAATACCAACTATAAACAGATTTACAACAGTGAAACAGCTGATCAGTTCCTATAACAGAACAAAAAATCACCTTTGCCATAAGGGGACTTTAGCTTAGTTCTCTCATCTTACAGCTCTTCCAGAAAAAGGATGTCAGTTCCAGGCTTAATTATAATTACCATTAGCTGCTACCTACCATTTAATTAGTTGGTAATAAAAGCAAGTCTCTTTTTTATCAAAGCAATCAGCAGTGTCACTCCTTTGCATTCCTCCCATTAGCTGCAAATGTTGTTATGTGGACAGAGCAGGGATAGAACCAATAACAGTTAAATCTGGGGGGAAAAAAAAATAACCCCAAAAGCTAAAACTGAAATAATTCAGAGAGGCAACTCAGTCAGCTACCAAAGGAGATAGAAACTAAATTCTTCATTGCCAAGTGCCAATTCAAAGTGAAAACAGATTGAACCAAAAGTGTCCAAAAATGCTTTCCCATTTTGTAATGCTCACACCCCTAACGCCAGACAGAGCCCAGCTGTTTCTGCAACTGACTTCAAACAATAGCTGGGCTGTTAAAAAGCTGTTTAAAACAGGGAATGATGTTTGCCTGAAGACATACTCTATTAATGCAAATTGCTTTCAAATGCACATCCAGTTTCTTAAGCAAAAAAACCCCAAGATATTAAACTGAGTGGAAGTTACTGCTAGAGCCATACATAACCTGTCAGGCATAATTCAGTCACCCATAAGGGGCTGCATGGAGTGAGCTGGCATTCAGGGAGAAACACAGCAAAAGGGGCTTCTGTTTGTATCAAAGGAAAATGCTTTTCATTTCACTTTTCCTACTTTAGAAAGGCCTTAAGACTACAGAGTCTGTGTCTCCTTTTTGGACCTTCCAATTACCACCAGAGGAAACTGTGTTTGCTCCTTCCACGATGCTGCACACCACTGCTGTTAGCCATGCTGCCACAGGGCCTTCCTATCAGCTTAAGCACTGACCTTTAAGTAGTTATAACATGTTACTCCAGCTTTAATATTCTTATTTTAATGTCTCTGGAAGTGATTAACAGCACTAGCTTTATGTCTTTAGGTCCTTGCCTATTTGCTCACCACCTTCTGCTAATGTAACTTAATCATCACATGCTGCAGCACCCCAGGTTTCCATTTCTGGTTCAGTGAGACTGAAGTAGTAATAAGCAGAGCGTGTTGTACCATCAGTGGGTTTCATTGCTCCTGAAAGCAAGAGGATTAAACCACAGATTCATTTTGTTCTGTGTGTCATCTTTCTCATCTGTACAATGGAGACAACACAGCTATGGCTGAGAGACAGAGAGGCTTCCTCACAACAGCAATTACACACCCATCTGTTAATTTTTTGTCAGTTATCTTTGCAGTATAGTTGTGAGATTGTTAAATAACCAAATTCGTGTAACTAGCAAAAAAGTGATCATGGCAAAGATCTCCAGGAATGTGCCGACAGACAGCAGACATGTTTCCCTGATCCAGACTCAGCAGTCAGCAAAAAGATTTGAAAGACAAGGAAGAGACTAGTTTGGATACAAAGGAGAGGATGGCAGGAATGTTAAGATGACAATTCAAGAAAATTTCTTGGAACGGTCACAAAAATGGAAATCAGCTGGAAATCCACCATTTCCTTGTATACTGTACAAGAATAATGCTCAGACAGTGAGTAAAGACCATCTCATTATAAAATGTTACATCACAGCATGAGATGTCCCAGTCCTTGTGATACTGAATGTGCACCATTTCCACATTGTTGTGCCAACACTTAACTTGAAGAATGTATAAAAGAAATCTACTGGATTTGTCAAGCTCCTCCTTTATCAAAGGGCCAGGTCACTCCTCATGGCCTGTGTGCCCACTTCACTTCACATTAAAGAACTTTTTAAAATTTACCTAACAAACCTGTTGCTTGTTAAAAGCCCTAACATCTCTTTAAGTAAAGATTTCTTAGATAAGCTGCTTAAATTATCAACAGTAGCTTTCTTGATATGTTAAAAAAAAAATTATCAGCAAGAGAAAACATATCAATGTGCCCTGCTGCAGGCTCCCTGCACCTGCCTTGCACTGCTGCCACTGACCTGACCTTCCATGCAGCCAACTCAGCCAAAGGGAAAACACCAACACAGCAAAGGCACGATCAGGGCTGCAGATGTCTCACAGTCCATGAAGGTGGAGGGAGCAGCTGAGCCTCTGCCAGCCCCACCGGGAGAAAATCCCCATTCCAGGCACAACAAGGCGGCCCCATCCCATCCGGGCTTCAGCAGAAGACGAGGCAGCAGCGCGCTCCCCATCCTCCCTCCTGGCTGGGGTGACAACACTCTGTGGTGACATTAGCACATAGGAACCTGCTAAGGGAACGAAAGAACTCTTTGTATATCGCCTGGACATGGCCAAAGCCATGGAGCGACGGGAAGGAAACTGAGGCAGCAATTTCAGCACCTCGGAGCGGCTCCCACTGAGCTCCCACGGCCGCGGCCCCGCGCTGCCACCTGCGGGAAGCGCCGGGAATGAGCGCTCCGGGAACCGGGAATGAGCGCTCCCAGCACCGGGAATGAGCGCTCCCAGCACCGGGAATGAGCGCTCCCCACACCGGGAATGAGCGCTCCGGCACCGGGAATGAGCGCTCCCAGCACCGGGAATGAGCGCTCCCAGCACCGGGAATGAGCGCTCCCAGCACCGGGAATGAGCGCTCCGCACACCGGGAATGAGCGCTCCCAGCACCGGGAATGAGCGCTCCCCACACCGGGAATGAGCGCTCCCAGCACCGGGAATGAGCGCTCCGGCACCGGGAATGAGCGCTCCTGAAACCACACCGGGAATGAGCGCTCCCAGCACCGGGAATGAGCGCTCCCCACACCGGGAATGAGCGCTCCGGGAACCGGGAATGAGCGCTCCGCACACCGGGAATGAGCGCTCCGGCACCGGGAATGAGCGCTCCTGAAACCACACCGTGAATGAGCGCTCCCAGCACCGGGAATGAGCGCTCCCCACACCGGGAATGAGCGCTCCCCACACCGGGAATGAGCGCTCCGGGAACCGGGAATGAGCGCTCCGGGAACCGGGAATGAGCGCTCCCAGAACCGGGAATGAGCGCTCCCCACACCGGGAATGAGCGCTCCTGAAACCACACCGGGAATGAGCGCTCCCAGCACCGGGAATGAGCGCTCCCAGCACCGGGAATGAGCGCTCCCCACACCGGGAATGAGCGCTCCCAGAACCGGGAATGAGCGCTCCCAGCACCGGGAATGAGCGCTCCGGGAACCGGGAATGAGCGCTCCGGCACCGGGAATGATCGCTCCCGGCCCAGCAGTGCCCCTGAACTCCCGCAGGAGCTCTGCAGGAACACCAGAGCCAACTTCCAGTCTCGGCTCTCCTCATGCCCTTGGCAGAGCCCAGGATCCTTTTGAGGTCAATTCTTCCAAATTTTAGAATGCAATTCATTCCAATTGACACATCACATCACTGCACAATGTCACAACGCGTTTTTGCATCACTGAAGCTACTCCAGTGTCAAGTCTGTTTTATTACAGAGCCTAAATAATAAAAAAACATATCCAAAGGCCTGGTTCTACTCTTTCTTTGCTTTTTATCTGCTGGGTCTGTGCAAAACTTTATTTCTTCACACATTAACTATTTAAAGCATAGACAATTTCAAGCTTGCAGAGGAAACTCGGAATGCAAGTTTCCTCTTCTTTCCCAAATAACTGGATTACCTCAGAACACTGTTACATAATGCAACAGAACACTCCAGTATTATCTGTTTCAGACATGAATAATTCCTGTGTATTTAACAACTCCTCCACAATTAGTAAATTAAAGTATTTTACATTTGGCATCTGTTCAGAATAGCTATTGCTTTAAAAGATATTAATACATATCTACTGGTCTAAAATAGGTAATGTAATGAAATTAAGTTATCTTCGTAAAATAGAAATCAGAATAGTGATGCAAATATTTGCATAGTTATGCAAATTCTCAATCATGAAGAACAATCACTGCTGTTAAAAAGCATAAGGCCATTAGGAATGGTTCCTGAGGAGGTCAAAGCATTCTTTCTTGATTTCCAAAATGACACATTTATAGCTTCTAGCTACAGAAATAATAATTTGAAAGTTCAGAGATAAAAATATCTTTTATTACTACATTCACATTCCACTCTCTGTAGTCTGATTTTTAGATGTCAGCACAGAATGAATCAGCTTTGTTATTAACAATTCAAATGAACAATATATATTCAGCAAATTGATCAAAGAATTTAAACAACTTCTAAAATTAATTTTCACAAAGCAATCTGCTGCTTAGAGTTTATAACACAAATGGAAACAGCACAACAAGAATAAAGTTAACAATATTATTTAAGCAATTATCATGAACAAAAAGTATTCTTAAGTCCTGTCACTGGTAAGAACAAATGAACTTACTGAAATTTCACCAGCATGAAAAAAAGGCACAGAGCAATCAATATGAAACTGTGTAAACAGTGAAGTAACAGCTCTGTAATGGAGGGATAAAACCAACGAAGAATTTCAATGAATCCAAGCCCTCTGATTCCTCAGGGTTTGCTACAAAACTGAAGGAGGTTTTTGTTACCAAAGTGGTAATTCCCGTGTTTGACAGAGATGATTGAGGAAGGTCTAGGTGAGGCTTTTGGTGAGGTCTCTCTAAATGGGTTTATTTACTGTAAAACTGCAATTATCTCCTGCTAATGCCAACATCCTCCCTTATCTGCTCACTCCGAGCACAGAGATCCTGGGGACACTGTGGCTCTTAAAGCTCCTGGCACTGCTTTGGGTCACAGAACAGCTGCTGAATTAAAGAAGTTATCCTAGAACAGGTATTTAGACACTTAACCATGTACAGGATAAAGACGTTCATAAACTAACTGGCAAAAACTTAAAGTTTAATTTTTAACAGGCCGTTCAAAGTAAAAGAAGTTAGAAGTTGCAGTTGCTGTGAGCCTGCAGCTCAGCACAGCACAGGAATTCTCTGTCCCTGACCACAGCAGCAGAACCAGCAACCACAGCCTGCCCAACATGCAAACCCAAACCATTTAATACTGGTCAAATTCCACACCATAATGAACTTAAACATAGATGTTAATCTTGAAATTGGGATGAAGGTTTGGCATTTCAATTAAATTTAGTTGTTTCATGACCTAATAATATTTAGTTATGCTGGTGCTTATTTATAATGGAATGTAACATAAGAATAACAGCATTAAAGATGAATATTTAAAAAGTATTTAAGATTTTATGAGGAGGCTTCCAAGTATTAATTATAAATGACAAAAAAAAAGTGTGAACAGTGCATAAATGGCAATTGTGATCATTGTAATGGATCATGAAAATTAATAGTACTTACTGTAATGACTCTACTAATTATTAAGAGTTAAACCCAGTAGGTCTTATAACCTAAGGAAAGTTAGAGAATTGTATTTGACAGTTACATTTTTTTCTGATTTTTAAGTATACTATAAACATGAACTTTCCTAAATAACACAATTGTGCTTCATTGAAGAGCTAATTAGAATCAAAGTCGTGGGTGTGGCTTGGATCTGGTGCTAAATGGAGGATCGCAAACTTACATGGGAACACTTGCAAGGCTGGTTAGAGGGACAAAGAAAACAGATCCCAGCGTCAGCTTAAGGACACAGAAGGTTTCACATTTCCAGAATGTGGGGGTCCTCCACACTTCTCTGCCACCCGTTCCTGCTTCATTTTTGCCATGCAGTTCTGTCTGCCCAGCTAAATGAGCTGAGAAAAACTCAGACAAAAGATGAGTTTCTAATTATCAGCAGTATGAGACATAAAAAATGGTGCTTTTCAACAAAATTGCATCATGCATTCTATTGCATCATGAATTCCACTAGAAACTAAAGTGTTTCCAGAAAGGAGATTTAGTAAATGTACCAAAAAAATCATTGCCTTTCATGTGCTCACCTCAGCAAAGTATAAACACTGAAATTCAGGCAGCTCTCAGTGATACTGAGAGAGAAATTTGCCTCAGATCAGTCTGCAATTCTGTGAATAAACCTGGAAAAAAACGAATGCAAGGTGAAACAACACATCCATTCTTCAATAAATGATTTTGAAATCAGCTGGTTTTTCCCATTCTGTTATTACAGGTATGTAATAAACCAGGTGAAAATTGCCTCTAATTTCCACACTTTGCAATGGCATTTAGGCCACACAAAAGAAACTGCAGCAAGAAGAAACATGAGCACAGAAGGGCTTCAACAGCTTCCAACTTCATCTTTTCTACCTTTCCAACTGGAGGTAGTTCCACACTTTGAACTGCTCAGTTACAGCTACTGAGAACAAGGAAGACCAGTGTCTTTATGCAGTAATTGTTCATCACTTTGAGGATCCATTTAATAAGTTGCTTCTGTTCTGTGCTCCCCAGGAGTTGCTGTTTCTGCCCCATCTAAAACAGGAACAATCTCACCGGCACAATGTTCATTTTCCACAGTAGAGTCATCCTGGAATGATTTCAGGGCAACTTTGAAAAAAAAAAAATTAAATATTTGGATAATTAACCAGACAAGTAAATATTTTAATAAATTTAACAAGTATGCAGTTTAATTTAGTAGAGAAAATGCTGCCAATATGTAACTACAGCACATCTTTTCTCTTACACTTTACTGGGGGAATGAATACATCTTCTGTTGAATATTACATTACAAGCCATGTTACTGAGTTTGGTATTCTCATCAGAGGAAAACTAAGCATTTTTTAACTGGAAATTTAATTATCATACGCATCCATTTTCTTTTTTAATTATTAGTAACAGCAAATCACTGACAGCCCCAGCCTCACAAGTCATCATCTGCAAAGCCACACTGAGGGTCCCACAGGCCCCTTCAAGTTGTGCAAGAAGTGGACAGTGATATATATAAATACTATAAATACTTGCAAATGTCAATTATGGGGAAAAAAACCTTCTGGAACAGCACAGAAGTTTCTAGGCTTTGTGTAAGTCAATTAATGAATTGAATATTTGCATGAACAACATCTGAAGATACATTACCACAGCTCCAGAAAATCAAGCTTTCAGATGAAGGTATTTACAAGATACCAAAAAGAAATTGTTTGCATATAGGAAAATATTAATAAACAGCAAAATCTAATTACTGCAAAAACATAAACACTGCAGCTGTAACACTTCTCTCTAACCATACCATTACAGCCTCACCAGTGAAAACAGAAGTGTCAATGCTAATGTAAACTCAGCTGCTGATATATATTCATTAGATTCAGAAAAGCTCCAACAGTTCTTCTTCTCACTACATCTAGTTTTCTCAGTTCAGCTATAATCTGATGTATCAAAAGGTGAGGTTTAGGGACATCTAGGCTTAAGGTGTATCTCCCCATTCTTTTACTCCACAAAAATCATCTGAAAGCATTGCTAAAAAGGGAGTTTAGGAACTCAACTGCAGGAGCAGGGAACAGCTCAGGATGGTACCTGTGCACTGACCCAGCTCACATGACAAGAATCTCTGACACACTGTAAAGCCTATTCTGAAGTATTCTTCCATTATTAGCTTCACTGTGAAACAGTAATTAAGCAGCAGGGAAGATTCACTGCCTTAGCCTTTTAGTCTTGATTCTAATTTACATGATTAAATTCTAACTTAGTCACTGATTACCTTCTGGGTTAGCACGCTTCGGGTGCTCATGGATTTTATTTTTGCCTTTGCTTCCTTTTCTGGATGTAGCAGTTTTTGCCCTCACCAATCCACAATTTTCAGCATGCTTACACATATTACTCTGTTAGCATAATGAAGAACAAATATATCAATCAAATATTAATCTATGTAAGCAATTTAACACACACAAAGCAAATATGGTTCTGACAGACAAATTTTGGAACACTGAGCAGAAGACTGACTTAGTTAACAACCTCCATAAAACTCCTGAAGATTTTCCAGAATATATATTAAAATTCTGCTTTAAAAGAACATTGCCATTTGGTGGGCATAAAATAAAATTTATCATTTTCTGGTTCCTGGATAAGCAATAAAGTTTTACATGTAAAATCTGTATGTGGAAAAAGGGTCACATTTACTTTAAAGTGTGCACAGTTAACCCAAAATGAGCACATGTTCTCACTGCATATGATTACAAGTGAGTAATAATTTCTTACTTTCCTTGCTGAACTGGTCCTAGCTATCCTAAAAGTACTCTTTAATATAAATTTTTCAGTTCACACTGAATTTATTCTGCATCACCACTGAAAATCACATTTCAGGCTCAAATTTGTTCTACATTTTGTTCTTTATCACAACATCCCTGAAAGTGATTGCTCTTACTTCATACTTCTAAGCTGTCATGTACAAAAGATTTACCAAGAAGATAGACTCATCTTTCCAGCATTTCAATTTCACTGCTCATATGTGAAGGATTTACCCTGGAAATAAGCAGCACTACACTATTTTAGTTGGACTGCAGTCACAAAAGTTTTTGTTTTCTTAAGGGAAATACAACCCCAAAGCCAAGCATGCCTTACACCACCACCAGCAGAGCAAGCAGTGTTTTCCCAGGGAACTGAAATACCTGGTTACATGTGCAGCTGCACTGAGCACATCTGAATCTTTTCTCATTCCTGTGAGTCTTCCTGTGCTGAAGGAAAGCGTAGCGCTCGTGGAAAGCTGCCTCACAGTCCCTGCACTTCACTGCCTCTTCCATGTAGGAATGCAGATTCCTCAGGTGGACACCTGGACAGTTATTGAAAACAATTCATTTTAATGGCAAGGTTTTTATTTTCACAGTTTTGAACAAGAGTTGGGCTGTGTATAGCCCTGAGTAATGCAAATCTCGTAGAGGAAAACACAGAAGAACCTTCCGTGCTCTCTGCAGTAGGGGTATAATAGACAAACAAGTTTAAGGTTAAACAAAAGCTGCAGCAAGATGTTGTAACTTCCCAAAGAAATCAAGCAGTTCTAAGTCAATGTTACTGATTTCAGTAGAAATCGTTTAACAAATCAAATCCTTCCAAAAAAATCCAGTTTTAATACAGCATTTTCAGGTATTTCTGAAAATTTAAAATTCTGTATCAGTTTTGTTGTTGCTGGTCAGCTCTACTGCTGCCAACACTCCTGAAAGAACAGAAGGTCACAGTACCACAGGTATCTAGCAAATAAAAAAAAGAAAAAGCTAAGTATTTGCTACTTTGCATTTTAAACAAATTAAAACATCAACCACAAGATGTCACCACATCTCTTTGAAGGAGGAACTTACCTGGAAAACTACAAATACATTTTACTTAAAATATTCTGTGATAATATGAAGTCAGCTATAACGTATTTGGTGAAATTTTGTGAAAATTAGAGATTTTACCTCTACTTAGCTTTACATTTCATTTCCAGTGTTTTCCTCTAAACTCACCCAAATCACTTTTTCGGGAAAGGAAAGTACTACAGTGTGGACATTGGTGTTTTGGCACATTTTCTCCATGCTTCTGTAACATATGGATTTTCATGGTACCACTTTGAGTGAATCTGGTTTGGCAAACATAACATTCATAGCGTTTTTCACCTATTGAAAAGAAATTAAAATAACATATGGTTAGAAACTCTACTTATTTGATATAAATTCCAATTTCCACAGAATTCAACATCCATGTTCTAACAGCAACAGTTTCCAGATCAACCAAAAGTTAATATTAGTTGACAGTGCACAAAAGGCCAAACAAGTCTCCAGAAGTTTACATAACTGATTGCAACACAAAATCTTGGCTTTCCTGAGTCCACAAGTCAAACTGCTGAAGCATAAATCCATGAACATAATCCTAAACTAGGAATCATGAATTATTTTAATTATCATCTATTCTTCCTTGAATACTTCATGTACAAAAATGCAGAATTATCTTCAAATATGCAAGGAGAGAAAGTCAACAGCAGCAAAACATCGTGGTAAGAGTGACACACCACCAGACATTGATAATGGTGGGAAGGGAAATTAGGAAATTGTTTTCTTGCTTTTCTTCCCCAAAAAGCCACATCAGGTGTGACTATCATTAAAAATTACATCAACACTGGCAACTGGCACAGCTTTGAACCAACTCCAGACTGTGGAAGAAGTGGAAGAAGTCCCTGCCAGTAGTGGGTAACACTCTTGAACTCTTCCAGAAAAAAATAATTCAGTTTAATCGCACCAAACTGTCTCAAGATATGAACCAATGTGTGACAAGTGGGGATATTTGGAAAATTTGATTCAAACCACGCTGTCACACTCTGATTCAACCTAAAACATTAATCAGAGCACAAATTACATATCATAATTGAGCCAAGTTAAACCCTGAAGTATAGGATTGATACCCACTGCCCCTGAGATGACGTGCATGTTACAGAGCTATGACAAGAACACACTGCTTTCAAAATTAAACCAATTTAATTTTGACCAAATTAGTTGCTGGAAATCTGGGGTCATAACAATATCCATGTTCTGAACAGATATTTAAAAATCTCTGACAGATACCTCTCCATGTAAAATCAACCAATTGAGAAATAAAAGTGACAACTTGACCCACAGAAAAGGAAATATTTTTCTAATAGAAAAGAAGTTTAGGAGGAAGAGCAAGACTAACTTCTAGCACTGCTGGGCTTCCAACTGCCAAATCCAGAACACTGAAAGAGAACATGTTTTTACTGCAAATCATAAATAAAAAAAGGGCTGACCTTGAGTTTGAAATGAGATCGCTCTAACCCTATGAATATTGAGGAGCTGAGGCCCTGGAGTTGATCATTGCCCCAGAATTCTACCTGTGTGAGTTAACATGTGCCTTTTCAGTTTGTAGGTATCTTTGCTTGCATAGCTGCACAGGTGACAGGGGTAGGGCCGCTCTCCCGTGTGCGAGCGAACGTGACGTCTCATCTTGCTGGCCTCAGATAAAAGTGAGAGATTTTCAGAAGTAACATCTACATTAGAGATATATTTAATTAAAATATAAACAATTTTACACAATACACCTACTGCTATTTAAAACATTGCATTAACCCCAGAATTAGCACTCTCACATCCATGTTTTTCCCTGCATAATCAGCCTGTTGTGGTTTTAGGACACTTCTGCACTATTTCCCCATATTATCTTACTTCCATATTTAGTGTCCACATTAGCAAAATGGGAAATTTTATAATAAGAACAAGAAAGATAAAATTTTAAAAAGAGGATACCTACTACTGTCATGCTATTTGGATGTACCAAACAAAAAATTGTTTGAAAACACTCAAGAAAATAAATGAAAGACCAAACCCATTATCCAGGGACTATCCACCTTCAAGTCCCAATGAAGCACCTTAGTTACAAAGTTTAATTCAATTATATTTTTTTTTTAATGCTGTTATTCTGATATGCTCTACATAAATATTGTAGGTACGTGAGTAGGAGTTATCATATGTTCAGTTCCTCCATTTATAAACACAATCCATCAGTGTCCATCCGAGGCCATCAGCAGAACCTGGACTTCTCATGGTTAAAAATCTGGGCAAAAATTGTATGTACACTAAAGTCTTGGCAGGTGAAAAACTTCACACCTTCCCAAAAGATTCAGTAAGGCTGTACTTACTTCTACACTGGAGTATTCACATACTGTGCACTTGAAAGGCTTCTCCAAAGTGTGTTTGTACCTCCTGTGTCGTGAAAGCTCCCCTCGGGTCACAAATGCTGTGTCACACTCACTGCATTTATGGGGTTTGTTCCCTACAACAATACACCACGAGACTTTGATTCAACACCACAGCAATGTGATTTGTCTGCCTTAAATCAACATGCAGAATTTTTTAATAGAACTTTTTCTGATATTCTGATTTTTTACATACAATAAATCATAGAGTGATTTGGGTTGGAAGGGACCTTAAAGCTTATTTTGTTCCACCCCCTGCCATGGGCAGAGACACCTTCCACTATCCCACGTTGCTCCAAGCCCTGGTCAGCCTGGCCTTGGACAGTTCCAGGGATGGGGCAGCCACAGCTTCTCTGGGCAACCTGTGCCAGTGCCTCAGCGCCCTCCCAGTAAAGAATTTCTTCCATATATATGCACACAATAAGTTTATTATAAACACAATTTATTGCTTCGCTTCGTATGTTTATATAGCAAAATGAAAACATCACAGAAAATTCTATTCTTCATGCAGGAATGAAGCACAGCTGAAGTCTCTGTTGAGCTGACAAGAATGGTACTTAACAAAATAAACAAATACACACACACAGAGTCTCCTAACTACAGACCACGTCTTTTCAGTGTGGAACAGCACAGAAAATCAGAGGAATTTCTGAGCATAAAATGATCACAGAACACAGCTCTAAGGCAAAGGCACTTGCCTGTTAATTCAGTTTTGAAGACAGTATGTACCATGAAGGATTTTCAAGCATTAGGTACCTGTATGTGTGTTCACATGGTTATGCAGCAGAGTTGCTGTACGGAAAGCCTTCGGGCAGAGGTGACACACGTGACGTTTCTCATCTGAATGGGTTTCCAAATGACGCCTAAGACTTGATAACTTGACTGAGGTGAACGTGCAGAAAAAACAGTTGAAACATTCTTTTTCTCCTGTTGGAACAAAGACACATTTACACTGTATATAACACAAAATAATGACTACTTTTGTTAAAAATGGTACCAATTTCTAAAGAGTCCCTCTAGTCTGGGTAAAACTACTTCAAACTTTTACATCAAAGGATTCATTAAGACTTAAGTGATTTGCCCCCAGAATTGTGTTATTTGTTAGTGGTACAGTTTAGAATCTAACCCCAGGAAACCTAACTCCTACTCTTGCTCTTACCTCCAAGACAGGATGAGACTTCCTCTGTCAATACCATCATTAAGACTTACAACCTGTGCAACAAATTTCTTGACAACAACTGTGTAATTAGCATTAAGTAAGTTTATGCAAAGATTTGGAAATGGCAGGTTAAGCTATTCCCAGCTTTCTGGTGCTCCTGAATCTGTAAAGTGCATATAAAAAAATCATGATGTAAAAGCCTCTTTAAAATTACTGGTTGAATTTGAGAGGAAAAAAAAATGTTCTTTGGAGAAGTCATAGAATAAAATTCAGGGCACAAGAGTAATGAATTTCTTTTGAGAGTAACAAGATTAAATGTGCAACACTTTCAGTTATGAAGAAGATTTGAAACTGTGAAATGGCAAATACGTCACATTTGAAGAGTCTTTCCAGAACAGTTGCCTCAGCTCCCAAGTGTGCTCTCTGTAATGATTTTCATGCTGAGACCAAAATGCATTTTATACAATGCTTTATAACACACAGTGATGTGCAGATAACACTTCAGTTCAGTAACAGCAAACAAAACCACTTTATTGTCATTTATTCATTGTGGATTCATGCCCACACAAAGGAACATTGTTAGCTTTGTTAAAACTGCTCAAATGTGCTTCCTATAAAGGCTGTAACTGAAACAGGGGACATTAACAATTTGTATCATAGAGAACCTCAGCCAAGATACCTTAACTTCCAGATACAACACACACATTTACAGACTCAACATCACTGATGTCATCCAATTTTTACAGTACACACACAGTTTCTAGGGAAACAGATGCTTATCTGTTCTCTTCTGAGTCAGTCAACTTCTGTAACATACTTTTATGTTTCTAACATTTTAAATCAGCCATTTTCTGTTACTCTTATTTAGGTTCTGGGAAAGGCTTTGCTGATAGGTATTGGTTGATAATTGCCCACCACTCTCTGCTAGCAATGTGGAACCACTCTAAACTCAACCATAAACCCTCAAACAAACACATTTTGAAGCTGAACGAGTGAATTGAGACACTAAATAAATTACTAGGTGTATTCAAAGGCACTTATACAATATTAACTTTGAAATCTCCCGGGAGGATTCAAATACCACACACAGTTCAAAAGACCATTAATTTCTAAATGCCATCCAAAATGTCTCTCTCGAAAACATGGCAGATGACATCAGCCTGAAGATCTTTGAGCACTTAAGGCTGAAGGTATTATTTCTTCTTCCAAATTTCCACAGAATGTTAAGACTTAACCTAATCTAAACTTAGTAATTACCACTGTAAATATTTAATGTAAAACTTCAACCAACCTCAGTTCAAAATGTTACTTAACATGCCTTATCTAAAAATTAGCTACAAAGATTATTAACTTTTTACCTTTTTCCTGATGTGGAGCATGGGCCTCAAATTTTAGATTCTTGATATTTCTTACAACTGTTTGTTCTGATGCAGTTGGATATTCCTGTTCTTTACTTTCACTGAGTAAGTCTGACAAATCATCACCCCCTTTGCAGCTCTGACTCTTTGTTTGCCCAACAGTGGAAAAAACTTTCTCTCCTTCCCCCTCTTCAGATGGGCTCAGTTGCTGGATGTTATTTTCAAATGTAATGGCATCATTATCTCTGTCAATCTATTTTAAAAAAGAATATATTTTACAACTTTCTCAATTAAAGGCAGTCGCTACTGGCAAATCAACTAAGCAGTCAACAAAATGCAAGCCACCAATTCATTCTGATTTTCAGTCTTTAAGTCATCATCATGTGATGCACAAAACTGCAACAAAAATTTGCATTTTGCATACAGCAGCCTAACTGGTAAGTTACAATTCAGTAAGAATTATTACACCCTCCCTCTTCAAAATTTTATATAAAATTTCAGAACATCATTTTAAATTGCAGCACTGAGAACACAGAAAGTCGTATCTTTATTTTTTTAAAAGAAAATTTCAGTATGTTTACCTTTTAAAAGAAAGTGAGAAGTATGCTCTGTTTTTCAACAAAATAGGACTTCTGCAGGTTAATTGTAATGTCTTCTTCGTCATATAGCAATTAACCAGGCTGTGATACTTCTTGTATTAGCTAGACACAAATATGGCAATAGGACCTACCTCAGAAATTATCTAGTGCTGCATGAATTTTTTAAGAAAAAGGATTTTATTGTAAAACAAATATAATAGCTAGCACAGAACAAAACTGGAGTGTTTGCATGTTCTTATTAATAAAATTAATTTCAAATGGGACTGTATTAAATACCCAGCTTTAACAATGACTCCAAGATTGAACTAATTGAATTAAGGAGAAAAAGGGAAATCCTGTAATGCCACATAAGAGATAGGGGCTATCAAACCAAATAGAACCAAACTGGTGAACTAAATTAAAAACTTGTCTGAATTTCAACAGTTAAATATCATCTCGATATCATCTTGACAATCTGGGTCTCTTCCAACTGAGAATATTCTCTGAATCTTGAAAGACTAAACTTCTAGTTTGTCTTTTAAAAATGGATGAAATTATAAAAAGATGTACAGGGGACTGGATATTTAAGTCCAACAAATTTGAATAAATAATATTAACGCTTAAATCAGAACCAAATCGGTGCGATAGTAGAAGCTAACAGGGAACAACGTATCTGTAATTTCACCTTATCCAGAACTTGTACCTCCATCAGGAGCGTGTCTGGTGGTTTCTCTGTCTCTTTGCTTTCTGCGCTCTTTTCTTGCCCTTGTTCTTGCCGAATGTGGATCTGCTCCAGCTCCAAGTCATACAACACGCAGATGCCGTCCCGCAGGCTCAGGGCCATGCCCGGGGCACGCAGCGCTCCACGGCCCGGCCCAGCGCCACAGCCGGGCCCTGCGGGCTCCCTGCCCGTCCTGCTCCCCGTCACACACAGCGAGCGATCACCCGCTGAGCCAGCCCGGTCCGGGATACACACCAGCGCAAACCACGGGCGTTCAGGACCGGCCCCGAGCCCCCTCAGCGCTCCTGGCTCGGGGCTCCGGCGGCCCAAGGGCCCTCCCGCTGCGGGCGGTGCCCCCGCGGGGAGCCGGGTCCCCCGGGCTGTTGGGCCATTGTGCCCGGGCTGCCCCTCGAGGGGAGGCGGCGGGGAAGGGGCTCAGCGCCTGCCGTGCAGCTCGGCACGGCCGCCCTGGGCCGCTCCCTCAGCAGCGGCTGAAGTGGGAGCCCACTCGTGGGGTGCAGCTTTTGGGGAACAGCTGCTTCTCACGTGTTAATTCCCTACAAAACACAAAAGCCCCGAACCTGCGGAGCTTTCCCTCACAATGCACCGGGTGCCCGCTGCTCCTTGGCCCCCATGCACGGCAAGTCCTGTCAGGGCAGCTGCCGTTTCCTCACCCTCTGAGCAAAGATGAAGACATCTAGCCCTTAATTGTAGGCCCTTAACCTTCTGCTCCCACTTGGCTGGAGACCACGGGGCTGAGCTCAATTGGTTTCTCCACTTGGGAAATATCTGAAGCACTTGCCGTGTTTCTGTGGCGGAAAGGCTCCAGCCGGGAGCCCTGTGCTGGAGTGCCACTGAAGGGCCGCCTGATGCTGCCGCCACAGAAGTGTTGTACAAAATTGGCTCAAGTGGCTTTGCAGAGGCAGTGGAGCGATGTAGAAGCATCTTTACGCTGTACCTTAGGCCTGGATTGGTTATTCAGTGAGAACAAGTTGAAAGACTCCTCCAAAGGCATTGTGAAAATGTCTTTGAGGTAAACTTGCACAGTTTGAGTGACTTAACATTTAATCTTGTGTACCCTTCTAGACTAGTAATTTCCAGCCATCAAACATTTTAAAAAACCCACTTACTCTGAATACTCTATTATACGCCAGTGCAGAGGATAGATTTAGAGCTTTACTTCTAAATATTAGCTTGGTGCATTGCAGAGTACAGCACATTGCACGGGGACTGCAGCCCAGTGTGTTCCAGATCCTGCTAAACTGATTTACCCTGAACTAAGTGGTGGTTTTCCTTCCCTGGGGATGTAACCCAGGCATTTGTGAAATATCTGTAGCACAACCAGCAGCCCACCCCACTGGCCTTTGAGCGGTACCCTAAGATGAGGTGGGGTTATTTGACCTCATCCTCAGAGACAGCAACTGAAAATCCCATAAACACCCTTGACAACAACCACTCCTATCTGCAATTCTCTAAAATCTTAAATGCAAAAATAATACAGCATGTTTACATTTAACAACTGCAAGTTAGTCATAACTATTCTGCTGCTTGGAATCAACACAAACCCGAAGCAATTATTTAAGGCTGAATATCTATTCCAGCAATTTAGTGCTGATATTTTGGTTAGACACCACATTATTCATCATCCATGAATCCACGGGCTCTCAAAACTAAAGAACAGGATGCAGAGTATACAATATATTCACATAATTAGGCTGCCAGTAACTGTGGCCAGAGATTTTACTTCTTACACATTTCTAAATCTTTTCAAGTTGCTCTGTATACTGTGCAATTATGATTGTTGAAGGGCACTGTAGGAAAAAAAAGTTGTTACAGTAATACACCATCCTTTAGGTTATTTTAATGAGGTTTTCTGCACTTCAGCAGTCATCAACTTCTAATAGCTGTCCTGCCTTGCACTTCTGCATTATTAATACCAGCACCAACCATGCAGGTACGGTAAAGGTCTGTCATTATTTCCATTAATAACCAATATTTCCAAGGATATATAGCTGAAATGCAGAATGCCCCTTCAGTTAATTTTTTGCTGAATTTAAAGGAACCACTTGGATCAGCAATCTAAGAATTCAACCAATTTCTGAGTAGGTTTGACACACTAGAGGTTAACAGCTCCATAATGGCTGTGTTGTGTGTAGAGTCTCCAGTTACTGCTGCTGCATTGTCCATCTCTAGCTGCAATCTAGCTTCTACCCACTCTTCTGGGAGTCTGGTTCTTTCTAACACATCTAACAACCTGCATGAAAAGTCTATCACAAAAAGAATAGAGAGGTGTTTTATATTTTAAGTCATAATTACACTTCGGGGGGTAAATGTTCAAAATTAATTATTGTTTGTCAGGAATATTTCATAAGGAGCATAAGGAATTTAATGTAGGCACATTTTCCTGTGCTAAAGTAACGTTACATAAAGAAACAAAACTCAGCCACAAGGTACAGATAAATTGTTGATAAGAATCTACCACTGCATTAAAGTGAATACATGGACAAGTAAAATCCTTAATCACCAGAGTAAATTTCCTTGGCTACACTAAGGAAACACAGCAAACTTTGTTCTGATTTGTGGTTTTCCACCCAAGTATAAACAGTGCAGCTAATATTTTTCAAGAAGTAAAATACTGGGTTATCTGTTCAGATTGTCAGTCTTAAATCTGAATAAGGTCGTTTATAATATTTAAGATGTTTAATGCATTTAGGTGGAGCTGACATTTTTAAAAGCTCCATTACCATATATATAAAGCATATTTGACCTTGAATGTAGTTCAAGGTTTACTTCCCTTTCTGTGTTTCAGAGACTCATTTTGGATGACTGCAGAGGCTGTTTATCCATCCTCTCTGGTGATATTTTGCATCACAGGTTCTAAACTGCAGTCCTCCCATGCCAATGGAAGGATTGCCATCAATTTAACAGGGCTTGGAATTAGGCCCAGAATAGATAACTATGTGAAGCAATGACAGTGGGATTTATTTACACATTTTTGACCTGTCCACCAACTGTAGAGTAAATCAGGAACTCTGCAGTGCACTTCAAAGAGAAAAAGAAAAAATAAAGAGACCAAAACACAAAACCCCAAAACAAATAGGTTCAAACTTAACCTCCAATGCTCACAATTGTTTCATTTATGACACTCTGCCTTGTAGTTGAAACCTCCATTCTTCTCCAGAACATGACTCCTGTTAGTCTAAGAGAAAACCCAGTCTTTGTTGTGACTTATTTTGACAGCTTTAATATCATTTTCCACCTGGCATCTGGAAAGTTTTCCATTTTCACTTTCCACCAATGTCTCACTTTTGTTTCCAAGTATGTGTCGCGTTCACACCGCACCTGTCAGCGGTGTGTGTGCCTTAGCACCAGGCTGCAAACACCAACGCCTTCCCTTTGCTTCTACCCCAGGGACAAACACTACCTTCAGCACCTCTTTTGCAGTGAGATATTGCCCCTCTCAATAATGACAGCACCAGATAACCTCCTTCACACTATCACCTGCTTCCGAGAAAGAGGAGATACTTTTACAGTCTTCTAATTCATCTGGCTCCTTTAAACCTTGCTCAGGTCTTGAAGCTGTCACTAAATAGTTGAAGTCTTTTTGCTGTGTTTTCTGGTGCTTCTTGTTCCTTTGGTGTCCCACTTTCACAAATACGAAGCATCTCTTCAGAGACCACCGAAAATCTTAATTAAATTAAAAAAAAAAAAAAGGAAAGCACATCAGCTAATGAGTGAGATAAAAAAGTTATGTTCTTTTTGATGCTGTTCTAAGCAACTGAATCTTGCAGATTCAGAATTAAGTCAGTGCTTCAGTGCTGGCCTGGAATATTCTCAGGAGAAAATATACAGTTTGATCACTTGGAAAGAAGGATATTATTAATTTTTTATTTTTTCCCCCAGACCTTTGGTTTGGAGATGGAAGCTACAGTTTATTTTAGCAGACATCACTAAGGATTCAGATCTGACTTGGATTTCTTGCCTGCCCCAAAGAACACAATTCTCTGCTTCCTATTGCTACAGTCATATAAAAACTAGTCAGACCTCGGACCCAGGAACATCAGAACATACAGTCCTACTTGTTTCCTTGCTGAATCCCTGAAGCAGAGAGAAGATGGGAGCACAGCAAAGCAAAGCCAGATGGAAATCATGCTGGAGGGTATTGATTGACTAGTGTCTAGGCAGGCTATAAATTACCACTTCTCATGCAAAGAGGGTGAACAGAGCTGCAGAGCTGTCTCAGGGCACAGTGCTTGGACTGTGCTGCTCATGCAGGATCAGCTAAATTCGGGTTGTGCCTAGGGCACAGGGAAAGCCAGGCTTTGCTCTCTCTCCAATGCTCATCTGGACTTTGAGGAGACAAATCATCCCTTTAAATATGAGTGATTCTTGCAACAGAACAAAAGTAACTCCTATTAAGTTAAAAGACTTAATGCTTTCAAGTATTGTCTATGCTCTTAAAATCCTCCTCTATACTGCAAATGATTATAATTATATAACATGACTAGAAACCAAGACATAATAGAGTACAGATGTGGGATATATAAAAAGGGAAGTATTTAACGTAAGTTTATTGGAGCTGAAAGTACCAGGGATGATTGATTGCTTAGACACAAGTCAGGGAAGTGGCCTAAAAATTATTAACCATAATTGCAATTTGTCTATTAACTGTTTCACCTAACATTGTGATATATTTAGAAACAATCCTGCCATCCACTAATATAGAATTTGCTGCTTGTGGCAAATAGCAGAGCTGCGTGCCTGGATCTGTTTGGAGGAAGGATGTTTATTGGGAAGCATATCACTTCTTCCATTTCAAAAGACATTAGTGTGGTTATACAGTGAACTACACCTCAGTGACTTCCACTGTTTTTCCAGAATACTCTTTAATCCAACAGATAGCAAAGAAAGTTTTTGATACAACTCCCCTTGGTTAGTTATTACAGGTTTCTGTTGCTGTTTGTGCAAGGGTTGAAGAGTTAAAAGTTTAAAAGGCAGAAAGTTTTCCTCTTGTTTTGACTAAACCAGGGGAAACGTGCTGGAGCTGTGCAGAATTTGATTGCCAAACACAGAGAGAAGATACACAGTGAGAAAAGATAGTAAAGGTTTAACCCAGCTGATGTAAGAAACAAACTCCAAGGATGCCCATGTTTCCTCCTTTTATCGCATTGTTAATCTTTAATCAGGAAAACAGTTCTGAGAACAGCTCTTCATGCACAGCTGAACAGACACCAAAACTTGGAAGTTAATAGGATCACCAAAGAATGAGACTATTAAATCATTGTCCTAATAAATCTGTGAGTGAGATGTACAAACCCAGAGGAGTTCAAATTCTGCTTCCACGTGGATGTGCAGCAAGTACACGTTAATCCTTGCAAAATCAGCAGTAAGGAGGTGGTTGGTGGGTTCAGAAGAGCAGTGGGTTCCTGTGCACTTTTTTTCCAGCTCAGATAACAAATTCTCTTGGGGTTAAACTTTCTGAGGAGTCCAAATCATCTTCTTAATTCAAAAATCTAAAGAAATCAAGAAAATTTAGGGGAATATTTAACAACTTATATATTAATGTCACTTCACTGAAAAGCAGGTGCTGTAGTCCATTATATTTATCAGCAGAAATACCTTAAATCTTAGTTTTCTGCACTGCTGCAATGTTGAACCATCACTTAAAGTCCACAACCAGATAGCCCCAGGCCTCTCCATCAGGAGCTGGTAATGGAAATATGGTATAGCAGGCTCAGTTGCACATGTCTTCTGTGCCTGTAAGAAGAAACAAAGTCAATCTTATAGCCCTTGTAATCTTAAACATCAAGATGAGGCGGTGTCTAGAAAGCAGATGAGAATACCAGGGTGACAAGTTTTGTGAATCACGGTTATTACTCCATTCAGAGCTGCCTCTACAAACTGAAAGTCTCTTGATCTGTCATTCATACCCATCTTTTGTTTAAGATCTTCTGGGCAGAGCACATTTATGCTCCACCCAAAATAAAAAAAGTACTTAGTGCTATTTAGAGCAAATACCTGAACTCTACAAGGTTAGCAAGTGCGTGGGGTTTTTTATTTTATTTGCAGAATGCAAGTTGCTGTTCATTTGTACATAGTGGTTTAAGCACACAGGTAAGAAGCTTCTCTTTACATAAACAGTATTCATTTGCATATATATCATCCTGAATCAGAAAATTTGGAGACAGTTACAGATGGTCAGTCAAAGATGCACCTATAGCAATCAGAATTCTATCTTCCTAAAAGCATAAGGAAAAAAGCATCATTTCCAGGGTCCAGTTGAACTCCTCATCTCTTTACTGAGTGTTGTTTGTAGAAATAATCATACCTGTGGCATTTGTCTGGTAGGAACCATTTACACTGACCAAACAAAAGTGCTTCACATTGAAGAAAATCCCATTGTGGTCCACTGATGTTGCTTTATTCCTGTTAGAATGGTGCTAAGCAGAAGTGTACAGTATGTAGGATTTCACCTGACCTGTTAACACTTACATAAGAATTTTCCAGTAAACAGAGGATTCATTACAGGGATTATTGGTTTTTGTGCAATGTTGATTTTCCTCCAGCTGCCAGGTTCAAGAACCAAAAGGTATGTAGTGCTTGACATAGGCACATTTGCCTTCTGACCTTTAGATTGTAGTTGGCTTTCATTTCTGCATAATCAGCTTTTCTATCCTGTTGTTTGGCTTTTAGTGTTATAAAATGCTTGAAATATTAATCAAAGCTGTTTTCCTGGGGAAAAAGTATAGAACAAGTCTCACTTGAAGCAGAAAACAGTTCAGCCCAAGTTGCTGCTTTTGTGTTGCTATTGAAGGAGAAAACAGTTTATAGTAAATGCTTTTAATTTCAAGTAAGAACTTACTTTTGCATTACAGTAACCTAGAGAGAACCCAGCAGGGACTTTCTGTGGCACAGACAAAAATGAGAAGAGATAATGATCATATCTAATTAGGTTTTAAGCTCCTCTAGCTGGGAACTATCAACCAAACTAGGAGAATTCATAAGAACAGGGAGAAATTGGCATTATGACCTCCCAAACCCCTTCCTAGGAGATGATAAAGGCTTGGGGATGTAGCTACATGTCCAAAGTCAAATGGGAAATCCATAGCAGAGGAAGGAACAGAACCTAAACCTCCAGAATCTGCCCCCAATCTTACTGGTTAAAGCCATCCTTCTTCAAAGGTGTTGGCTCAAGAAGGATGTACAGAACTGTGACCAGTGGGTCAGACTGCATGTAACAAGGGACTGAAATCTTGGGGGAGAACAAAGGCACATGGGGGGATTTAAAGGAAAGAGAAACAGGTAGAGCTGGGTAATCCTGAAAGGACAACTGCTGCTCGCAGGCAAAGTGTCACAGAGAAATAAAGAACAGCGTGCAAGAGGAAGGAGCAAGTGGAGCCAGGGTTGTCTCATCCTAGAAAAACTTAAATTTAGAATACAAAAAGGTGCTTTCATGTCATTTCTTCGGGCCTGAGGATGTGAGGTCTCTGTAAAAAGTCACAGTTAGCAGAACACCAGTCATCCAGAGGAAGCCGGAGACTCTTGAACAAGAGGTGCTTGAACTCATGTACAAGGATTTGTCTGCTTCCTACCCAGGTAGGAAGCACTAAGTCCTTGACAGCTGCAAACACACTCCTCTGTGGTAAAGAGACTTCACTCCAGCAAGGACAACCATTTTTATTTGCAAACTGGATTTGGAGCCATCTGGGCTTTGTGTGACTGAGCAGAGCAGGTGCTGAAAGGTAAAGGGAAACACAAACCTTTTGCTGACTGTTTTTCACTCTGGTTGGTATGGTTTGTCCCCTTCTCTCCTGGCTGTAGTTCTGCTGTTCATCCAGCAAAAAACAACCTGCAGTAACCATGCAAAAATCATCATTCTGTTGTGGCTAGGGTAAAGTCAGTCAAAATCTTGGTGGGCCCAAACTTTCCACATGACTGAGACCTTCTGCAGTAGATGAGAGGAGCTCCCAAGTCAACAGAATTACACATACCTGGCCACTGGTCAGGTACCATTTGCTACAGAGCCCATTACTCACATATTCACACTGATCCTTGACAGTATTCCTTTAGGGAGGACTCCCCAGATTAGAGTCACAGCTCAAGAAATGGCTCCAGAGGAGTGGCTGCTTATCAGAGTTAAAATCACATGTCTCAATCCCATCTCCAGAGCTGAGCTGTAAAAGTGAGCTTAAAAATAAAGTAATAATAACAACAATAATAACTGTTTTATCTGCCAAAGCAGAACAAGCAAGAAAACAGTGTGCCCATGGTGTAATGTCAGCCTTGCCATGTACTGTGGCACAACCAGGACTTTCCCTAAAATATAGCTTAGGACTGAACACTTGAGCTGATGCTTAAGTAAGCATCAAAGATTGGTGACTTTGTTTAGAGACTTTAAATATGCACCAGTGCATCTTCCTGGCTGCTGAAATTTGCTTCCATTTGTTTTGAGAAATGTCTGTTGTCAAGCTGAAAACGCTGGACAGGCTAATGGAAGTACAGTCTAATAGTGATAAATCTGGGTATTTTTTTTCCACTCCTCTGCCACCAGAAGAAGCCACTTCATTTTGAACACAAGCCAAAAAAATTTAGGCCTTTTGTAGGGATCCACAAACATCATTTCTCACGATCTCTCCAAGCCTGTCTCGATTGGAAAGGGGGTGAGGAGGGGGTAAAGCACTGTGCCCCCGTTTGCTGCTACCTGTTGTGGCCGGTCGCAGAGGCTCGGTGTCCGGTCGCAAAGACTCGGTGTGTCTCACTGTTCATGCAGCACACGTGGAGAGGAGCATGCAGCATGTGTGCCAGGTCCCCAGACCTCCTGCAGATGGGTCAGTGCTGAAGAGCTGCCTGAAGAAGAGGGGCTGTGAGGCGGAAATGTCGCATGGGGCTGCGCGGGGTCTGGAATCAGCACTTGGCTCACCCACAGACTCTTTTGCAACTGCAGGCAATTTGCACGGTTCATATTTTCTTTTGGAAATTGAGAGAACAATCCCTGCCCTGCTCTTTGTGAGCTTGCAAGGGCTGCCCTTGGATCTGGGCTCTGTGGCACCCAGTCCAGCAGCTGTTGGAGTGTGCTCAGTGTCAGCTGAGCACAACTTCACTACAGAAATAACAATCCAGAGGCTGTGCTCTTCTGTCAGTAAAACAGCTCAGAGAATATTTAAAAAACCTACAATTTTATAGCAAAATACCCAAGTGACAAACTCTTTGGAGGTGACAATATGTGAGAGAATTAGCAATGGGAGGGAAGTAGAATTTCTGAGTATTATTATATGCCATTAACAACTTTCAAATCTCACTGTGAGTACTTTGTTGCACCTTAGTTTGTATGATGAGTTAAGCTTTCTAATGATACTTTTTCTGAGCATCTAAAAACCTTTACATTTATTCAGTTCTAGTTAGTCTGAAAAACCTTAAGTGCGCAAAAACTTCTGTTTTGAACAGCCTGAATAGTGTCCATCAAAGCAAACATCCTAAAACCCCTCCTTTCAAGGCACTTGTTGAACGCTATCATCTTGAAATGTCAGATTCACACACATTTAAATGATTTGACAGCTTCCAAGAAGGCACCTGATAAGCATCACATTCAAGTGTCAAGAAGCACAGAGAAAAAGTGCCAAAAAAAGTTCAATCAGAAGAAATCGTATCAGCTATTAGATGAGCATTATAATGCAGTTACTACTAAAAAAGTCTTCTCATTTAAATGGAAAATAAACTTTACATTCAAGACAACGCTTTTTTTGAAGGCCTTACATTTCCCCATACCACCTCCCATGTTTGCCATTCGTGGAATCTTCCAGAAACCAAATCCAGACAGCAGCACCTGCTGGTACTGGGTGAAGACCTCAGGACCACTGTAACTGAGCCATTGGAAGTGTTACATCTGGGTTTTTGAGTGGGAGACAGTGGGTGTTATGAGAATTCACTATCTTCACATAAAACCTTTAATGCCTTCTGTTGGCTGTCTAAAAGCTGAATCTCTAAATGAGAAGATTCTTGAAAAAAATCCTGGCCTTGATTTGCATATGCTCCAGTTATTTCATTGCACCAAATACTATGTGTGTTTTATATAGGGGCTCGAGGCTTACTGTGTGTTTGTGATATGCTTTGAGATCCTCTGATGGGAGGTGTTACCTAAATACAAGTAATTTGATGCTGAAGTGTCTAGAATTCCCAGTGGACATCTGTACTCGAGCCTTGCTGCCATCACAAATGAAAAACATTTGGAATCCTTAATGTGATTTTTAATGGACATATGTTCATAACACAGTGCCACCAATTTGGCATATTTAGTGTCTTCTCAAGAGAAGCCCACAGTTTGTATAGCAAGATTGTGGGAGGTTAGGATTGCAGTGTTAGAAAATTTGCACAACACCTGCCTGACTGTAATTTAATTGGCAGAAATTAATGCTCTGGGTTTGGGATTTTTTTTTTCCTCCTCTCAAAACCTAGAAACACTAGGAATGATTCTGCTGTATTACACTGTTGTAGGTAAACTTTTATTCTGATTTTACTTGTGCTGAAATATGATCATTTCCTGGTCTGTTGTCTTCTGACAACTGAGCATTGCTGGCTTACTCTCAGTTATTTCTGTGTACACTGACTTACCTTGCCAGCAAAAAGCACTCAGTATTTTTGTACTTCACTAAAAAAAGGCTCTGCTTGGTATTACTAAAAATTATGCTCCATTTTATTTTTAATGAAGGTACTTTATGGTGTGTTTTAAAAGGAAAATATTTCTGATCAACTCCACCAGCAGCACAGTATGTGGACTCTGAAGACAAATACCAGCTTTGTTATTATTAAATTGGTTTTGGATTTTATCTTTGCTTACATCACAGCCCTATCTGGAGCAGTCTTTAGCACCTCTTATCCCACCAGATTTTTGTTTTCCTTTTCAGGAATGTTTGGCCTTGCCATGCATCAAGGACAGCCCCTCTTACCTCACTGTTTTCTTCCCTTATTTACAAAACATAATAAAAGGCTTTGCAGGGGAGATAGAGGGTACAGTCCCACAGGGTGTTCCTGCAGTGGGAGAGTCAGCTCTGCAGTATTTTAGACTTGCAGGGTGAGGAGTGAGCTGCAGTCCTGATCCCTGCTGCTCTGCCAGCCTGGCTTTTTGGGGTTTGCAAGTCACTGCTGGCTGCCCCAGCAGGAACCTTGCTGGGAACATCCAACTGCCTCACAAACCTGAGCAACAGCTGGGTTGTGAACACCCTTTATACAAGATAAGTCCATTTTGTTACTTTATAGAACTCCCTGAAACTCAGCTGGAAATCCCAAATTTCCTTTTCTGCGAGCTACCAATGACAACCATGGGAAAAGCCACACCAAGACAAAAAAGTCACAAGTTGGCACAAAAGCATCACCTCATCCAGGCTTCGGATGCTTTGCTAAGACTGGGTATAAACAGAGTGAGAGGAAATGGCAACAGGGTTATTTCTACAGTTCTATTTGTCTGAATACTTCAGTCTTCACACACCCAGACTGCATGAACAAATAGACAAGAAGACCACCTTTCTTTATGGTCACAGTGGTCTAAAATGGAATAGGGGAAGCTAAAGACAGGCCTGCAGAAACAGAGACAAGAGCTCAAAGTGTCTGAGATCACACTCAAGTGTCTGTTATCACACGGAGATAACCCTCAGAATTATGAGTAATTGTGGCTGTTGATATCAGATACTGCCACAACTGACACAGATACAGACTCAAATCTATGTTTGTGCACATGCACACGGTGCATTTCACCCACAGAACAAACGTGTGCAGCCCCAGTCCTGAGCTGCTCTGTGCTTTTGCTGCGAGTACTAATTTAGGGATGGGTTAATATTTTATGATACCTCCCCCACATAGAACTCCCGCTAAAATAAAACATAATATTTGAAAGAGGAGGTTAATTATTGAGAAGTTGCCACTCTACTTCTTCTGAGGCTGTAGCAATAGAAAATAATAATGTTTAGTTTGCAAGAGCCTAAAACAAGCCATAAGCAAAAGCTTCCTTGCCTACACTGAAGGAGCCCCAACACTTAGATTTATATCTCTTGGGATTTTATTCAAATTGCATCGACAAAAATAAGAGCCGTGGGCCTTGTGTATGTAGCGGTTATTCAGGCCTGTCAGTGCTCACTGTTGAACTTTATACCCAGATCAGGCAATGTTCCCAAGGTGAGTAAACACTCCTTGGACGAGCCTCCACTTCACAGCCAACTAGTGACCATCTGCCTACAAAATGTGCCAACTGCACTTTGCCTCCGTGCACGACCTCCGCGTTCCTGGTTCCAGAGACTCTTTGTACTCAACCTTTCCCACACGCCGAGGAGTTATGACGTTTTTGATTTCAAAGCCAAATTGGATCAAAGTTTGGTTAAACTGCTAAATTTTGTAACTGCTTCAAACCAGCAAACCCGTGGGCTAAGAACCTCCGCTTTCAGCATTCATTAATCAAGGCTGTTAAATGATTAGCCCGCCAGGGCTGCTTTGTTGACAACTTTGCACGATGACAATGTCAGTGGCACTGTCCCAAGACACATCCAGTGGTGATGTAAAGGACAAGCCTCTCTCACCTCAACTGGTGGGATGGACACTACCACAAAGAATATTTAAGGAAGGAGGTGCATCCTTGGAAAGCAGCAATTGCAAGAGAGCTCCAAGGCAAGTGAAACGGGCTCAACTGAAAGGCACAGCAAAATCCTCTCTGGCATCCAGCTCCACCTTGCATAGACAGTAAGTAGAATTGCCTCTATTTTTTCCACCTTAAATTAGTAGAATTAATTCTGTTTTTTCCACCTTGAAATTAGCAGTGGTCCAAATTCCCTACCTTGATTTTAAAGCAGTCCATAATCAAGTCCATTGCAAATTCTTTCTGCTATATGTTGTTAGGCTTTGTGACACCGGTTAGAACTTAAAGTATGCTAACTCACCTAATCTATTTGATTTTAGATTGTGATCAGTATTTTACAGCCATCAACAAGATCCACAACAGCTTCAATAATGCCTCCACAGTTGAAAGCCGAGATGAACGTCATGCCCAAGGTTGTCCAGGGGGATTTGGAGAGTCTGTCTCCGGAAGCAAGGGATTTCATCGAAACCAATGCCAAGCTGTGCCAGCCTGAGTGCATCCACATCTGCGATGGCTCGGAAGAAGAGAACAAAAAAATCCTGGACATCATGGTAGAACAAGGCATGATCAAGAAGCTGAACAAGTATGAGAACTGGTGAGTAGCCTAAATGAAGTCAAGTATCATCTCAGAACTGGAAAATTCATTTTCTATCCTGCTTACTTTAAAAACTTCTTATAATTCTCCAGTATTTGCTTCCCATGAACATTTTGGAACTTTAGCTTACATAGGTGAAATACTCAGGAAAAGCAAACTTTTTCCTCTAAAAATTAGCATAAAGCATATTATTCAATTGGACTATCAACTGTACACTTTCTCTATTGATTAGTTTCATCAGGGGACTGAAAAAATGTCATGAGACTTATGCAACTTATCATTAGCAATGGCTAAATATTATTGAGCAAATCTTCTTCTGAAGAATTCTACTATTTTAGCCAATTAGTTTATTCATCACACACTTTTTTGTGGCATTCAAATAGGTCTGTGGGTGTTCAAATATTATTCAGTACAGGCATTATTCATATCGTGCCGATGAGCTTTGACTCTAATGTATTCTGCAAATACTTTTTTCAAATATTTCATCATTTCTCCCAACTAACTGAACATGAAAGGAGAATATTAACAACAAGTGCATACTCGAGAATTATGTGCCAACCACGAGATCTTCATGGGAGAAATCTGCAAAGACTTCTGAATAACTAAGTGCAGGAATTTGGCAATCTGTTTGCAGACTATTTGGGAGAGAAAAGGGCAAGATTCACCAGATAAATTATTCATTGTTAATTATATGCTTAGCTGTAGTGATGATGGTTATGACAGCCCAACTAGAACATTTTTATACTCGTGGAAAATTTCAATTCACAGAGGTGAAAATGTAAAACAATCGCCTCTATTGTAAATAGATGGCAAAAATTCCTTAGAGGGGAAAAAGAATCCCCTTTAATAAACTCCTTCACTTTTAATGATCGTGCTTATACTCAGTATTTCCTTTGTGATGCCTCTAATTTAAGGGACTATGCCAATCCACTAAGCTGGGTTCTGATCCCTCTGGCACTTATACCAACACTTAAACTACTTTCCTTGGCATCCACTTAGCTTGAGGCATCATTTTGTGGTCCCCATACAAAGCAACTTCACACTGATGAGAATAAGAATTAAACAAGATTAACTTCTTCCTGAAAGTTAGCAACAGAGAATAAGGCTGAGATAAGAAGCAAAGGAGTATTAACATGTAACAAGAATTTCCTAGGCCATATAATTTGTTGTTATTACTGGAAAGTCTTAAAACAATTTGTATGAGAGAATGTATCTGACTGATTTTTGAGATTATCTGTTATACTGCTTTGTCACTAATTTCTGCCTTACAAAGCACTGTTTTAGCAGCCTATCGTGCTAAAGTGGTCCCACAGAAGGGTAAAAATGCTATATTGTTAATTAAAGTCCAATTTCTTGATTTTGGTGAAATGCAGCTGGTTGGCTCTCACTGATCCAAGAGATGTGGCAAGAATTGAGAGCAAAACTGTTATCATCACTCAAGAGCAGAGAGATACCACTCCCATGCCTAAAACTGGAACAAGCCAGCTGGGGCGCTGGATGTCTGAGGAAGATTTTGAGAAAGCCTTCAACACCAGGTTCCCAGGTTGCATGCAAGGTAGGCAAGAAAAAGATGATTGACCCTGAACTTTTAGCATTGCTGAGACACTTGCTACTGCTGCAAGTTACTGTAATCTTTAAAGAACAAATTGAGCTGAAGATTTAGCTTTATACCCCCGACAGTAACTTCAGTGGTTTAATGCAGGTCTTTAGCATGGACCTGAATACCTGGGCAAGGACAGTCCTCAGTCTCTTTCCAGAACTCTTGTTTTCCTAAAGTGTGGCAAAGTACAAAAATCTGTGGGACTTGGTTCAGTCACACAGTAACTGTGGAGCAGATAGGAAGTGAGATGAGAATGAAGGACCCCCCAGTCACAGGAATAATTTCAGATTTAGGGATTTACACTAACACAGAACTCAGCCTTCACCCCCGTTATTCCTGGCTGGACAATCTGTCTGAACTGCTGCTTTCAGCATTTAAGATAAAACTTCTTGCTACACAATTAGACAAACAGAAAGCTACAGCTCTTTAAACATCACCAGAAGCTCCCACAAGACAGCTTTTAAAGGACTGAGAAACAACCTCCTTGTTAATAAAGGTTACTTCAAAATGTTCCTTGTTTTGCTCTTGGCCACATCTTGCTACTCCCTGTTCTCCAGGACGTACAATGTATGTCATCCCCTTCAGCATGGGGCCTATTGGGTCACCTTTGTCCAAGATTGGGATCGAACTGACGGATTCGCCCTATGTGGTGGCCAGCATGAGGATCATGACACGGATGGGAACAGATGTTTTGAAAGCCCTGGGCAATGGGGAGTTTGTAAAATGCCTTCACTCAGTTGGATGCCCTCTGCCACTAAAAGGTAAGAGCCATAAAAAAACCCAGGAGCCATTAAAAACCCCAGGAGCCTTTAAAAACCCCTGGAAATTCCCAGGGCTGTGTTTTGGAGCTGACTGCATGACTCAGCACATGGGACACCCTCACCACGGAAGACCAGGGTGGTTCTGTAACAACACTAGGTTCAAAACTCAGCCAAAGGAATCAAAGCTCAACGAGAGTTTGATGGAAGGGAGATTATTATCCCTAGTACTTACCAGGGATTTCCTTGAAGCATCTGGTGTGGGTTGCTGTCAGAGGCTCGATGCTGATGAAACAACAGCGTGATCAAGCATGGAAATTGCTGCATTCATGTACAACATTCTGTTCTGCAGAGCCATTAATCAACAACTGGCCGTGCAACCCGGAGCTGACGCTGATTGCTCATCTCCCGGATCGCAGGGAGATCATTTCGTTTGGCAGCGGCTACGGAGGAAACTCCTTGCTGGGGAAGAAATGCTTTGCTCTCAGAATTGCCAGCAGACTGGCCAAAGAGGAGGGCTGGCTCGCAGAGCACATGCTGGTAAGAGCTATTAAATCTTGTGTGCTTGAACAGCCGTTAAACCCCAAATTAAGGCCACATAAATCTATCACCCGTCTCGCCATCAATTAAACTAGTCTCATATGGATAGTCCTGTAACTTTAGATAGGAAATCTGTCACATGCCAGGCTCATGAGAGCCTTGCAAGGCCAAGTACTAAACATTTAAAATATGACCTGTAATGGCATAAAAGATTTGAATTTCTGAGAGGGACTTCTTGTAGGCAGATCCATGTACATAAGCAGAGCCTGAACATCACAGAATCAGTGATGACTGAGCCAAATTATAAAGAGGTCTGTGCACTCAAAAACCTGCAAATATCATATTTTCTAAGGGAGTTCCGCTGTGTAACTTTCTGGCTTTAATTTCTGCTGTCATTTAAACATTCTACCACCATAAAATACCACTGAAAAGTATTTCAAAGCGCATAAGATAATAGCCTTAGAAAAAATTTTGTTTGAGAAGAGCAGAAGTATCCATGCACAAAGTGCTTTCCCTTCACTCCACTTGTGCAGCCAAAAGAATATTGCCTGGTTTTATTCTGTCTCAACATAGAAACACAGATGTATATGGTCTTTAATCAACAAAATTAAAAAAAAAAATAATTTATTACATACAGACCTAACATTTAAAAAAAATATAAGAATTTCCTACAGATATTCTAATGGCAAGAAGAGTTGACTCTCTGATTTAAAAAATACAGCTTGAATTATTTGTCAAAAATATTATGTGGTGCTTCTTCTGAAGGAACAAATGTGCATAATTAAATATTTTATCATTTCTACTTGCTGGGAAACAATCTCCAAAATGAAAATTGCAAGAAAAAAGACTGTGTTTAATAGCTGCATTAATTTTTCAATAGATCCTGGGAATTACCAATCCAGAAGGTAAAAAGAAGTACTTTGCTGCAGCATTCCCAAGTGCATGTGGAAAAACCAACTTGGCCATGATGAACCCAAGCCTGCCAGGATGGAAAATTGAGTGTGTGGGTGATGATATTGCCTGGATGAAATTTGATGAACAAGGTATGGAAATTAAATTGAAATGTTTTACAGGTTGCTGTAGGTGCAGTAAGACATGCTATAAACTTCTGGATAGAATTAAATCAGTATGATTTACTTATATTTTGTCATTTAACTTCCAGGCAACTTAAGGGCAATCAATCCCGAAAATGGCTTTTTTGGTGTTGCGCCTGGAACCTCAGTCAAAACAAACCCCAATGCTATTAAAACCATATTCAAGAACACCATCTTTACCAACGTGGCAGAAACCAGTGATGGAGGTGTTTACTGGGAAGGCATTGATGAGCCCCTGCCCGCTGGAGTGACAGTGACCTCATGGAAGAACAAGGATTGGACCCCAGACAACGGTACCTGGCCCACACCATGGCCCTCTCTTGGCTTTCTTTTAAATTAATGAATAGATTGAAGTTAATTCTGCCATCATGACCTTTTTATTCTCTGCAGGAGAACCTTGTGCTCACCCCAACTCCAGGTTCTGCTCCCCAGCCAGGCAGTGCCCCATCATGGATCCTGCGTGGGAGTCCCCCGAAGGCGTTCCCATCGAAGGGATCATTTTTGGAGGCCGCAGACCAGCTGGTAAGAGATGCAGCAGCCACCTTTCCAGGCTGAAGTGCTGCCCACAGAAGGGTTGACACACAGCTGGGCGTAGACACAGGTTTTGCTTTCACAGCTGCAAAAGCAAGGAAATAACCATGTTAGTCCAATTTCTCCGTGTTAGCCTTTGGCACACACGCTTCCAGCCACTGGTGCTTGAGTGTCTGAGTTGTTTGATGTTAACACAAAGCAGATAATAATAATAATGGGCTGGGGGGAGATCAGGACCCACTAACATGGGTAGTAGACACATAGAAAATTGCTGTATTGGTCTCAGTTTGCCTGTAGTTTAAGTAGTTCAGTTAGCAAATGGTTAGAGAAATGAATCGATTTTAGATAGTTTAAAGGAAAGGAAGTAAAATAAATTGTTCTGCTAAAGGTCACCTAAAGTTGAAAAATAGAAGTAATGCTAGGTCTGAGTCTAGTATGACCACAGGACCAGATTCTATTTCCACTAAAATCTGCTGAAGATTCTGATGTCCCAGCTATATCCCACTGGATGTGTTCAGTAATCAGTAGCCAGTTTTGAAAACATTCATTTAAACTTCTTTGCTGTAAGAGAGCAGGAAGTAAGCTGATTTTAAAAAAACCAGGAAAAATTAGAATACATTATCCAGTAACATGCATTTAGCACTCTCTCAGACAACAAAACCTGTCATAAAAATATTTCTGGACCTCTAATTACTGAAGTGATTTTGTTCTTTTTAGGTGTCCCTCTTGTATATGAGGCCTTTAACTGGAAGCATGGAGTATTTGTAGGAGCAGCCATGAGATCTGAAGCAACAGCAGCTGCTGAGCACAAAGGTAAATCAAAATTTAATCTGCCTACCTGTATTAAAGGAAGGCCCCTCTGGACTGCCTGCCCTCTCCTTCCCCCTGCTCTTTCACATTTCAGTCTTGGCAGCTAATTTTGCAACCTGTGCATTTTCACAATAGAAAATATTTGTACTGGAATTAACAGCCAAATTCTCTGTAAAAGTCAAATTAAGCAAAATAATCCCTTAGGTGGCCAGCATACAGAACAGGATGCAGGCACAGGGTTGCCAGAAGCCTTGACAGGGAGTTCTTGTTACAGTCTGGGATAGACAAATTTAATTTTTCTCTTCTGCTAGAGCTCAACATAAATGCATGAATGATAGCCATCTCTTGAGGATCTTCATTTAAGCTGCTTGACCTGAGATTTAAGAAATTTAATAACAAAAATTAATTTAATTTGTACCTTTTGTGCATCAAGGATAATGCTTGTGTTGTTTCTTAAAGCTCTTTGGTTCGGGAGGGGGGTGAAGGGATCATGAGTACTAAACCCTGGGAGGATCTGAATCGTTGTGCTTTAGAATAAATGTGCTATTTATTCCCTTACCTTCTCCATCTGTGCTTCAAACAGGCAAAATCATTATGCACGATCCATTTGCCATGAGGCCTTTCTTTGGCTACAACTTTGGCAAGTACTTGGCCCACTGGCTGAGCATGGCCCATCGTCCAGCTGCAAAACTACCCAGGATCTTTCACGTTAACTGGTTCCGGAAAGACAGCCAAGGGAAATTCCTGTGGCCTGGCTTCGGAGAGAATTCCCGTGTGCTGGAGTGGATGTTCAACAGAATTGAAGGGAAAGCCTCTGCCAAACCAACTGCCATAGGTTACATCCCTACTGATGCTGCTTTGAACTTGAAGGGTTTAGAAGATGTCAACCTGACCGAACTGTTTGATATCTCAAAAGAGTTCTGGGAAAAGGAGGTGGAAGAAATCAAGCAGTATTTTGAAGTGCAAGTTAATGCTGACCTTCCCTATGAAATAGAAAGGGAATTGCTTGCCTTAGAGACGAGGATAAAACAGCTGTAAGCTGATCAAATCCATAATTATTTATCAATTCACACGTACTTAGACAGGGCAAACACATTTTACCAAATCACCACTGGAAGCATAACAGCACACTGATGGGCAGGGGGTTATAATGAAAGTAGGTCATAGCTTAGTTAGGATATAGATACAGAGACATTCTAGAAATAACTCCAGACCTAATGATTCATAACTACATCGGTTGTTGTGAATAGGTGAGCAGCTGTGGGAGTGCACGTGCACAGGGTCTGAAAACCGTGCTCTGTCACTTACATGCACACAGAACCAAGATGGGTGTAAATTATTTGCCTAGTTCTGCATATACAATCCAAACCAATCCAGCCTTCAAGTTGTAGCACATTGTTTCCATCACAGAAACCTCTGGAGTCTCAGACTCCACTCGAAAGAAGAGAGAAAATTAGATGCTGTATATATGTATTACCTAAGCATATTTCATGTCTTAAATACTTTTTAGAAAAATGAAGTTGTAACTTCTATCAGAGTGAAAGATGACTTTATATTACTAATGCATATTTAAGATATTGCTATTATATATTACTCATGTTCCTGTGATTTCCAGATGTTTTGAATGGCTTGTTCTTAAACTGTAAAATAAATGTTTATACAAAATATTACCTCATTTCCAGTATTCTTGCTGTTTATAAACTGCATGCATATAAACTGAGGCTCCTGTCAATACCTCAGCACAGGGAGAGATGCACATGTGGAAGTTAGATGTTTGCTAGTGTTGAGCTGCTACTCTTGAGCCAACTAGTTTAAGCCACATACTGTCTTTGCAACTTCAATGCAAGCCAAAGGAATGATCCAAAAATTATGATACCAGCTGTGAGCAGTCATCCAGATGGTGACACACTCCCCATAACTGGGCACTGTTAGTTACTGCAGACATTTATAAAATAAACTACTCTCTAGGAAAGCCCCATATTAGGACCTTGCTCATTTATTAAAGTCATGGGATTTGTCCCTGTTCCACAGTACCTTGGCTTTTGCAAGAGTAACGAGTGCAGCTGTTGAAGTAAAGACAATTTGGGAAAAAGTTTTCCAGATTTGTCGGGATGCCTAAAGCCTTAGAGCTCAATGAAAATCAGGGTAGGAACCTGTGTTGGCTTCCTTGTAGAGCCAAGACACTAAAACCAGCCCATGTTCTCCCCATTAGAGGTGTCATTTATGTGCTTCCCACATCCCTGGCGGGTATCCTGCTTTTTCACTTTGAGTGCTTGATCTCCCAAAACATATTGCAAATATTTGCTTAGCAAAAAGAAAATCACTTACATTGTGTAATAAGCCTTTTTACAGACCCCGCTTCCTTGCAGAACAAACAGTGCCAGGGCTGGTCAACAACTGCCCTTCAGAGTTTGCTAGGAGAGGTCACATAATCTGAAAAGTCTCTAACTACCCCTTGACCCCATGTTTAAGGCTTAACACAAACATTATCAGTTCTGGAGTGAATAATAGAGCCCAAGTCAATGCATAGGTCACACAAAGAGCAGGCAATGGAAAGCTGTGGTGGAAGTGGAGAAGAGTGGTGCAGCCTCTCTGGAGGTGATCAAAATCACATCTGCATCTCCTATAGGGTGGCCTGTATGTGTCCTCTTGAGTGGGCTCCAAATTTACAGAAAAATCAAGGTGGAAGTCAGTAAATAAGTCAGAGGAAGTGAGCAAAGGAAAACTGGAATATGCACTCCTCAGATTCATTACTATCAAGTGTAAAAAATAAAGCTGTTAATAAAGTAATTCTATAAAAAGCTGATGAAAAGCCTGGGCCATTCAAAACTGGTGTGACAGCACTGGACTGGTATTTGGATACGTCTAAGGAGGAACAAGGAGAGCTGAAGACATCTGTCATGGTGATATCAGACTTATGGCCAGTTACAGCCTGAGGGTTTCCTATGGGCCTCGGGAGAGGATCCCAGCCCTGAGCGGTGCAAAAGTGTTCCAGGCACAGCTTGAAATGCTGCCCAGGAGATGTACAGAAGCTCGGGGCTTTCCAGAGCTCTCTGAGCACTCCAGTGTGCTGCTCTGCCTTCCCAAACACAACCAGGCTCAAAGGAGTGTTCCAAAGAAACGAATCCAACTTCCTTCCACAGGAATCTGTGCCAGGGGCCCAAGCCCAGCAGGCATATGGACATGGGAAAACCAAGTGACACTTCCATAAAATGCTATATTTTATGAGATATAGATACCATCACTGAGGTCTTACAGCACACGCCCAGCTCTAGCAACACTGGTGTTATAAAGTGCAAACTGCCTTGAGAACATCTTACCCAGCCCAAAACACTGCCTTTCCTGTTCTGACTAAACCCCTGCTCTCTCCTCCTCGCTCCAAGAAATCAGGGAATTTTCCTTCCTTTGACCACTGCTGCCCTCAGGTTCTGCTCTGGGTGTTTTTTCCACGTAACACAACACAACTCATGGGCAGTGCCTATCACAAGCTCCTCTGGCAAAAAAATATTTAAACCATTTCTGGTCCTCCCACTGCACACATTTTAACCACATGCACCTTTTCAAAAACTGCTCAGAGACACAGATCATTCCGGAAACCAGAAAATGGGGGGAAAACCTGCTGTACTGTTAAGAATGGGAACAAGAAAATGAGTTTTTGCGTGAGTCATTCGACAGCTCCTTTGTATGTAAATATATCCTCAACCCATCAGCATCTATGGGGAGTACAATTTACATTTTGAATGATCAAAATGTTTAGTATTGGCAGAGAAAATGTTTAAAAAAGGAGAAGGCGGTGGTTTAAAATTTAGAAACTAAGTCAACTGTGCCAGATTATGATCTCAACTCTTCTCCCTCCAACAAATATTATGCTCCATAAAAACAAAATGCTTTTAAAATGAAATTTGGAAGATCCCCTGATTTTCAAAAGAAAGAGGGGTAGGCAACAAATGCAATAAATTTCAACAAATTAGTCAAGAAATATAAAACTTGGCCTATTAAATGTGATTCAGAGAAGGGAAGCACAGGCAAGACTAACACATGAAGTGTACAGAGCCATAACATTTGCAACAGCTGTGTTATGAAATGCACTTGGTATTCTGGGAAGTGAGAAACAAAATACTTTGTTAAAACACTTGTGGATGTACCGGTGGCTTAGGAGAAGAGAGACAAAATTAAAATCACAATTTAACCATTAATGCTCTTGAGGGTACGATCTCTGGTACCTTGTTTGCACCATGATTCCCTGGACAAGAACAGTGTGAAGGATGCACCACATCCAGGGAAGGCTGTGCTCAACTACCTTAAGTTTAGCACAATCCCTTGGGCAAGAAGTCTGGCCTCAGTGCCAAGTGCTCCTGTTAGCACAGATAAATCCAGAGCTCAGACCTAGACCTTGGCCCAATCCTTGCATGGGTTGAGAAGCCTCCAAGCTTGATGCCATCCTTGGGACTCGTTTCTCATGTTTCAAGGTCAAGTTTTGACTGTGTTTTGTCTTTGTTCCTTCAAATCCCCTTCTCAGATGTCAGTCTCAGCAGTAATTAGCTTGAGTATATAAGATATCCACGTACCTGGATACTGTCAACATCGTGAAGGCTAAGCCAAAGAAATAAATAAACCAGAAAAGCAGAGTCCAGCTTGCTGCAGAACTCGTGTTGGAAAATAGTGAAACCCAACTTCAAACCTCTCACAATTCTGGGATGCTATTTTCAGGAAAAGAAGCAAAATTCAGAGAAATGGCATTTGTGCTCTGGGAAATGCTGTTTTCCAAAAACCTTGGCTACCATAGTAACATGATTTATTCCATACTTGCGGCAGTATAGTCAGTCAGCTCCCCAACTGAAAGACAATTATTGTAACTAGAGATGTACCTGGCTGGAAAGCTGTGGGAATGCTGCTATGGATGGCAAAGCAGAGCACTCTAAACTCCAAATTAGTAATTGTTAGTGTTGATCATGGAGAACATTTCTGGCAGAGGTTTAACCTCAGCAGTACAAAAGGGCACATTGGTCAAATGAGTGTTGGCAAATCCCCCTCACCGAGATTCCAAACCACGTCCTGCCCCATCTGTGTGTCCTTATGCAAAACAGCTAGGTGGGGAAAATGAGAAAGAAAAAATCCCTAATTGCTATTGTATTCCTTTACTGTGTTCTTCAGCCACCATGGATATGTTGGCTGCAAAACTTTACCAGAGAAGGATTTTGTGAGCAAATTGCAGATATCCACATTTACTAATATGCAAAACTCGGGCTGTGTCTGATCCTTGCAAACAAAAACCTGGTTATGGTGCCTTTGCTGTAAGAGGCCATACAAAAGATCTCTGAGTTATCCCTGCCCAGTGTTGAGGGCTTTCTTCTGCCTTTGATGCCATCAGTGACAATCACCTTGAAATTTGTGTTTCTCCTCCTCACACTGTCCCAAAAAATGGTCCAAATAAAAGGCCATGCCTTTTCTCCAGTGTAAATATGACCAGACAGAGGTTCTGAGATGATTCTGCCTTCAGCTTTCCTTCAAGCTGATCAGCTGTGAGCAGAACTTTTTCTAATACACGTCCCAGAAATGTTCTTTGTGTCTTCTTTGGAAATGTCAGATGCTGGCCATTGGAAAAGGGAAAACATCTGGTTTAATCCTCCCGAAGGAGCATATCAAAGTTTTTGTGCTGTTTTTTATGCAGCCTCAAGGCCTTTTATTCAACTAAAAAATCCCTTTGTAAACTGCTGCGTTCCATTTTTGTTGGTTTTGTTCTTATTTTGAACCAAGAATGTAGTTTTTGTTCCTTTTCTTGTAAGGCATCTCAAGGCCATTTCCCAGGTTGAGATGGCCAAGGAACAGTCCCTCCCAGAAACTTGATCCTGATAAACAGCTGTTCTCCAGCACAAAGTAAGCTCCACAGAAAATAGCTCCTAGGCTCACAAGAAATCTTACCCCAGCTGGGTATAGATTTGTGGGCTTTAAACTAAACTGGTAGTCTGAACTTGCCATCCTTCCCATCTCATCAGAAATCCTAGAAAGGGCCTGTCACCATGGTGGAGGCTGGCACAGCAACAGCACAAATGCCAGCTCTGAACGTGAATAGAACAACAAAACCTCGTTTTACACACTGGAAACCATCACTATATTTATCTGTGTCTTCCTGAACAGATGAGAAACTTCCCATGGTGTTCTGGAGCTCCAGATCCCGAGAGCAGCTATGAATAGCGGCTTTAAATTTATCCAAGGTTGGAAAGAGACTGAAACCTAAAGCTGCAAGATGAAGGCAGTTCAGCTGGCTGGGAAACCAGCAGAGCCTTGCAAGGGGCATGGAGATAAATTCCCACCCACAGGGTGAACAGCATCACCATCCATGGCCAGTAATGCTGCAGAAGTGGGGTGACTTTGAATGAGGTGGAATCACGAGGGGTACAACTCTCCGAGGAGTTATTCCTGCTGGCAGGAGCCAGAAAGGTGCTGAGACCCACGGGAAGCTTCTGCCTTGACCCTCACTGAGCACCCTGACCCCTGTTCCTTTTCCTGCAGCTCAATCAGGTCTGCCCAGGCTAATTAAGTGTGCCTGGACTTTTGTCCCACCTCAGTCCCTGGATTGCCTTAAATAACAACTTCATGGAGAGCCACACGGCCAGGACAGTGGAGCTGAACAGCAGAGCTCCTGCTGGCTTTGGTGCTGACCAAAAGAATCTGCACAAAAACAAACCCCAGCAAAAACCCCCATATTCAGCCTGGTTTTGCCTATCAAAGTGATACTACCAACAGTTATGTCAACAGAGGTAACAGTTATGGTCCAGAGGTAACCAATAGGGGAAAAAAGGCTATAAATTAGCTATAAATTCAAACTAGGACAAGAGTTGGGAAAGGGAGGGGGAGGCTCTTTGAGAGCTGTGGGTTGACTGGTGGTCTTAGAGTACAAAAACAATAGCCTTCTGACACTAATAAGTAGAAGCAAGCCTTGGATTCCGTGGAGTTTTCTTGGTCTTTATTCTATAAAGACAGAAATCTGGCTCTATTTCATCATAGTTATCTACACTCAGGCACCCCTCCACCCTTGAAGGAGATTAGTAGTGATAATGCATCTGGTACCTGCCCCAGCAATAACAGATCTGTGTGGAGAAGATTACAAGAAATTGTTTGGACTCCTGCCCAGTCCTAGAAGTCCCACCAACCATTTCCAAAAGTCCCATCAGTTTTTACGGCTTGTCTCTCAAGAAGGCTGCAGAAACCTACACGAGGGAGAGACTTTAAAAAGATTTTTGCAGACATTTATTTCTGGCCAAATTATGATTGCTTGGAGGAAAAAGAAGCCACCATACAAATCTTGTTAGAGACTTCAGCAGGAACTCACAAACCCATGCAGAACCAAGATAAGCTAAAAAAAGCAACTGCATCCAGGAAGGAAAGACAGACCAGCCAGCCAAATGCAACTCTTAATTCCAACCCGTGACAGACCCCTGGGGCAGCTCCAAAGCCACTTAGCACAGACGTGGAGCTGGGCCAGGAGCAGTTGCTGGCACCAGAAGAGCAGCTCTGGCAAGTCCCCGCTGCAATTTGGTGATTTGCTGAGGGGGACAGACTCAGACAGGCTCAGTACCCTCAGGACCACTCTCCACCCCCAAAACCCCCCGAGCTGACAGCTCCAGGGATCCCTGAGCTCCCCACACATGTAGGAAGGCAGAGGAGCAGCACAGCTGTCAACAACAGGAGAACGCGCCGGCAGCGCTCGCTGCGGCTTGGCAGGAGCCTGGATCAGCCGTCTGCAGTCCAAGGTCTAAAGGGCAATCTGCCTTCCAAGACTCCTGAAGCTCCAAGGAGCTGTGTCCTGGAGCAAATATCTGTGCCTGGGCAGCCCAAAGGCCCCCTGCACATGCCCTGCCAGCACCGTGCCCGCTTCGTGCTACACGGGAGGTGAATTTCCCAGGGAACCCAGGGGATAAAACAACACACAGAGCATCTTGAGAGGCTAAAGGTTAATCCCTGTGCCCCTCAGATCCCTCCAATGGACCTCACCAGATGGGCTGCTCTGCCAGCATGACACATGGCACACCAGCACAGAATTGCTAGGCACTGGGAATATTCACTACAGCAAGGACTGGAAAGAGCTTTCTCTTCAGGGCCACAGTGCATAGAGCTGCCAGGAAGGTGACTGGACTGATTAGTCCAGTGCAGGGCTGTGGGACTGCTGACAACTGCCTGGCCTGGGGGTCCCTGAGCAGCGCTGCTCAGTGCTGTAGGAGGAAGGTAAAGGAGGGGGAGCAGATGGTTTCTAGCAATGACAGCTACAAAACTCCCTGCAGGCTGTGTCACACTGCTGCTCTATCTCCAAACAAGCAGCTCTCACGTACAGCTACACCCTTAGACAGTGGAAGCTGGGAGCTTCTTCTGTTCCAGTTGCTGGAGAGTATCTCCCAGTCTCCTGCTCCAGGTGAGGGTGTTTGCTGGCTGCTGTCCCTGCTGCAGGCACAGCAGGAGAGCCCTGCTCCCAAGACATTTATGAAGGCGCCAGCTTTTTTAAACTGTGAATTTGAACAGAAATCATGTTGCACCCTAAATGTCACTGCCAGGCAGAAGGGAAGTAACAAATCTCCAGCAATATTCCCAACATCATGATTTTAAAGCATAAAATGAATATGCACTTGAAGAACCACTACAGCTGTGGCTGCCTTGGTGAAGCCATTAACAAATGCACTTTAACACATCCAAGTGCAGCCAGCCCTGAGTGGGGGCTGCCAGGTCTTTCTCCCGTCCTTCTCCCCACATTGCTTTGCTTATTGTTTGTTTCATTGTTAATCCCACCTAATTTAAAAATAGGAAATTGATTTCTTATGTATCCATTACAAACCAAATCATTTCTTTATTACAGAGAGGATCATATTTCATAAGCAAGTCATGGAAAATTAAAACCATGCCTGTTGCTTTGATGAAATAATGGAGAAAAGTGCTGGAGGGGAAGGCACAGACAGCTGGGGGCTGTCATGCAACCAGTGGTACAAGTTAACTCTTTGCTCTCATCCAGGGCTCCCAGCACTGCCTATTCTCCTCCCCCAAGCTTCTGGTTATAATGCTGAGTACTCCCTTATCCCTGAACCTCCAAAGCACCTCAGAGGAGGAATGCAACCCCTCTGAACAAAGTGGGCCAGTGATTGTGGAGGTTTTGTTGTTAACAGAAGGTTTGCAGCCTGCCTGTGTGCAGAGCCAGATTCCTCCTAGTACTGACACTCCTGAAATTCAGGATTTGTTGCTGTTGCACGGTGTGCAAAACACAGGGACAAACACCAGCCACACTCAGCCCAGGAATCCTTGTAGCATAAATATTTCCAGGCCTTGGGCATATTAGAGCATCGTGCTGTGCTGCTGGAAGGGGGGCTTAGTCTGCAGGGGAGCCACAATTGCCTGGAGAGATCTCAGTGTCCATCACACTCAGGTTATGTCAGTACAGCAGGCACCACATCAACAACACGTGAGTGCTGTACTGTGGCTTGGGGTGGATTATAAATTAAAGCAAAATCCATTGTGTGCATTGCTGAGGATTTATGGACTGTTCTGTGAACCTCCCTGTGGAGCAGACAGGACATGGGTTCTCTGAAGAGTAATCCAGATAAGTGCTACAGCCCGAGGACATTGCAACATCCAACCCAAAGTTCATTGGCTACTTCATTAACGTGTTGATCTCCAGGAATTACAGCCAAAAACACCCTCTGCATTTTCCCCATCAGAAGCAGAAAGAACACTGAGCTATCACTACAGAATTCTTTTCATAATGTATCATCTGTAGATGTATCCATATAAAAATGCCATTTCTGAGGACAAAGAATAAGCAAAACTGTCACAACAGACCACAGTCAGGCTCCATGAGAGTGAAGGGTAGCAGAAGAGAGTTTTAGAGCAGTAATTCATGTCTAGCCTGTTCAATTCTGAGCATACCCTTTTGAGCAAGTAACTATTTGGTTTCGCTACTTTGGGGTAAGAGTCTCCCACTCTGAAAAAAAAAGACCCCATTTTACAGTATCTTGCAAATCTGTGTTGCTCTCAAAGCCTGCCATAGAATCACTCAGGTTGGGAAAGACCTTTAAGATCACTGAGTCCCCATGGCTCAGGGACTTGCTGTTCTTCCTGGAAGTCAGGGACTGAGAGATTACCATCCCAAAGTAATTCTTGCACCAGGTAAGAGGACTGGCAACCCTCACCTGATCCTGCTCCAGCCCTGGGAGAAGCCCAGCCAGCCACCAGCAGGTGTTTGCCAGTTCACTGCAAAGAGCTTCCTTACAAGTGAGCCAAGGGAAGTCCTTTAAAATCTTTATGGCCCCTTTGTGCTGATGATTCTCAGAACAGAAAAACAAGTTTTGTAACTCAGTGGAAGTGAAGGAAACGAGCTCTTTCCAGGAACATCCTGCAGTGGCCCTGCAGCCCCCAGCTCCCTCCAAAGGGCTTCTCTGAAGCTGTGTCACTGGGACACACCATGCCCCTTTCAACCAGTTTCTGTACTGGCTGCTACCATGTTCAACCAACTCATTTATGCAATAAACAGCTTAAGAAATATCTGTACAAACTGCTATAAGTTATGTCCAAGCAGCTCCAAGATCAACTAAAAGGGCCAAAACTCTCAGCCTCTGTAAAGTTCTCCTATGTGAGAGGCATTTCAGTTTCTTCTTAGGGGGTATTGAGTTGTAATAATAATCAAGTACACGATAGAATTATTTTCAAGAAGTTTCTTCTTTGGCCTTACCATGTATCACCCAAACAAAATACTCATTGGAACTCTTGGAGGATAATTTCAAAGTGATGTGATAAGTCACCAAAAAAAATCCAGAAATTCAGAAACATTCATTTGCACTTGCACAGCAGAGCCAACCCACCAGGCTGATATTTTAATAGAACCACTGGATGTTTTCATTAGCTGCATTTGCCACAATGACAGCAACAATAACTCCCAGACAGAAGTCGAGACAAGACACAGTAATTAGGTCAAACCTTTGGGACAGAGCTGTCATCACAGACATAAATGTAAGTTACTCTCTCACTGCCCAAGCTCTGCATAATGTGCCGTTCACTGGGTTGTCTAAACATGATAAAGAAGGGCAAGAAATGAGGGTCATTCTGCCTTTTGCTGTTTTTCACAATTACCCAGTGTTTAATTGATCCTGATTAATTATTGAAGGTAAACTGAGCTTTCCTGACCTAATGTCAACATGTAAACTGATTAACTTGACAAAGGCAGCAAAATGATCTGCACGGTGAGACCAGCTCTTGCAATCCATTATTTAGGCCAGGTTATCCCGTGTCAGGGCCAAGGATGTGCTGCCAGACACCAGGCAAGGCTGTGGAGGTGTGATGGGGGTCCCCTTGGGCTCCCCCAGCCCCTTGGAACCCGCGGGAAGGGATGAAGAGGAGGAACTGTCCTGAGCTCTGGTCACTCCTGGTGCCTCCTGGGGCTGCACCCATATGGGGGAAGGAGAGGAGGAAGACACAGCCCTTTGCAGGTGGGATGAGGTCTGGGAGCACCAGGGAGGTGGCAGAGCAGTGACAGGGAAGGAGGCAGGTTGGAGCAGCCCAGCAGGACCCAGCTGCAGTCTGGCTCTCAGAGCCAGCACAGCCCAGCCCCAGAGGCAAATGCAAACTGGCCCTCTGCCTGGCTTTATTTTGGCAGCCCTGTCTGTAACATCACCGTGGGTTACAGGGCAAAAACCATTTATTTTGTGCAGATAACGCCTATCTTAGCTGAAAATCAATCCCAGATAAAAGCTTTCCAAGAGATGCTGCTCAGATTTGCGTGTGAACGTTGCAGTGGGAGCAGCAGTGCCCTATCCAGGCTGATAAACAATCCAGTGGCATTGATTCCTTGTTTCACTTAGCAAATCATGCAGGTTGGAAGAAAGTGATTTGTTTGGAGATCTACAGTATCCCCCATCCCTCCTGGCCAATCACTAAGGCAGGTACACAGATAAATGAGAAGAAAACACTCTCACCACTTTGGCTTCAGGGCAGAAGCAGATAAGGCTGATAAGGCAGCAAGTGAAATTCCCCTTCAGGCTCCCTTACAAATAAAGACCTAGAGAACCTATGCTCAAAACAGATGAGAACTGGGAAGAAAAAGAGGCACCCAGAGTTCTTGGGGGCACAGGGACAGGTGGGAGACCCTATCCAGGACCACCACTCCCTCCTTTTTAAACAAAGATTCATGAAGTCTCATAAGCCATATTTAAAAAAAAAAAAAGAGGCTTTCCACCAAATTGCTGATACTTCACATTTTTGGGTTTTTTTTCCTCCCACCCCAGTTTCTTTTACATCTCATCAGTTCCTTCCCCATATTTATTTCTATTTTGTTTTCTACCTCTGGGAGCACAGCAAGCCATCAAACCTGGATTAAATATGCCACAAAAGAATTCAAGCCTTGACATGGCCAAAATATTGGTTTCCAATGAAACAAAACAAAAGACCAGGGTGAAGTAACTACTCGAGCAGCTTGTGCAGCCATGTAAATAGATGTTGCCAAGGGAGACTGGATAAAGATCCACCACCCCTTCAGAGCTCACAGAGCAAATGTTCAGATCCAAACTCCATTTCCCAGCAGCATTCACCAGTCCAGCTTCAGTCAAAATGGTGGATAAACCACATTTTTAAAAATAAATGTTTCAAAAAAGGATAGCAAAGTTCAGGCTTCCCAGCTGGGCACCAGGAAGGCATTTCCTCTCAGGGCAGGTTTCATTTCCGAGCCACGGGACATCTGCAGTCTCCTACCTGTGAGGAAAGGGCTGAGCAGACCTCAGGGCTGACCCAAGACAGCAGAGTTTGTTTTTTATGGAAATATGTATTTCTTTAGAAAACAAATGTATGTCACTGGCAACCCCCAGACCTACCAGGCTGCCTCACTCCAGCTGCTCCTGAGGTGGGAACAGGCAGAGGGGACTGGCAAGGCTGGAAGAGCAGAGCCCCTGTCCTGTGGTGCCTGGGCAGGTTCAGGGTGAACGTCAGGAACCTCCTGGAGGGTTGGTGCCATGCAATGAGACTGCCTGAGAGGCCAGGGAGGCTCTGTCCTTGGGCACATCCAGACACAGCTGACCCGAAACAGCCCTGGCAACAGCTCAGAGACCAGGCCAGAGCCCTCCCAAGGGCCCTCTCACCCAGCACTTCCATCAATTCAGGAATTCAGTGCAGAAAGAGGTGAATACAAGACTGACCACAAAAATTCAACCAGCAGCTCCAGAAAAGAGGCAGCTCTAAAACAAGTGACTTTATTCCTGCGGGTTAATTAACGCTGAGCCTGATAAAGCCTAACTACACTTTGTTTTTAATTAAGAGAAGGGAGGGCCCCTTGGCAGCTCCCCCTCCATCCCAGGGACACCCAGGCCAAGCAAAAACAGCGAGGAATGCAGCTCCAGCTCAGCTGCTGGCGTAACGTGTTTGTTGTCCCACTGTTGGATTCCTTCTGTCCAGGCTGCCCTTTGGTCCAGGAATGTTTCACCTGTGTGCACGGAGCCAGCGCTGCAGCCAAGGTAAACACTCCTCTGGGAGGGCAGCACACGCTGGTTGTTGAGCAAACCCACGGACACATCGACTCCCCTGCAAATCACCCCTTTTGTGCCAGCTCTGCAGAAATCACAGGGGTTGTGCTGGCCTGGGGGGCTTTGCTGTGTGAGGAGGGGACTGCAGAGCGATCCTGGCGAGGGTGGAGGTGCAAAGCATCGCAGCGGCACGCCAGGCTGGTGAGCTGCCACGGCCCCAAGAGCAAACCCTGCTGATCTGAGTGGTGGTCTGGGTTTGGAGGGGGCCAGGGAGAAGGGAAGAGGCAGGGCTGGCTCAGGCAGCCTGCAGGAAATCTTCTTGGAAAGAAAGAAATGGAAGCAGAGCCTGCAAGCACTTGTTAGTCCACACTCTGAGGACACATTGGGAAATGCTTCCTAATATATCAGGTCCTTCCCAGGATTGCTGCCTGTGTGCTGAGGGGCACAGGACAGAGGGAGTGCAGGCCAAAGGAGACCTGACCCAAACCCGGGGTGTGTTTGGTGGTGCACAGGACCGTGCAGGATTTCAAAAGGCTGCCAGGAGACCTGTGCCTCCAGCAGAGACCAAAACACCCTCCAGTCCAGGCCAGCAACTGGGCACAAAGCAGCACAAAGTCCCTCCACAGGACCCAGCCAGGACAGACAGTGCCTTAGCACAGGGCAGGCTGGCTTGGGGCACAAGCAGGATCTGGGGGCTCTGTCACTGGCTGCTTTGATTGTTTTACAGGTATATCTCGTTTCAGAGAGTGTTTCAGGTCACCACTGAAGACAAGTTCAACCTGGTGCCAGAAGTCCCCCTGTGAACACAAGAGTGTGCACCCGTTTAGGAGTGGGACACTGCTGTGTCCCAGGCCACAAACCTGATTTTGGCACAATCTGCATAAGCCTAAACCTCCCTCACAGGAGGCTGCAGTGCCCCAGCAGGCTGTTTCTGTGGCTCAGCTGCCATGAGCACTAAGCTGCAATGCTTTGCCCATGCTTTGGAGCTCTTCTTGAATCGATATTTAACCCCAGGGACCTCCCAGGACACAGCAGAGAGGTGCCTCACCTTTGGATTCCTGCCCAAGAGTTTGATGCAAGCCTGAGCAAACTTCATCTCCAAGGTGAAGTTGGCATCATCTGCACTCATTCCAGCCAGGAATCTCCTCCCACCGAGGCACCCTCCCAAGATAAAGCTGTCTCAGTTAGTACCAATAGATCCAGTACAGCACATATTATCTGATTTTTTACATGATATGGAACTTATCTCTTACTGTACAAACAGGGAGAGCAGGGCAAAATAACACATCTCTCTACTCCCCTCCTATCTTTAAAGGACAAACCAACCAGAAATTCTGTGCACAGAAAATGAAATCAAGACACTCTGGGCTGACACAAATTGTGAAAACAGGTCTGCAGGTCAGGGTGCCCTGGGAGGGGCACTGGCTGTGTGTGTTGGAGCATTAATCCCCTCTGCAAAGTGGCGCTCATAACCACCCTCATTTGTCTCAATGGAGCAGCAGAGTAATTGCTGGGCTACTGCAGGGTGAGGGGACCCTGCTGCCCACTCAGCTGCCCCAGGCTTGGCTCTGGAGGCCACAGAGCAGCCAGACCCTGCTCAGTGGCCAATGCCACCCATCCCCAGCCCTGGGGAGGTGCTCCCACTGCTCACATACAATTTCTGTGTGCACACATTTAACAAGAAGCCCTTTTAGTTCCTGCAGACATCTCTCCCCGTGGATCTCTGGGCTGGCTTCCACAGGAGACCTTTCCAGTAAAAATATCCAGGGGGAAGTAGCTTTGCTGACCCTTTTGCAGACTGGGGCAGATGGGAATCACTCTGAGGGATGGCCCAAACCCTCTTGCCAGGTGAAATCCAGGCAGGAACAGAAGCCCCACAGCCCAAAGGCTGGGCTGTGCATGCACAGGAGCAGAGCACCCAGAGGGCAGGGCAGGAAGGAGTCACAGAGAACGATCAGATGAGCAAGACCTCAGCCTTGCTGGTCTCCATCATCCTGCTCACCATCCCCACCACCCTACAACTCACTCAGAGCCTCCCCATCCCCAGGCAGAGACAACCCACCTCCGGCAACAACACTGTCCATTAGAGCCAGGAAAATCCCTTCCTCCTGCTCCCCGTGCAATGCCCAGCCAGGGCTCCTGTCCCTGCTCCTTAACACGGGGCCTGTCCACCCTCCAGGTGTGCCTCATGTGCCATTCACATCTCCTGCCTGGCTCTGCCCCACTCCCCCAGCTGCTGGGGATGGAAGCAGTGGGTTATCCTGACAGCAAAGGGGATGGAGAGGGGAGCAGGCAGCCACCCTTCCCTTGGACATTCAGCATGTCAGAGGCTGTGCTCTCCCAAATCCTGCTGGGATAACTCCAGACATCCTTATTCTCTCCCAGCCTGGCCGTCGATGTCTCCATTCCTGCTCCCCACCCTCCTCTCATCCCTGGGAACTGGAAACCGGGCTGAGCCATCCCGTGCCTCCGAGAGCCGAGCCCCTTTCCCCGGGACAGCCCTGCCAAGAGGCTCCTTCGCTCGCCATCTCGTGGTGGCAGTAGGCAGCCTGCCACGGCCCGGCTCCGCATCCCGCATCCCGTATCCGCATCCCTCATCCCCATCCCGCATCCCCATCCTGTATCCGCATCCCGCATCCCGCATCCTGCATCCCTCATCCCCATCCCGCATCCCCATCCCTCATCCCCATCCCTCATCCCCATCCCGCATCCCCATCCTGTATCCGCACCCCTCATCCCCATCCCTCATCCCCATTCCTCATCCCCATTCCTCATCCCCATCCCTCATCCCCATCCCGCATCCTGCATCCCTCCTGTCCACATCCCGCACCCCACATCCCACATCCCACACCCCACAGCCCCTGTGGGTGCCCAGAGTGCTGGGGCTGGGCCCCCATGGGCAGTGGGTGCTGCTCTATCCCCTAGACTCATCCTGCAGCGGGCCCGAGCCAGCCCCGGCGGTGTCAGTGAGTTAATGACACCTGTGTAACGCAGGCTTGGCCCTGCAGAGTCACACGGGGCTCAGTTCTACCCCAGGAATTTCCCCCAAATCCCGTGGGAGATGCACCAGGACATTAACAAACACAGAGGGTGATGACATGTTGGACATGCAGACATTTACTTGTGACAGGCTGTAAAGGTTTGGTCCCTCACGCCAGGTCTGGGCTGCCCACCCCCAGGCACCCCAAAATTGCTGTAGGTGTCACAGCCCAGGCACTGCCATGAGCACCAGGGAGTGCCAGGACAGCTCTCTGTGACAGGGACACCAGGACAGCTTGGCACTGGCACAGCTTTGCAGGATCCAGCAGCATGGCTGAACAGCTCCAAAGGCAAATTCCCATTCCTACCCTCTTTAACACATTTTTCCATGGAGCCACTGCAGGACACAGAATTGTCCCCCTACCCTGTGCAGCCCTAGGCTGCAGGCTGAGCTCTGCCAAGGTGTCACCCTGCACCACCGCTGTGCACACACTCAAATTGCACCCTCAGCCAAAGAGCTTGCTTTAAACCAGCACAGGAAAATTTGTCCCGGGAAAAGCAGATGCCTGGAAGACCTTCCAGACCTGGACCCAAAGCAATGGCTTCTGCAAGGTGCCCCTCATGCAGATTCCTCCAGGACCTGCTGTACCACCCCAGCCCCCTTCTCCAGCACTCCCAGTCCCCCACCAGGCTTCCCTTTTTCTGGCTTTCCCCTCTAATTTGGGCAGAACAGCACAAAAGGAGCAATTTTGCTCCCCACCCCCTTTCCATCCTCCCCCTCCCCTGTCTGGCAGGTCTGTGTTATTATTAAGACACTTGAGATTATGGTTGTCTGGAAGTCGAAGAATGACAGGAAAAAACCAGATGCCATCCACTGATAAATTACAAGGGCATTATGTAGAGGCAGCTGTACCATATAAAAGCCGGGTTTTTATACCACACCATGATTTTCCATGTGGCATCGTATGGTTCCAGCATCTGGGTGTCACCGTCAATGTCTCCCATATATTTTGCTGAGCACTGTCATTATGATAATGAAGAAATTGCAGCAGACGTTAATTGTGGTTCCTGCTGGCGATTGAGAGAACTCAAAGGTATCAGAGTGGGCTGGCAGGGCCTCTCTCACCTCACAGGGGGTTTCTCTGCTGTGTTGGCAGTGGACAGGAGGAATTTGGATGGCTCTGAGTGCTGTGAGCAGCATCCAAGTCCTCCTGTCCCAGTGGCTGGACCTGCTCAGGACTGGCTGGTGTCACTATGGTGAGATGAAGTTGTAGGTCCTTGTACAGTTCCCACTGCACAGATTTGTAAATTCACTTCCCCTGCTTGGTTTTCTTGTTATTAACACAGAGCAGCCATGGGCTGTGCTAAAGGATGGATAGCACAGGGGCAGGAAGATTTGAGCCTCTGGTTTGTCACCCCATTGCTCAATTCTCAGCTGGCAGAGCTGTTCTGCAGGTGGTGCAGCCCTGGGCGTGGGGACAGGGATGCTGAGACAACCCCTGGCACCCTGGGGTGATTCACAGTGATATCTCACGGGGCTCTCTCTGGGGGATGGTTTCCGTGCCCCAGGAACCCACCACAGGTATGTCCTCCAGGTGGGCTGAGGATGGGCAGAATTGCTGCCCTGTGAGTCACTCTGGGAAACCTCTGTCACACACCAAACCTTTCTGCTCCAACCTTGCTCAACTGCCCGTGGCAACAAAAGCCTCCTACCACCAAAGAGCAGCAGCAAGGCAGGGGAAGGAAGCAGCCCCTGCACCTCAGAGCCAGGGGGTTGGATCAGAACAGCCTAAAAGCCTTCTCCCAGAACTCCAGCAGAGCTTTTATGAGTTCCCAAAGGCCACAAAAGCAGGTGCCCCCACCTCCCCCTTCTTGACCCCTGCCAGACACTTGTTCCTTTCCAAACAGCTCTGTAAAGACACGGGTGGGACTGATGCTCTGCCAGGGCACTGATGCAGCAAAGCTCAGGAAATCCTCGTGTTTCCTTTCCAGCTCTCTGCTGAGGAGCAGGAGCTGGCAGCAGTGTGTGCCTGTCCCTGGGCCTCCTGCTTGGGCCCCAGAGTGTCCCAGGGCTCCTCTGGCACCCCTGGGATGTCACAGCCAGAGCTCATTCCACCCTCAGCCCTTGTCCTGGCCCATGGCTTCAGAAAGCACCCCTCAAGTAGCCCTGTGGCAGGGGGCTCCCCCTGAACCCTCCACGTGCTTGTGCCAGGGAAGAACTTTGCTTGAAGGCAGCAGCCAGACACACCAACACAGCACCGAACCTCTCCCTGTCCGAGGGCAGCGCTGGCAGCAGGAACACGGCTCTGCTCCCCATGGGCAGTGGAAAACACCAGCAGTAAATGGCTGCAGCTTCAAAGGAAAACTCCTTTGGGAGCCTGTGCCTGGTCTTCGAGCTGTCCCACCAGACATCAACACAAACACAAAATTCAATGTGATCCAAGAGGTGCAGTGAGATTCCCAGGAAAAGGACAGAGGATCGTCCTGTGCTGGTGCTGCTGACACTGGCAGACAACGAGGATGGGGGAGCTCCAGCGAGAGGGTACTTTGTTCACTGGGCTTAAAAGCATTTGATATCACACTGAAACAAACAACTATTTGTTGGGATCAAACAGCGTTCGTGCCAGTTATTGTCCAGCCTCCAGCTCCCAGGAAAGAAGAAGAGAACCGAGATGACCGCTGGGCATGAAAGCCACGGGGATGGGGGCAGGAGCGGAGGGGACCCTCCCACAGGGTTGGCCGTGTCCCAGGGCTGCTGGGGCATGATCTCACTGCTCAGGTATGGCTGAGCCCTCCCGGCCGCCCTGGCCACAGCCACAATTAGCAGCGATGCTCCGGCAGCTGCTCCGGAGCGTCCCTGGCTGGGATGGGCACGGTCAGGCACGGTCTGACCCTCTCGTCCTGCCCTGCCCCACATGCGGGACCTTTAGAGGTGCCACAGGGTGGCCTCCAGTGACAGCTCCTGCCTCTGGGCTGGATACAGCCCCAGGGAGGCTTCCCACGGAACTTTCTCTGAAGTTTCTGCTTTGTTTTAGGTGTCAGTGGGCTCCTGCCAGAAGCCCCCAGTCAGCAGCACTGCAGGGTTAGGAATGGGCAGTTCTGTGCATGTTCAGCTTTAAAATCTCCTCTACCCATATGAAAATAAAAGAGGCAGCTCCTCACTCGGGTGGCCCTGTCCCCAGAGAGGAGTCCTGGCAGGGAGAGGGACGATGTGCCACCCTTGGAGCACATCTGGGGTCAACCACGATGTCCAGAACTGCCTGTGTGTCCTGCATGGTTTGAGATGTGCAGCAGCCCCCAGGCTGGCACACAAGCCATGGGCACAGAGCAGTGTTATGGGCACAGATCAGTTCCATGGGCACAGAGCAGTGCCATGGACACAGAGCAGTGTTATGGGCACAGATCAGTTCCATGGGCACAGAGCAGTTCCATGGACACAGATCAGTTCCATGGGCACAGAGCAGTGTTATGGGCACAGAGCAGTTCCATGGGCACAGAACAGTTCCATGGGCACAGAGCAGTGTTATGGGCACAGATCAGTTCCATGGGCACAGAGCAGTTCCATGGGCACAGAGCAGTTCCATGGGCACAGAGCAGTGCCATGGACACAGAGCAGTGCCATGGACACAGAGCAGTGCCATGGGCACAGAGCAGTGCCATGGGCACAGAGCAGTTCCATGGGCAGCCCCTCATGGGCTGGCACTGCTGCTGTGGGAGCTCAAGCCGTGCCAGGCCAGCTCAGACCAGCATCCCACACAGGAGCTGCATTCTGGCAGTGCCAGGAGCTGCCCCCATTGCCCATGGTGTGGGGCAGGCACATCCAGCAGCCCCCATGGAGACCCCACCTTGGAATTGTGTTGGCACAGGCTCCTGCTCATCCTCAGCGGGAAGAAAAAGCCTGGGGAGCCAGGGGAGATTTTCCTACAGAGGGGGAAAAAAAAAAGAGAGAGAGTGAGAGAGGGGGAGAGAAAAGAAAAAAAGAAAAAGAAGAGAGAGGGAGGCTGGCCATGGCAGCTCACTGCTGCCTGGCACCTGTGTCCCAGGGCAGGCGTCCAAGCGCTGGAGCAGGCGCGGTGCCACGGCAGCAGATGGGCACGAAGGCAGCAGCCCCGGGCCTCAATCCTGCCGCACCAGGGAGGGGACGGCTGTTTAGGGCAAATTTCCCAGCTGAGAATGTCAAAACAGCTGCCAGTCTGGAGTTTATACACCTATAATTAAGGGGGTATGTGATCTCTAATCCAGCTCAAACGGAGCTGGATTAATTGGCGGACCTAAAAATAGCATCCGTGACCATGTAAGGCAAGCTTTTGTGTGCAGTTTAAATTAGGAAAGTGGGCTCTGTTTGCAGTGAGCTGGGAGAGACAGAGGCATCCTTCTGCCTCCAGACAGCCTGGGAGGACCAGATCCTGCTGAGGGACAGGGGGAGGCTGCAGCACGCTGAGCTCCTCAAAGGAACAGCCTGGAGCCAGGGGAACAGCCAGGGCAGCACCTGAATCCCAGGGATGTGTGTCCTGGGGGAGAGGGAGACTGCTCTGCTCAGAGTGACCCCTTGGAACCCTCAGGTAGAGCTCCACAGGTTCTCCTCCCCAAACACCCAAGACCCAACTGCTCCCCACTTTACCCTGTCACATCATTCATAAGAGTCCAGAGCAAGTTGGTGCACTCTGTGATGCCCAGAGGCTTTACCTGGTGGAAAGGGACTTTCTGAATTACTGGAGCCTCCAGGAGACACCTCCACTCTCCCACACTGCTCCTGGCCAGCTTTGCACCAACACAGTGCCAGAAGAACCCCTTTGACTTGTGCTCTGTGATCTGCTCCCCTTCTCGAGTACTCCTCTACCAGCCAGCCTGCAGGGGTAAATTGCTGTTAATTTTTGTTTAATTATCTGCAGTGGCACAAATAACTAACAGCATTGATTTGAACTTGGCACACAAAGGAAGGTTCCAAATGGCAAAGCATATTATGAGATCGAATTATGAAACGTAGCTAATGAGAAAAATAATGATGTGATGCCAAGCTGTAAAAGGTTAGACTTTAAAGTTGTCACAGTTCATGAGCAAGAAAGATTTAATCACATTCTTAATCAAATATTTATATGATAATGTGTTTTAATCAGAATAATAGCAATTAATTTGGGAAGGAATATATTGTACACTTCCTGTTCGTGCTTTACAGAGGTTTTTTGCGGTGAAGTTACAGAGCACATATTTCCTTACTCAACAATAATTCCAGCCCAGTTGGAAGGTATTCCAGCTGTCTGTGATGGGGACAGGCTTGTGGAACAAAGATCAGGAGCAACTCAAGAGCTGTGGGTGCCCTGCTGGGTGCTGGGTCCTGCTCCATCCCTGCCTGGGCCTGGGCAAAGCAGGACCATGCTGGCACCTCGGTGACCCTTTGAAGTATTTACCCTTCACAAATGATTTTACTGCTACCTCTTTCCCCCTGAATCCTGCCAAATCTCCTGACTCCCCTTGGCAGCTGATGCTGTCACTGTGAATTCCAGCTGTGCAGGAAGCACCTTAGAATGGCTGCTGTGCTGGAGCAAGGATCCTCTCCTTCCTCTGCTTCCCTTCTGGACAGGACAGCAAAGGGACAAAACTCTCCCACTCCTGTCCCTCCTGCAGGGCCCTGCTGCTCCTCCTGCCCTGCCTGGCAGAGCTCAGGGCTGCAGCTGGATGCTGAGCACCGAGTTCTGCTCTGGGCTCTTGGTCTGCTGTGTTAAAATGATAAAGATGGGCAGTTTTTAAAGCAGCAGCAGCCCCCACCATCAGGGTTTGCAGAGAGGGGAGGTGGCTGTCCTGCTCACCCCTGCTGAAATACCACGTGTGAACACACAGGAAGGGCCACGGAGGCTGAAGAGGTTGGACAGGATGGGTAAATCTGCCAGCTTGAAGAAAAATAAATATCTAAAACCTTTCCCAAAAACTCAGAATGAAGCTTGTATGAGACTGAAAGCAGCCAGGACTGTTTCCAGCAGGCACTCAGCAGCCAGAACATCATGAGAACACATCACGTCTGAGGGAGCTCACTGAAGTTCTTCCAGTTAGGTGAGGAAGCACACACAGAATCCTGGCATTTATTTTAATGGAGCCTCCAAACCACCAGCATTCACTGAATGTGGGAAAAGCGCTTCCAAACACAGTGCAGAGTGAAAACTGAAAGGGAGCATCCCTCCCCCCAAATCCCAGTAAGGATATTTCACCACTGCACGGCTCCCAGGGAGCTTTGGAGAAGGAGGGGTGAGATGAGGGCTGCCAGGACAGCAGTGACCCCTGAGCCACCCACACAGAGCTGGTGTGAGCCTCACCTGTCCTGGTGCCCTCAGGTAGGGGCACAGGGTGCTGCAGGAGCACCACAGCAGCCAGGGGCCAGCATCCACAGGGACACATCAGCCACGCTGGGAATTCCACCCAAAGAACCTGGGAATTCCACCCAAAGAACCTGGGAATTCCACCCAAAGAACCTGGGAATTCCACACACAGCACCTGGGAATTCCATCCAAAGGACCTGGGAATTCCACCCAAAGAACCTGGGAGTTCCATACAAAGCAGGGTGCCACTGGTCCAGCACAGGACCTGCCTCTGGGTCCTTGGCACACTCCTCATCCTGCTCACAGCCAGGGCCCTCATCCCTCCTCCTCCTCCTCACAGCCCTGGGCTGGGTGGATGTCTGCACTTCTCTCTCTCCCACTTTTTAACACTTCATCAGAAGCTGGAATTTTTATTTATTTATTTTTTTTAAGTGCTAAATTTGCTGTTTCTGTTGGAGTTGAGATGAAAAGCTTTCACTGAACCACCTCTGATTGGAATCACTTCTATTGCCTTCAGTTTGGCCAGATGTTTCCTAATTACTTATCTGTCAAAACTTTTTTTTTTTGCTTATTTTAAATGCACAGACATTTCCTCTAAGTGAGAAAGAGTGTAAGGCTCTTGTTTAGTGTCTTTGCCCGAGTGAAATAAGCCAGGCTAAGCTTCATCATCAAGGCTGGATTTTATGCTTGAACATGCAATTTAACATCAAAAGCTTGATCTTTTTTATTATTCAGTGCTGCCTTTTAAGCCCAACTTCAGCAGGAGCCAAATGGCACATCCTAACTTGGGATTTAAAACTTTTATTTTTTAAAGCTAGGTCTGAGTCGCGCAGCTTTCTCCTGAGCTTGAGATGGTTTCATGTAATAACTCAGGGCCAGAATCTGCCACGATTACTCACATCAGTGAAGGCTTCCTTTCATGAGCAATCTGATTGAACTGGTGCTCCTTGGGGTGAGGAATGATTACAGAATCCAGCCTCATCCTTCTCCCATCACACAAATATTTTTGCTGCTTTGAGTCAGTTGCTGGGTCCTGCAAGGAAGTCCTGTCATTGAGCAGAAATTTGGAGGTAGAAAGACAGGAGAGGAAACCTTGAAGACTTGAATTCCCCACACGGACCAGCAGGGATCCTGATCAATCTAAGGAGGCAGAGTCTTTACCTGTCACTCATTTGAAATATTCAGCATTGATCTGCTATTGGACTGCTGCCAGAAATCTTTTCTTTTGGGTAAAGGTGCCAAGGATCCTGAGTTTCTGCAGGAAGGAAGGGGAAAACCAGCAGAACTCAGCCTGAATGGCTCCATGGGTGCTTTAAAGGCTTTGTTGTGTCCTTCTCCATGAAGAGAAAACAAACAGCCAATGCCTCTCAAAGTGTCCATGAATAATACACCAATACACCCGAATAACCCAAAAATAAATCCATATAACAATTTTGCAAAGGCTTTAAATGTCTTCAAAGCCAAGTAACATTCTTTAATGAAAGCAGGATCAAGCCAGAAAAGCTTTAGGAGTTTAAAGTTATTTGATAGCTAGTTATTTTCCTTCAAAAGAGGCTAAGTAAACCTCTGCCTGTAGCCTTCATCACTCCACCAGAAATGCTTTGTCAAGGTATTTGTGACAAATTAATTATAGCGATAGAAAATCTCAGTAGAAATGAATATTCAAAAAGATTTTTTTTTTTTTATTCTGTTGACTTCAGGGAATGCTCTCCTGTTTCTAAAGCTGTGTGTTTTCCTCATTAGCTCTCCCCCTCCCCCAGATCTTTTCAGAAACTTTCAGAAGTGATTAGAAAAGGTTTTATTTTCAGCTTGCCTGGGGAATGGCATTTGCAGTGGAACAAACCACTGATGCTGGAGTCTTGCTGGCAATAAGAAATGGCCCATCAGCAAACTTTCCAGAGAAAACATCCTGGAATTACCGTGCCAGTCCTGGCCACCTGGCACTAATGCCCAGCAAGATGCTGTGTGGGGCTGTCCCACAAAGTCTCAGCACTGGAGGAGCTTGTCCTCACAGCTCAGGGATCCTCAGTGGGTCCTGGCCTGATCCTGCAAACAAAAGAGCAGGGCTGGGGCACACCCAAGGTAAGTCCAATGTGCCAGAGAAATGTGGGTCTCCCTGCCAAGGCTCTGGCAAGGCAGAGAGCTCCTCATCTCTTGCTCCTGTTGTTGTCTGTAAATTGCAGACTCTTCTTGTCTTAGGCTAAAGGCATTTCAAGGAGAAAAATTCCCATTTGTGCATCTCATTAAGACTGAGAAAAGCAGGAGGCCACTGCTGTCCATGATGCCCCACAGCTCCAGGTCATCTCCATGCCTCTATTCCTGGGCACACTGGTCCTGTCCCCATGCTTGCCCAGCTTGGTCCTGCACATAGCACTGAAATATTGGGCTGCAAGTCCTGCAGTCTCTTCTTGAAAGGTTGTTTTGGGCTGACAAGAAAAGGGAATAAATGTAAATAAAACTTCTCCCAAGCTGTGACTGCCTGACCCCACTCAGGAAGCTCCCATGACCAATGTCCCCACACAGCCACATTTCTGGCTCTGCTACAGGAACTGGGCAGAAAAAAATCCTCCTCTCCATCCTCACTTTCCCCTGACAACTCAATTAACAAGCTGCCTCATTAGCATCCTATACTTAATTAAGAAGTTGAATTAATAAGTAGCCTTGGTTGCTTAATTAATAATTAATTAGTCCTTGGTTAATAAGGACAACAGAAACTAGTTCATAAGGGAATCACTTCAATAGCTGGCAGTGAAATGAGGATCCAAGGAGAAGGTGTTAAATGGCTGTGTGGAGGGGTGCTGGACCCCACCCTGACACCGAGGGTCCCTCCCTGAGTCCAGCTGTGGGCTGTCACCTTCAAAGCTCTTGCCAGCCTCCTCCTGCCCCATATCCAAGTTGGAAGGCTCCAAAATTCTCATTTGGCTCTTGCCAGCCCTGGTGATGCTCTGCAGAGATGCTGCTCCGTGGTTCCCCTGTCCCTGCTGGGGAGCTGGGATGGGTGTCTCACCTGCTGGCACTGGCAAGGCAAAAGGGGAGATGTGACTTCAAACCAGCAATAAAAAAGGGAATGTGTACAAAACACAAGCTAAAACATCCCTGCCCTGCTACATTATTTTCCAGGGAAGGACTCAGAATGTATTTTAGTATTCAAGTTTAAGCCTGCTCCAGAAAAAACACCCAACCAAAATTTGCTGGGGCTGGGTGAGACCTGCCTGAGCCCCTGCCCAGGCTCCTGGAGCTCAGGGCAGGTGGGAGCAGTGCCCAGGGCCCTGAGCCCTGCAGGAAATGCTGGTCCTTGGGCTCAGGCAGTGCTCAGCTCATTCCCAGCTCGATATGTTGCCCACAGTTTGACAACATATATTTGGCAATTTTCACTAGGGAAGTGTGAAGAATTATGTTGATTTTCCCTTCTCATCTTGATACAGCAGGTGTCTTGTTTCCATATGAATGATCTCAAGGTGTACATACATATATATCCATATATCAAAAACACTCCTATTATCATATAACATTTCAAATTCAGCTAAATAGAAGCAGTTGATTTTTCCTGATGGTATTGATTTGAAGTTCTCCATCCGCAGACCACTTTGGAAACAAAAGAAAAATCAGAGTTATTTCCCACACAACAGATGCAGCGCACCAATCTCTAGGAAAATGAACTTTTAGTTTATTGTTGCTTATGGTGACTTCTGTTCATGACTGGTTTCAAAGAAGATATTGAGCATAGCAGCAAAACATGTTTGCAGACAGATAATTACCATTATTTTCAATTATAATGCTGTCATCTCCAATCCAAGTATTTCAAGACTGGGAAATACAACATTACTGTTATTGCCACATTGATAAATTATGTTGTTGGTTTATTCTGAGAACGACAATTAATGGTGCTCAGTTTTGTTCCAAAATTTGTTGGACAACCTGAAATGAAACACAACATAAATTTGTTACTAACAATCACAGAAAGGAGGGGGCTGGGGGGTGAAGGTATTTATTGATGAAACACTCCAGACACAGAATCTAGAAGCAAAACTGAACTGGGAATTCAGTTTCCTTGTAGAAAGGATTGAGACTGCATTGCTCTGCTTTGTACAGAGGAAATCAGTGCTTCTCACACCTCTTATTTAGATTTTTTGTATCTGGTGTCTCAGTTATCTTTGCAAGTGGGCTTCATGCAACCAGGATGTGATGCCTGGATTCCCCTCATCATTTTTTAGACAAGGGAGAGACAGGTGAAGCTTCTTGCTCAAGGTTTCCAGCAGGCCAGTGGCAAAGCAGACGTGCAGCATATCCAGCAGGACATTTCTTCTGATGGATTCCTCTCCATCCTTGTCTGCACAGCTCCCAGGGCTCCTCCACCTCTCCTGCAGATCCCCCAGGGCAAAACCCAACAAGGGCTGAAGGGGGCTTGTGCCGTGGCCAAGTTTCAGCTCTTTCATACACCATGCAAGAGAGGATGGGAAGAAAGAAGAGAAGGAAAGCACAGTTGACTTCACTCCCACTGGGCTCCCAATAACGAACGGAACTAATTGAGGTCAAGGGCTTGTCAAGTCAGCAGCGTGGTTACAGTCTGAGAGGAAAACCTGCTCCCAAATGCTTCCCACAGTCAGTGCTGCAGGAACAATTTGGAAAGGCTTTCAAACTATTCAGCAGTTGCTGTGTCTGCTGCCTGGCATGGGAGTTTCCATTCCTGCACAATCCACTTGCATTCCTCCTCTTGCTTTACCTGCTTTTTGTTACATTCCACCTGTGGGCTGCTGGCTTTGCCTTGCAAACAGCCATAGCCACCTTCATGGCATTTGGGGAGGCTTTGGCTTATCTCAGATGGTCCAAAATCTAGCAGTGATGACCCTCAGGCAACTTGATATTTTCTGTGTTGCAGCAGAGATTCCCATTTCCTACCATCCCCACCCTGCACTTTGCCTTTATGTAGTTATGCAGCAATGATTACAGATTTGGGAAAGAGCTGCAGACAGAGAAGGCACAAACTAGAGAGAACACACCACTCCCATCCCCCTGAGCAGCTGGAAGCTACAGACATAACTATAAATTCCTGTCTGGTGAAAACTGTATTTACTCATCCCAAACAAATCCACGTGTGTCACCACTGCCAAGGGCTCTGGGTCCTGCTTTGGAGCACAATGGACCTCACTGATTCACACACTTCTGAGGTGCCTCTCCAGGAGCCTGGGCTTGCTGGGTGACTGATTCTGGCCTTACAGACACAAGCTCAGTTCCAAAGAAGAAGCAGGAACCTTTTCACAGGAAGCCCTGAGCCCCCTGGCTGGTGGTGTCCCATGAGAACAATCACAGCATCATCCCCTCTGAGGCTGCTGATTCCAAGGCTCCTGCTTTTGGACCAGACACGGTGTATTTTACCCAGACTTAGCCTCCCACAGGTGCAGCAGGGCATGTGGATCAAGCCTGTAACTGATTTTTAACTTTCTTGTTCTGTCTTGACACATTTTCCCCTTCCCCCCACCCCTATTTTTCATTAAATCCAGGCCAGCAAGGAGGAAGGGAGAGTTCAGTGCATCTGTTCATCACTAACATTGACAAACAACACGTAAAAGCTTTGCTAACCTGAAAAGTATTGGCATATCTAACCAAAACCCACTTGATTTCCCCTGGAAAGCAAAAGCTGTGAGAGGCCATTACTAGCAGGTTGCCCTTGCATGGGAAGTAATTGAATCTGGAAATGGGAAATATGCGGCAGGAGAGCTTGGCTGTCATTTTACAAAAACAATTAAATGCATGAAATGTGTCTTAATGATATAATTAAGGCAAAATTCCAATCCTCCATTAGTAGTGGCATTAATTATTGCAAGCACATTGCATTCAGTATCACTGGAATGATGAAATCCTCTGTTATACAGCTTTATTAACAAACAAATAAATAAATAAAACCTGATTATCTGCTCCTCAACAGAAGCTGTGAGGAAAAATTACTTTTGAACAAACCTTGATTAGTTTTGCCTGTTAAGGCTGGTGGTAAGAGAGGTCAAAGCACCTTGGGGAAACTCCTGTAAAGCACCACACGATGCTGGGACCCATCGTGGGTGTTACTGGGAGAGGCAAAAGTGATGAAAACCATCACAACGACCCCAAAGCTCCCCTAAAACACACCCATTTCCACACCAGACTCGCTCCCAAACCTCCTAAAATGACTGAAATCTGTTGTCACCCTCAAGACCTGGTTGGCAGCAGGGCAAGATCTCACCTGCCTCTTAGGAGAATCTGACAGTGAATCACAGCTTTTCAGTTTCACAGCTGATTTTACACTTCTCTCCTCTGCTCCCACTCCCTCGGGCTGTCAGTTCTCTGGGAGGGTCCTGGGGGTTTCAGGCACTTGGTTTGGCACAGCAGAGCCAAGGGCTTCAGAGCCATTCCAAATCCTTTCTGCCTTCACTGCTGAAAGGCTCCTGGAAGTTGCTCAAAACTGTTTTATTTATTGGGACAAACAGGATTACTGATCTCCGAGGTGTAAAGGTATAAAATACACATTTCCAAAGGAGAAAGCCATCTATAACCTTCCCTCATGGGTACATGTTTGGGATTATAAGCAAATTTATTTGATATGGAAGCCTGTTTAGAGTGATTTTCAATGTTTAATCCGGCACAAGGAACAAAAATTGGAAAAATTAGCTCCCTCCAGCCAGCCATGTGACTCCTAGGTGATATCTGCCAGAGGACAAGCAAACATCAGTTGAGTGATTATGTGGATACCTGCTGAAAGAGGGGGATTTTCAATTATGCATGGTTGAATTTCTACGTGTACAATTCCCATCATACAGGAGAAAATCAATTAGTGAGAGTCATTTGCTTCTGAACACACTGGTCGGAGAGAAACATTAGTTCAGAAACATTAATTTCTGGACAAATGTTTATAATTAAAATGCAATTTTGATTCCACTCGAGTTCTGGCCTGTCACCCTGTATCTCAGCCAGGTCTGGAGGAGAAATTGCAATATCCAGGAAAGGCAGGTCAGGGATCACAGCGGTGGGAAGTGTCACCCTGGGTTTGCCATGAAGCCCTTGGGCTGCACTGGGGACAGGGCTGGGGCACTGGGCTCTTTGTGCAGCTGGACCTTGGACAAGTCCTGGGCTCACAGGGCTCCAGGAGCAGAGAGGGCACAGAGAGGGCCACACAGCAGGATGCTGTGCCTCAGGGTTTGGGGAGGGTTTTTTCTGTGTAAGGCTGAGAATGCAGCATTTCTTTAAAAGCAGCATGTGCCTGTGCTGGATGACATTTGTCCCATTGGCCCAAGCCCAAAGGCAGTGCAGAAGCTGAGGACCAAGACAGAAAGCAGCCCTGGGGTGCCGAACTCCCACACACCCCCAGGAGCAGCGACTGTGTTTTACCCACACAGGGAACCGACAGCCAGAGCAGAAAGGAAAACCACTGCCTTTTCCCATAAACCAGAACTCTTAGAGAAGAGACAAAGCCCGTTTTCCAAGCTGACATTTGGCTACAGCAATTACTCACAGTTACATTTGCTCATGACTCAGTCCGAGATCTCGGTTCGGAGCTGAAACCTCACTGAGGACTTGGGCATGTTCTGACGGATGGGAAGAGCTGAGTAAACCTGAACACATTTTTTTGAGTTAGTCTGCTTCCTTCATGCCTTACCTCATGCCAGCCTTTTCTACAGCACGAGGAATCTCAGTTACATTCCTTGGTGTTGCTTTGTTCTCTGACACAGCTTCTCAAATACCACACACCCCAAAATGGGATTCTTTGGGAGCATTGCCAGGCTATGGGCACCACATCCTTCTGCAGATGGAAGGAACAAGCGTGATGGAGGTGCCTCACCTTCCTTGAGATCACTGCACATAAAGCACCTGCCTGCATCACCTTCCAGGGGGTTTTCTGCAATCAAAGTTGCTCTTCTGCCACAGGTTACTCATCAGATCTAAATTCTCAGCAGCAGGGTGGAAATACATCCAGGCACAGAGCAAATATACAGAAATTGTTTATATAAATAGCTTATTTGGGCATTTACAGTAAAACCTGGCCTGGAGAAAGTAAATAGAGTTCCAGTTTCATGCCACTTGTACAACATTACTGTAAATAGTTGGTATTTTTTCCTTCAAGTGCAGGAATTATGCACCCAGCTGACCTTGCACTGGCACAGGAGGGAAGGAAGCGTTCCAGACCTCCTGTTTGCAAAGCAATAAAACATAACAGGGCTCAGAGATCAGAGGGAAAATAAACAGATCCTCTCGCTCAACCTCCTCCAACTCCCCCTGTTTTCCCCTCCACAGCTTATATTTAGCTCAGGCTCCTCCATGCCCATGGAAGGGCTGCCCTGGGAGCAGGGAGGCAGAGCACCAGGGCCAGGCTCTTGGAGAACCTCAGGCTTTCCTCCTCAGAACAGAAAATCAACAGACCTGCTCAGCAGAGCAGAGAGAAACAGCAGCTCTCAAGAGAAAAATAGAGAGGATATAGGCAGTGGGGCCCTCGAGGGTCATTCAACATTTGTTTGTTAACCTGGTTCTGCTCATCTGAACCTTGCAGAGCCTGGGCTTGAGATTCAAGGAGAAAAAAAAAATAAAAATTGTGTGTGCACATTAGTAAATTGTCTGGAGCAATCGTGAATTGAGAAGTGTTATGAGCCTTCTTCCCTGGGAAAGCCCTTGGTGTGCACTGATCCCAGGTTAAAACCTAACCTAGCTCCCTCACACTCTGCTGATCACCCCAGACCTGCAGAGACCCTCCCCAAAACACCCAGAAGGGGCTGGTCTTGCAGGACTGTGAGCTTGCATGACTATTTTAGAGCTGGAGTGTTTTGGATGTTTAATTCCCACCTTAATGGGCCCAAGTAGCAGAAATCTGTAAAGACAGAAAGGCAGCTGGTGGCTCCTGGTACTGGAGATGTGGATTCAATGGTGCTGTCTTGGAGCAGGAGCTGTGGCCAAGCCCATCCCTTGTTGGGAACACAGAGTGGCAAACTGGGAATTCCCACCTGTGACACTGCAGGGACTGTCTGGGACATTCAGCCACTGCCCCACGCCCTGCCCACAGGCTCTGGGTCACCTGGACCCATCTGAAAAGTCTTTGAACTCACCCAGTAGCTCCTGTGGAAAGAGGAAACAAGATAGGACACCTGTGCCACGCTTCCACTGCAGAAAAAGCCACCTCTTCTCTCCTTTTTATGTCTTAGCAGCAGCGAGGCCACAGCAGGAAGGACAAGGTGGGGTCCTGGTGCTGCTTGGAGAGCGATGCAGAGGTGTTCTCTGCTCCAGCCTCTCTGTTTTTAAAGCCAGGCTGCTTATTAGCAATGCACAGCAACACCAAGCAATAACTTTACTGCAGTTACTCTCTTAATCAAATGCAGCTTCACAGAGCCACGCTGATCTAATTGTTCAATGTCCAGGTTCCCTGCCGTCGCAGAGATAAACGCTCTGAGGAGCAGCATTTTGACTGTCATCCAAAACTCACCACTGGCTGCTGTGATTGTGATTTATTGCTGCTGATAACAATCAATCCCAAGGCAACCGTGTGCATTTGAACTGATTCAGGACTGAGCAAGGGGGGAATGAACACCCACTCACAAGTGATGAATCCTGCAGTCAGTGCTCTCCCCCATTTCTGCATTGCAAACCCCACTCCAAGCTCACTGCATGCAGGGCTCCATGTCACCTCTCCCCTGTCTAGGGCAGAGCCATCAGTCTGGTCAGCCAAAGCTCTAAATTTCACTGATGCACCTTTCAATCTTACCTGACAACAGGCTCTCCGTGGGCAGAAGACAGGGAGAAAACTCAAAGGTGGTGCAGCCACCAGCCTGACCTGCTGGACAGCGTGGGGATGATCCCCAGCAGCCCTGCTCACTCAGGGAGAAGGGGACAGCTTCCCCAGGGAGAAGGGGACAGGAAGGAGGCCCTGGAGCTGCCTTGGTCAATGGGCTTTCAGCCACAGAGGAAGAAAAAGTACACCTATGGCTCTGGCAGTGTGTGACTCCAGGACAGCCTGAAACCCACTTCTGGGTACCCTTAAAAATGCCTTAAATCCCAATCTCACCTCAAAAAAAGGTGGCAGCTCTTTCAGAGGGTTTATCTTTTCTTCACGTCATCCAGGCAGCTTCAGAAACCCGGTCAGGAAAGGCTCTGCAAACCCTCCTATTGCTCTGACTCAACAGAAAAGAGAAACCCCCAGAGCAAATCAGCATCTTCCCTGGAGCTGCTTCAATTTGCCTCTGGGGCCATGGCAAGATCGTGGCCACCTGGGCCACATCCCCCACCTGGGCCAGCTGCCCACCCCTGCCCATCCCTGAGCAAAGCCCCTGAGAGCTCCAGGGAGAGGGGAGAGCTGTCTGCAGGGCTCCTGAGCTGGGGAAAGAGGGAGAGGGAATCAGTTTTGACCCTTGGGCAGTACTTTTCCAGCCTGTCTAGAGCATGTCTAGAAGCCCAAGGCAGGAATTATTTCCTCTTCTCTCCTGTCTGGTCTTTTGCTTTTGTTACTAATACTGTTACACAGTCCTGTTTTATGCCAAGGCAGTGGGAATTTCTACACTTTTTTTTTTCCTTTTATTTTTTTTATAATGGGGGCAGCAAGTATTTGGAGTAAATTCCCATTACAGCTGTGAGAGTCATCAGCAGGATCCCTGTGAGAGCACATTGCCTTCTTAACAAATCTCAGTGAAACCCATCCCTGCAGGGGGAATCTGTTTCCAGCCACTTTACTCAGGGTTTCTATCCCTGGTCAAGGCTTCCCCTCCCTCAGTGGTGAGACAGGGCTCTGCCTGCACAGCATGGAGGAAAAAACCTCCAATAAATCAACCCAGGGAAATGCAACTTGAGCAGGTTAAAAAGCAAGAGGCTGCCTCCAGGTTTCACACCCTCCCCACCTCAAGCATCCCAAGCCATCCTCGTCTTTCCTGGGAAGGAATCACTGGTGGGACCATCCCTGGGCACCAGGACTAGAGCTGGACAAGCCCCAGAGGGGTTTTTCTTCGTTCCCTCCAGGCACAAACCAGATTAAACACAGACATGAGCGTGAGCAGTGAATCATCTGCCACGAGAGCAGGAGGGACAGGACTCCAGTGGACAGCAGAGGCAGCAGCAGAGAGAAGAGCTGGATCAGGACAAACAGGGCAAATACAGAGACAAAAAAGAAAAAACAAAAAGTGGTTCTATGAAGTTTAAATTCTCTGCAGTGGGAGTTTGCAGCTTCCAGCCAGCACACCATGGAGGCCCACAAGATCTGCAAGAAGGGCTTCGATGCTAAAGCACAGGGAAAATCTGAACATGATTTCTTAACTCCCATTCCATTTGCAGCACAGAAATCTGTTTGAAATCAAAGGCTTTGCCACCTGTGGTTTCCAAAAGTCACAAAGTTGTTTCTTCCATTGAGCTGAAAAAAAACAACCTGACCAAAACCCCAAAATTTAAAAATAATCTTTTGCCAATCAGTGGTGCTGCAGTGTCCCCAGATCTCCTCAACAGATGTGGAAAGGTAGCTTAGTAACAGCTACCTCTGCCCATTCCCACACACTGCACTGGTTGAACTTGATTTCCTTTTTTTTTTTTTTTTTTGTCATTTTAAAAAATTCTCTTTTGGAAACTGTGGTTTCAGCAGAGTTCTCTTTTTTCTGTGGGAAGATGTTGGTTTCAGCTGTGATTCCAAAAAATGTCATTTCAAAACAGCGTTTCAGACCAAACCCTGCCCTTTCCCTGCCTCACCATGCCTGGGGCAAGGTGCGTGTATTCCACTTGATGTTTGTGGTCCTGGCGTTGGGGCAGGGGCATTGCCTGCTCTCAGAAATTTTGTGTTTTGGCATTTCTTTGGGCAGGAGATGGGAAAGAGGGTTTGGAGCTGCTCGAGCCAGCGCTGGGGTCACAGCACTGGCACAGCCTTGAAATCATCTGACTTCCTACCACAGGGAAAAGTGTTCCAACCAAGGCCAGCTGCTTCCCAGCACTGTGTCACCCCGGGCTGTTGTTCCTGCAGCAATGCACAGAGGACACCAGGAATCCCCCAGAACAATCCATGACCCGGAGGTGAACGGCACGGTTCAGAATTGGGGCCAGAGGGGCAGATTTGGGGTTCTCCTCCCTGGGCTGCAATTAAGCTGATTGATTCCTTACCAGAGATATTCTCCCAGCTGACCATCAGCCTGGGGCTTTGTTACAAGAAAGAGCATCCCAGCATCCTGCTGAAGCCCACAGGAGCTCCTCGTGCCCAAATCAAAGCCAAGTGCCCACCACTTGCCCATCCCAAGCAGCTGGAGGAGCTCTTGCCAAAGCCAGGCCGCTGCTAACAGTGCTGCCACCCAAAACAGGTTTGTGCCCAGCCAGAGAGAGCCTGGGGACACTGAGGGCTTGGGCAGCAAAACCCAGGGATTAATGACTCCACATCCCCCAGCCCCAAGAGGGAACCCAGGGTCTGGGTGAATCTACAGGACAGCCATCCTTCAGCCACACAAAAGAAAACCCCCTGCAAACAGTCAAGTTTTCAATCGCTTTAATGTGATCTCTGCAATTTGACCACAGATTCAGAAAGGAAAAAAAAAAAAAAAAAAAAAAGGTCACACAAATTCTCTGTGCTTAGGATTTGAGTCAATCTAGGCAGTTCTTGTTGACTGACGTTATTCAAGTTAAGACCTTCTGAGCATCAGTGACGTTCTTGGCTGAAAGGCAGGACCACGAGTGTTGGACAGGGTGGTGCAAACCAGGAATGCTTCTTCTGGGATTGGAGCTGTGCCACCTGATCTACTCGAAAGGAAACGGTTGTACACGCACACACACACACATGGAGCATGCAAATACACCAGGAACCAGCTACAGCTCCACGGGGACAACACGGGTGGCAGTACAGAGGTGGGGCCGTGGTTCAGAACGAGGAAGGGGGGAACCCACACAAATATCCAAAACTGAGCAGATTCATTTTCCAACATTCCAGAAGAAAATAGGAAAATTGAAATTACATTGTGTTGACAAACCCTGATTTTTTTTCTTTTTTTTTTCTTTTTTTTTTTTTTTTTTTTGGTAACAAAGCAAAAGGTGAAGGCAAATTTTCCAAAGTATTGTAAAATTTATTGTATAAGTATTGCAGCTTTTAGAATGACATATAATTGCCACTATTGGTTACTGGTACACAAGAAGCGTTTACAACAGATTTTTGTAAATTGGCATCAGAGTACATATTCATACTAAAACAGCAAAATATAGATAAGTACTGCATTGCATGTGCTGTCAATAGTTTACATAAGTTTAAATTGAACAGAACTCAGGATACAGGACTGCCTATAACAAACTCCAAAGCCAACACAATGCAACTGGAAGTTTAAGAAAATATTAATACAATGAAATGTGTCTATAAGGCAGGCAAATTAGGACTTTAATGTTGTCCTTCATGAGCTTCTATAGTACAGCAAAAATTTGAAGCGCAGTTTCTGGAAAACTTCTTTTTGTGGTTTTTTTTTTTGTTTGTTTTTGTAGCTTTGTGTTGTACACAGAAGATCTCTGAGCAGTACAGAGACAGAAGAGATTAAAATTCAATCTGTTCCAGCCTAGCACTGTTAATGCTACACATCTGATTCGATCTTTTCCCAATCCTTAGGGAAAACATTGGGCTTTGATTTCTTTATTTTTTAATATAGCAGTTAGTGCAATTTTATAATTCAATACACATACAAAAAAGGGTGATTCTCCAGAAAGCAACTGGATTTCCTCAGACCCCACTTAAGACAGAATGAATTTTGTAACACTTATGAAAACAACACGCTGGATTAGTAAAGCTGAATCTTCAAACTGGTGTAACCAAGGGTTGTGAAGGGAACACGTGTTTGACCAGTGTCAGCCCCAAATGAAACCCATCCTTCCTCCCCACCAGAATCAACAAAGCCACGTTCCCATTCCAGGCCAGTAAGGTTTGGGAGCACTTTAAGGATGCTGTTTGCCATACTGTAAGCTAAGAAACTCTGTAGGATGAACAACCCCTTTTAAAGCTAACACGACTTAAAACTCCGAGCAAAAAGGCAGGCTAGGACGTGAGGTTGCTAAGCATTAGCAATGCCTTGATTCTTCTGTATTTCTTTAAAAATAAATCAGTTTTAAGGGGCCTGAATCTCTGTGCTGGCAGCTGCAGGACACTCTAGCACCACTCTCCACTGAGCTGCACCAAGGCCAGAGGGAATGGGGCATCAGCAAGGGTGTGCAAAGCAAATTCCCTGCCTTGGTGGCAAATTGGGATGTGGGAATGGGGAAGAAATGGACCCCGAGGTGAAAAGTAACATTAAATAGTAGTAATAATAATAATAATAACAACAATAACAACAACAACAATAATAATAATAATAATAAAAAAAAGAACAGACCATTATTTCTAAACACCCATTCAAGAACTTGGAGTTGATCTGGGCCCCAGATCTGGTATCTGCACTGGAAATACACAGTTCTCAGGACTGCAAAGAGAGGGAGGGACAGAAGAAAGACAGAAGATAACAACTGAGCTCTGCTGAGGGGCTGCACCCACTGCCTGGGACCTGGGGCTCTCCCCACTGGAGCTGCAGCAGAGCAGGGAGAGGTGGCAGCTTGGGGTTTGTGTATGGATGGGCTGGAAGGCATCATTTGCAACAGAAATTTGGTGCTGATGAGCCAACCCATTTCACACTCATTAAGCTCCCCAAACTAGAGAAAGAGGTAAGTGAAACTGGGCCCAGGAACTCAACAAACTGATCACTCAGCTGCAGAGCTTGGGGTGATGCTAGACAAATAAAAGCTCACACTGGGAGAGGACTGGGGAGGGAGGGAAAAAAAATAGGGGGAAAAGAAAAAGAGAATTGGTTGAAATTTTGAGGACTTTCAAGCATGAGAGCTGGGTTCAATTGCACTGCATCTTCAGACCCTCTCCCACTACCCCTCTGTGCCTATCCAGCCCCCTGCCCACTTCCCTGACTTTTCCACAGGGTTTGGTGGCCAGGTGACACCCTGTGACAAGACAATCTCATTCCTTAACAACCTCTGGTCCCCACACACCACCTCTTTACTCACTGCTCAGTTTTAAACATGTGATGCATATTCCACCCAAAATCTGCTGAGGTAACCGTATTTTTTAAATAACAAAACAAGTTCAGATCACTGAACAACCCACCCCTCCCTCCCCAAAAAAACAAAACAAAAAGAGCAAACACCCAACCCCAACAACACTATTCACGCATTTTGGCTCAAGAGGGCAGTAGATATTATATTTCGCTTTCTCTTTTGGTTGGTATCTCATTTACAATATCCACCACAGATTCCCACCTCCCTGGGCAGGATAATGTGCATAAAACGTGTTCAAGTTCCCTAAGAACAGTCGGAGCAGAGCAGCGGCCAAGGGAGCAGCAGGTGTGGCCAGGCACAGGGAGCTGCTCCGGGAAAAAGGGACTGGAAAAGTGAATGCAAGGTCCAAAGGAGCAAGAGACCAGACGCTGGTTACTCGTAATGCTAAGGATGATTTTGTGTCCCTCTCTCTAATAAGGGAGGGTTACTGTTTCTTTAATAAGGCACTAAATAGACATGTTACATAAAGGAAAGATACATTTTAAAAACTCGTACAAATTCATCAGTTTTGTACCTTTCATGACAAACTAGATTTATTCCTTTGCATTACTTTTTTTTTGTGGCTTTTTTTTTTTCTATTTTTTTTTTTTTTAGGTCATCGAAATTTAGGTTACTTGACTGTGAAACTATGAAGATTTCAAGAGCTGTGGAAAAGCAGTTTGAAGTACTGAGAAGGTACAGGACTATTTCTAGGCAGAAATAAAAAGCAAAAAGCAAAAAAAAATAATGATCAAACTTCAAGTTCAGCTATTCATCATCTTCTTTAAAATATATATAAATATTGTTCAAATGGTCAGAACTTCAAAACCGTTCTCATGGTTATGCTTTTTTTTTTCTTTTTCAAGTAATAAAAAAGTTGCTTAAAAACAATAGTTATTGCCTTTATATCTTTCATTTATGTCACTCTACTAGATAGCATCCTGCAGGAAATGGAATCACACCCCCTTGTAAAATCCTCGCTCTCTGTGGCTCCCCACCGACCCTTCCTCGCGCTCGCAGAGACCGGACCCACCACGGAATTCTTCCCTTTTGCCTTCTCCCCCTCGCTCTCTCAGCTTTCCCACTCACCCACTCGGTCACCCACGAATTCACGGCGAGGGTGAGGCCCTGACCAGACACCGGGGTGACACAAAATGTAAACAAGAGCAGAGCAAGACAAATTGTTTCCAAAACCGAGATAAATTAACCAGGCGGGACCTGGGGGGGGAGGACGTCGCAGAAGAGGTAAGGGGGGGAGGTTGCTTCTAAAGCCTTAAGCATTATTTTTGTAGCTTTTAATTAATACAACACAGGAGCAGATTCATTTCCATCTACTGTGCCTGGTGCCTCTCTAGCTGGAGAATATAAAAAATAGCGACAAGCAGGGACGGCGGAGCCGCGGGACACGGCTGTGCCCGTTTATCCCAAATTGAGGTTTGGGAGGTTGAAACAAAATGAAAATGATGTTCACCACCACCACACTTTCCACCTCATCCTTTCAAAGAGACATTTAAACCCAGCTGAAGGGCAGCCAGTGGGTGAGTTACCAGCTCCTCACATCGACTTCCACAACCGCTTTGGCTCCAACAGGGCCCTTCAGTTGAACATGGAAAGAAATAAACCAAAAAACACTTTTGTTCCTTCAGACACAGTTTATTCTCAACCCCCACCACCCTCCCCTCCAAAAAGTTAGAGGTTGTCCAAAAAAAAAAAAAAAAAAAAGGGGAAAAAAAAAAAAAAAAAGAAAAATCAAGTAATTTTTGCCTGCTTCAGTCATTCCTGACTGAGGGAAGCAGGGAGTTTTCATTTTACCTTGTTACTCCAATAATCCCACCGGGTGACAAACAGACACACACCAACTCCTCTTGCTTTGTAGGGAATGTATAAAAGCCGTGGCTGTCGGCAGCCACGCGCAGGGACTCTGGAAAATTAAGGATTTGCATAAGCTGCAGTCTTGCTCACCGCTCCTCCCAGGGCTGGCATCTCCACTCCAGCGATCCTCCTCCCCTTCCAGCTACTTTGTTCTTCACTTCCACATAGATCCCTTAACAGGTTCATGGTAGACATGATAGAGGCTTCGACCAACACAAGCACTGACATATTTATATTAAAAAATAGTGCAAAATTTCAACATTTATATAAATAACTCTAAACCCCTGCTTTTGATTTTTTTTTTGTTGTTTTTTGTTTTTTTACAATGTAATACATGCTTTTTGAGTTGGCACTCAAAAAATTGCCATTTTTCTTCTAGTTCAGAAAACAACTTTTTTTTTTTTGAATAGGCCTCTTCTAATACAAAAATACTCCTGCTCCTTACACATACACTTTCTCTTATTTTTAATATATATTTATATATTTATATTGCAGATCTTTAAACAAAATGGTTTTTGTGCAAATATTTTGTTTTTAAAGATAAGTGAAATAATCAAACAAAAAAAAAAGAAAAGCATTCACACACAGCCCAACTAGAAACAAACAAAAAAAAAGACTACAGTTGATTTTTTTTTTTTCCTTTTTAAACGTCTAGACACAGCTCAATAAAGAAATGTTTTTGCAAGCTTGGTAGGCTTGTGCATTCAGACCAGACATAACAAGTAAATATTTATACACGAGAGATGGGGAAGGGCTTTTTTTTTTTTTTTTCTTTGCTCATCTTCCTCAACTCTCTCTCTCCTTTTTCTTTCAACGAGAAGTGCAGAGTGTTTCATTTAATTTCTTGCCTTTTTTTTAAAACTTTTTTTCCTTTTTTTTTTTTCTTCTTTTTTTTTTTTTTTTTTTTTTTTTTTTTAAAAGGGGTGCCCTTTCTGTTTCTCTTTCTCTTTGTTCCACGCCATCGTCGTCGTCGTCGTCGTTGTGCTCTCAAGGCCATTGATCTGTGAGGGATGGAGTCTGCTGCCCTCCAGGATGGGGGGCATCCCGTTGGTGTTCTGCTGGTGCTGGTAGAAGGTGGAGCCGGGGTAGTGGCCGATCACCTCGCTGTAGGTCGGCGGCGGCCCCTCCATCCTGCCGCTGCTGCCGTAGCAGGTGGCACTGATGCCAGAGTTACTGCTGGGGGGGCACGGCCCCCCGAACACGGAGTTATCTATCAAGTCACTGTCGAAGATGGTTCTGTTTGGGGGGGCGCGCACGGACTCCCTGTTGAGCTCCATCTGCTGCTCGGGGTCGCGCAGCTGCAGCGTGCAGGGTCCCTGGTAGGGCGGGGGCTCCTCGCCGTCCGACAGCGAGATGGTGGGCGGCAGGTCGATCTCGTGCTGCAGGTACGGGTACGTGGGCTGGAAGCGGTTGAAGCGGTCCCTCTGCAGGAAGGAGGGCACTGCCAGGCGCTCGCTGGGCCGCGGGGTGTAGATCTGCTGCTGGAAGGGACGGGAGAGAAAAGAGGGTGAGAGGTGCGAGAGGGCGCGGTGGGACAGCGGGACGGGCGGCGGCAGCCGCGGAACCTCACCTCGGTTATGCCGGTCCCCGACACCGTGCTCTCCGAAGGCCACAGGCTTCCCTCCTGCACGGGAAAGGAGAAGAGAGGGAAGGGTGAGTCTGATGCCAGGGGGGTCACGCTCCTTGTGCAAACAGCTCGTGGCAGGTGCCACCTAGAGAAGACACTGCCACCAACGCATTCCTGCACCAACTCCATCTCCAGCTACGATCATGAGTGCTGGGCATCACGTGGAATGCGCGCTCGAATGTGACCACATCAGCACTGAAAACACCCCTTGGATCAAAACTTCCCTCCCCTTGCTCCTCCATCTCCATTTAATGGATCGTTTGCAGAATGAATGATGAGAATGGCACCAGCAAACAACCCTCTCCCGTTTGCAGACTTCCCCCCTCCCGCCCCCACACCCCCAGCACGGTTCTTTCCCCGGTTCAAACATGCCAGAGGAGTACTTTTCAATTTGTGATCCATGAGCCGTGGGTGATTCACAAGACATCAAAAAATGCTCCATGAAATAATGACAAAATTAAAAAAAAAAAACACAACAAAAACAAAAACCAAACCAAAAAAATAAAAACCCTCACACCCACATTCTGATGCTCACAACCACAGCCATCATGGGAAAATAAAGATAATAAGCGAATAACCAAATGTTGAGTCTAATTTTGATTTGGCTTAAAAAAAAAAAAAAGAAAAAAAGAAAAATACTGTAGCAACAGGATGGTTTCAGAGTATTTTTCCCCAAGGAGTAAGTGGTCCTTGGCTTAAATAGACTGAACTGGGAGAGGCTTTCTCACACTGCAAGCATCACCCTGATCCTGATATCCAAACCTCAGTGCCAACAACCCCGGGCACGGTGAAGCCACAATTTCCCCCAAACCCTGAGACTAGTTTACAATTCATGATCAAAACAAACAAACAAAGGTTCTTCCCATCTGCTGGTGATACTCTGAGCACGCCTAGTTCACCCCAGACTTTTTTGCCTTAGGAACTGCAATATTTAAATATTGCTAATATTCACATATAGCAACATCCCTCTGGCAGGCAGAGCTGGAGGAAAACAGCCAGAAGGCTTGTAATTATAACTTGGAACTTCCCAGTTCCTTGCAGGTGAATCTCCAATTCTGGCACTAGTAAGCCAGGCACAGGCAGAAGTATTTAGCACCAGTGGGAAAAAAAATGCCAAGGGAAAAAGAAACCCCCTTTTCCCCTTTAATTGTTGCACTGAGAGCCTGGTCTGAGCAAACCACACACATTCCCCCTATGAGAATTCCTGTTTCTCTACCTGCCTCAAACACAGCACCAGCACCACGTTAAAATCTCCAAATAAATCACCTGTTATATCCCCCACCCTCCTGTTTTTTCATCTTTCCCCAATGCTGGAATGTATTTTCTCCTTCGGCACAGCACGTGGTCTCAGGTACGAAGAGAATCCATCAGGTTCTGGGTTTTGAAGCTCAGCTCTGCACAGAAACCTCAAGGCAGGGCTGGTGTCAGTGCAAGGAAAATGGTGATTTAAATGGAAATGAGACTGGCCAGGGTCTTCCCCCTTCTCCATGGCTTTTTCAGGTGAATCTCCTTGGAGCAGAGGTGAAGTGCTGCAATGCCAGCACGTTCCCTGGCCACAGCTGAGGAATGTGCTGGCTGAGCTGCAGCCCCACAGCCCTTCCCGAGCAAGACAGCCCTGTTCCATTCCAGACCTCGAGACTCCAACATGCAACTGTTTACACAGGCATCGACTGTTTAGGCTGGTCCATTTTACATGGATTCCGTGCCTGCAGGGAGAGTCTGCAGTCAAACTCCCCCAGCACAGGAACTTCATCTGCCACAGGACAAATCCTCACCTCCAACTCTGTGCTCAGGCACTGACACCAAAGGGCCCAGGGAGGATTCCCAGTGCCACCACAGCGCTGCCAGCCTGTCACCTCATCCCAAAGGACGCCCAAGCAGTGGGCAGGAGCGGGAAGCACTCCCAAAATTGTGTTTACTTTGCCGTGCCCCCGTGGCAGACTTCCTGAGCAGCGAGTACCCTGCTGCCTTCTGCTAGATGTTTTATATTTAACTTGGCAGTGGGCAGTGCCATGGCAATATCCCATCTGCTCCCCCCTTTCCCGGGAGTGATGTCAGCCAGCTCCCACGAGGGTGGCTGCAGCCTGGTGCTTCCCAGCCCTGCCAGGCTCAGCTGGGACACCCCAGCAGGGCTGCTCCACCCAAACCATGCCCTGCCCTGTGCCCCCTCACCCAGAGCCTGCCCCAGGATCCTGCCCCTGTGCTTGGAATCAAAGCTCTGGCTCACACACCATTCATCTGTTTGCACAGATGAGGTCCAGGAATGGTGCCCTGGGCAACACGTGGATGCAAGAGTAGCGAACCAGCAGAAACAGCATTAAAATGGGATGTGCAGAGAGAGGAGGAGCAGACAGGAAACTCATTTTCTGTAGGAGCTGGGTGTCTGCAGCCATTATTGACAACCTCTCCCAGGACTCCAGGGCCTGGCCACGCTCTTGTGCCCATGGCTGACTGACCACAGGCACCCAGTGCTCCCCAACACCAACCTCTGCCTCACACACTGCCATGAAACCCAGCTGGGGAGCAGCTCAGCTCCCATAAAAACTCCACAGCAAGATTAAAACTGCTGGAAATCAGTAGTTAGAGGAGGGCAAAGCCTCAGGGACACAATACACCCCTGCTTTTACCCTTCACTCTGGCCCTGGGATGGCTCCACAGCCCCACTGAGCCAAGGAAATCTGCAGGAGCAACATCACTGCAAACCCTCAGCCTCCCCTCAACCATCTCTGATTTTCAGAGTATTTAGGACTTGAATCCATCTCAACAACGAACAGTCTAGAAAGCCACAGGTTTCTGAAATGAAAGGTAGGATTCCGCTGTCTGGTGAGCAACACAGCTGTAAAAGCCTCTGCAAGTATTGCAGGACTCGCTGCAGAACCTAAAATTACTTTAAAATCTCTTTTTAGACATCAATCTTCAACTTTTTTAGAACTACTTGTTTTAGTGATGTCAGAGAATTTGCTCTGTAAAGCTGCATGGTACAGATTAAGTCTCTGAGCCTTCAGGAAGACTCATTTTCTATTTTGGGGGACAAAGGTGTACTCAGAAATTGCACTTACACTACATCTTCTGGGGAGTGTGGGATACCACTGTTCCAAAAGTGCAGGGACAATGCTATTCTTATAGCAAAAAATAAGTTATCAGTAGCATTTCTTAAATATTCTTAGTTCTGGAAAATAAAAGGTACTTGTCATAAGGAGACAAGAGTTTAAGTACAGTGAGAACAGTGATGGAGAAGTGCATGAAGTAATACAAAAACTGCTTGCCAGTGAGAGCCGCATTAAAAAACCCTTTAGGGAAATTAATTTCTCCTTCAGCTGTAATTTTTGAGCTGCAGCTACAAAAAAGGACAACTCCAGCAGACCCAGCAGCATCCTGACCATGGGATGAACTGCTTTAATATTTCAGCAGATGAAAAGCGTGAATGCAGCTCCAGTGCCCGTCTGCGGTCACGACACCAAAATGAAGTTTGGGATTTAAAAAAGCCCAACACCAGTTCAGAGCAAGTTTAATGGATTGCATAAACCAGTATCCAGCCCAGTGAGGCCTCTCCCTGCCAGGCTGCAGCCCTCCTTCAGACTGGAGCTGTTTTCCACTGACAGATGTGCTGAGCCTGAGAGGTGCTGCCTGTAAGGTCTTTATGATGCTGGATCCCACTGTAACGAGCTCCCAGCTCGTTAGCACACGAGGGGCTTCTCTGTCCCTTCAGGAGGGTGCTGGGACCACAGGGAATCTCTGCTCCACTCCATCAGTGCTGCACACACAGCATGGACAGGGCAGGGAGATGGGGAACAACCATAAAGACAGGAAAAAGTGAAAAAAAAAATACCCAAAATTATACATTCCTATTTCTCTCCTTAGCTCCAAAAAAGGCTTTAAAGACTCCACATCCTCACTAGGGTTAAGCAGAGGTGCAGATGTAAAACACTGATGAAAAGCCATTTAATCACTAATGTGTCTGAAGGCTGAATAAGTAACAGAGCTGAGCCAAAAAAATGGCTGGAAATTTTGGCCTGGTAAAATTTAAAATAGAAAAAAATAATAAAGGAGAAAAGGAAGTTGTTTTTTGAAGAGTCAATTTTTCATTCAACATGAAATTTTGGGTCAATCTCCATGTGATTTTCTCTTTTCTTTCCATGTTAGCCTTCTTAACTCTTTTTAAAGAAAATAAATGCAGGCCACTTAAGAAAAGAAAAATTACTGTATTAAAATAAAGAGGGCTTGATCTGAACTTTGCTTTGGAAACTTAAAACGACACATTTGGCATTGTGCAGGTAAAACATTCCAGGCATGGTAATACAATGAAAGAATCTGAAAATGGGAAAACAATGTTTCTGCTATTTTAAATAACTCATGCGCTCGGATGCCCACACTCTGCTGCCGCTGCTGGAAGCGGGACCATAAAGATTTCCGGGTGGAGCTGGGATATGTGTGGGGAGCTGGGCTCTGATCCCCCAAGCAGGAGGTGCCTGAGCCATCTCCACCCTCACACCAGCTGGTTTCACGTGGGATCATCCCGTGGGATCAGGCATTCCCAGCACTCAGATCCCGCTGCGGCAATGACAGCTGACCCCGAGCTGGGATCACGCTGTGCCTCTGGAGAGGTGCTCCACAGCCCACAGAACGAGGAGGGGTTAATGGGGTTGGGGTTTGCACAGCTCTCCTCCCCCCATGGGGCATCCCCCTCCCAAAGGGGCCAAGAAGGGACCTCTGTCTGCTGTGTGTGACAAAAACAGCAGCTACGAGGGACAGCCCTGGGCAGCTGCAACTGAAGGCTGGCTTACTGAAAGAGCTCAGCTATCCCTCTCAAAAGGAAAAAAAAATAGAGGAAAGAAAATGGAAAAGCAGAAGGAAAAAACCCCAAGCAATTCCTGTATTCGATCTTTTTCCTGCAACAAGTATGGATTTGATTCAGGGGAGCACAGCCCCACACAGAGCACCCCACAGCACCAGCTGTGTGTCCAGCCTGCCCTGGCAGCCTGCAGAGGAGGGATTGGCAGCAGTGACCTTGAGGGAGCACTATTTGAAGGGTGAATTCACTTCAGGGTGAATGCTAAAAAAGACAAGTATCAGTACAAGACATCCCTGCACTAAAGACAGAGCCATGGAGGCAGCAGTGGAAATGTAATGCTTTTTCTCTATACATCCTCCTAAGTCTCTCTGAGCCACTATATTTGAGGAAACTGCATGAACCAGCATCTGCCTCGAGGCTGGCGCGGCGTCCCTCAAATCCCTGTCAGAGGTACAATTCACACGTTTCTCCTCAGGCTTTTATGAAAAGAGAGCTACAGAGGGCTACAGAGAGCCTCTCGCACATCCCCTTGGAGAGATCTCTGCCTGTCTGGCTGACAAGTGTTTTCTGTCCCTTCCACCGCAGTAATGGCAGCAGCACTGGTGAAAATGGAAGCAATACAGTCAGGATTTCCTGCTCTCTGCAGGGCAGGCAGGAAGTTTTTACACAGTCACTGGAGACTCTAACTGAAGCCAAAGGACTGGATAGTTTGGGACTGCTAAAGCAAGGCATATGAACCCCAAGCAGCTGGGGGTGGTGGTGTCAGGAACAGGCCAAGAACAGCCGCGTGAAGTCATTTATTTTTTACTGATGTAAAACCTGAAATGCAAAGCTCAGGGCAAAGGCAGAGGCTATGGCTGTCCGTACACACAGCACCCTAAGGAGCCAGAGGCACCCCTAAAAGACCCCCCACACCCAAAAACAGGGACAGATGATGCCAAGGCCAAACATGATGTGTGTCTGGAAGAGCAGGGTGTGACTTACTGAGGAGAGGTTCTCGTCTCGCCGCCTGCCCTGGCTGTGCCGGCTGATGAAGGATCGTGCAGAGAGTTTGTAGTGGTTCAGCAGACATGTGATCACCACCACCATCACCATCATCACCACCACGATTATGATTATCTGTACAAACTCCAACTCCGCTGCAAGAGAGACAGACAGACTTTGAGCCATCAGGAATAGCAGCAGGTAACTGAGCACAAGGACAACTGAAGTGGCTGAGACAACACTGACAACCCTTCCTGTTACAGCTCTCACAGGGCTCTGTGTGCCCTGAACCCACAAAAACCTCATTCATTCACTTTTTCAGTGTCACAGAAGAGTCTCCAGGAGAGATCTTTGCAGACAATCTATACTGCAGAGTGTTTCCTGGCTACAGCACAGACTGGACTTCCCAAAGACCTCCTGGATGTCCCCCAGGAGCATCCCAGTGCCTCACGTGCCTCTCTTGGGGCTGCAGAGCCATAAACCAACAGAAGTCATCCTAATGGAACAGGTCAGCTAAATGCAAGCTAAATTTCTGCAGCTCTCTCCCCATCACCACCACTCCTTCCTCCAGGGAGGACGGGACTGAGCCCTCCTTAGCACATCCCTGCACAAGCACACGTCCCTCCTGTCCCAGGGGTCAGACAGTGGTGGCCCAGGGGACAGCACAGCACAGCAGGCAGTGGCAGCCCCCATCCCCAGGGCTGCCCACCCAGCAGAGGAAGCAGGCGAGGAGACCTCCTGCTTTTGGGTGAGACGCCAGATGGGTGCGATGCGTCTGCCAGGGGCCGCATCCCGCAGCTCCAGACAGCCCTCGGCTCGGGGCTCGGCCAGCTGACAGCGGCAGCTTGAGTGGCTTCAACTGGCAGAAAGGAAAACTGCCAAAACCCCTCCAAACAAACAAGAACAAGCAAACAACAGACTATCCGGTTAACTCTGCAGACACTTGGCAGGAGGCAGCGAGAAGGCGCTCCTAAAATTTCCTAAGGAAATAATTCCTCACACCTCTCTGAGGCTTAGGAAAATCGAGTACTGGAGGCAAACATTGTGCTGGGTCATTATTTCCGTGAATTTGGTGCCCAGGGAGTACATGCCATTCCCAAACTGCTCAGTCCTTCCCCCCAGCTCCCTTCACGCCAGCAGTGCCCAGGACTGGGCAGCAGCAACTCCAATGCCCAGCAAAAAGGAGGGGCCAGACAGCAAAATTCAATCATTCCAGGGATTTGCACTTTGCTTCTCAGCAGTGACAGCTATAAAATCCAGTTTGGGAAAGCCATGCCCTAAGCTATCATGGATGCTGCCATCTATATTTAATCTATACAAACACACATATACATCTGCAGACACACAGCAAGGCCCACCAGACCTCCAAGAGCACCACTCACACCAGCTGGGGTGGCTTCTGCTGAGTCAGGCAAATTTATTACATTTTTGGTTGGGGTTTTTTTGTGTTTTTTCTTTGTTTGTTTGGGGTTTTTTGGGGGGACTTTTTTTAATGGAAAGTTTTCTCCTGACAGGTGGCATTTGAGTGCCAGTAAAAGCAAATAAATGTCAAGAAAACAGTCCAGGTGGTGAGTGCTGCCAGTTACCTTGGATCTCTTTCTGCTTAACAGCAGCTATTTCTGCCACTGCCCAAAATGCTCCACCAGCTCTGCCCACTGTCTGCAGAAAGCAGAATTATGCCTTGAAAGCAGGAGCCTTATCTGGCACTTCTAGCTGGATGGATGAGGGACTTGGAGCCCAGATCCTTCCAGCACCCCTGAAATGCAGCTGTCTCTACTCTGGAAGGTTGCACACAGTGTGGGAAGAGAGGGGTTAAAAGCCAACCATTGTACAGGAGTTTTGCCTTAAAAATGATTTTTAGATAGAATAAAGGACAAGCTCTGAGTCTTTCACAGCAACTCCAACAAGTTGCCCAATGCCACTGTGAGAGGAAGAGCATGGAAGAAAACCACATTCCCAAAAATCTGATCCAACCCCAAAGCAACACAGCTCATCTGTGGGACCCAAAAGCTGCCCCTGGTGTCCTGTGCTGGAACAAGAGCTTCTGAGCAGAACCCAGACTGACCACAGGCACAAACACACCAAAACCTAAAGGGCTGGGAAAAGGGACGATGCAAAACCATTTAAAAACAGGCACAGTGACTCTTCCCATGTCACCCCCACTGTGCAGGGGTGTCCCTACATATCCCAAAGACATGTCCTGGTGCCAGCTGTAACTGAGCACTGACAGCATCCCCCCAGCACCCCAGGCAGGCCCAGGGAACCCTACAGCTCCCCTGGGTGCTTCCCTGGTCACCCCCCAGACCCCAGAGCCCCTGTGCCTGCCCTCCCTGTGGGCAGCAGAGCAGCCACCCAGCCTGGTTGCAAAGCTCACCTTTTGCACAAATCATTATGGAAAAGAAAAAACTAAGCAAAAAAACCCCAAATGTTTTAAGAAGATGAGTCACTTCAGCCTCAAAATGCAGCATATGCTTTGGCCACAGTAAGAAAACACAAGAAAAAATATAAATGGAGCCAGTGATGGAAAACTTCCTTTTGTGTTAAAAGGGGTTATATTTCTAAAGAAAACCATGGCCAGAGTAGTAGTAAAGAAAAGTTCCTTTCCTAGGACAAGAGATCCCTTAAATGAAGCAAACCTTGCTAAATTGGTCCTGGTGCCTCAGTGACACAGGTGAAGTTTTGGCCATTTTGCCCCAACTCCTTCCCAGGAAGGAACACATGAGATGTGTCACTTACAAATGACCTAAACCAGGCTTCCTGCACACACAGACACAGAATCAACAGAGTCTGAAGCAGAAGAAAGGGTGGGAATTGCATCAGCATCTGGGAAAACACACCAGTGTCTCCTCCATCCCTCAGTGCTCTGAGTCTGCTGTAATTGGGGATTATACAACGCTCACCAAGAGCTGAAAAGGCACAGGATGATTACCAGAACAAAGGGGATGCTGCTTTCCAGCAGGGATGCTCCTCCTGCCCCATCTCTACCCCAAGCCCAGGCTCTGAGGAGCAGCCCAGCCTTCCCATGCCCAGGAGCAAACCCACCCCGTATGCAGAGATGAGCTTTAATCCCAAGAACACTCAGGTTGCCCAATCTGGCCTTTGGAAAAAAATAAAAGTCAAACCAAACAAACAAAAAAATATCCCACACACTCAATTTGTGCTTTTCATGTTTCAAGAGACTCATACCCACTCGAGGCACCAAAGTTTCTGCCAACTCTCCCTCTGTTTTAACTTGTCTTCATGGACTTCTTTTCTGCAGAAGGGAAAACAAACCCAACACACTGGAAAGCTGGATATACTCAGTAAGATTTTTATCCAAGCAGCTCAGTCAAACTAATGAAGAAAGATCATTAAAAACCCAAAGTTTGAGTTAATATGTTATTATACAAGTGCAATTCAGCTGCTATGCTAATAAAAAGCCTTTGGGGAATGAAAAACAAGCCAAACTGCAAAGCACATAATTTATAATTCTACTGGTATTCTTAAAAACACACACACAACAAAACAAGAAAAAAATACTCAACACATTTTGTATTTGGCTTCCTAATCATTGTCACTTTTCAATTAGAAGAGACCTCATTCCATTTCTCTCTGTAATTTTCCCCAAGGGAAGTGTTATAAATGCACTAGGCTTTACAAGATGGGCATATTCCGCCTCCAAATGCAAAGCAAGGTCACACTAATTTAATTTTGCATAATTTTTATTCCAGAATACATTTCAAACTAACAGGTTCAGACATCACATTTAAGTGACACAACCTGCTTTTCCGTATTTTCTGTCTAGACACGGCAGCTCAGGGAGCCGGGCACTGTGCGTGCAACTGTTTTGCAACTAAGCATTTTTTTCCCCCCAGATTCTCACCACCCTAAAAGGGGATATTCGTGACCAAGGAGAAGCACTTGTCACGTCCCATTCTTCACGTTCACCGCTCGCTTGCCACTTCAAACCACGCGTGGCCTTGGACAAGGGCTTCGCAGTGGATTATGGAGGTGGATTAATGAGGGATAAAGATATTCTGCTTCCCAAAGCCTGGGGACTCCACTCTCCTGTATTCAGAAGAAGCTCATGCTTTTGTTGCCCACCCTGCTGCCCAGTCATCAAGACCATAGCTCTGAAGTGTCTGAAATCTATGGATTTTATGTGTGGGTCCTACACTGAGGTGCCAGCCACACTCTTCCCGTTGCAGACCACACTCATGGCTCCACAAAAGCTGCTGCAGGAAGGTAGGTACATCTGGGAGCTTCCTCGAGTCCTTGTAAACAAAATACTGGCACCCACAAGTTCAAATTAATTAATATATTTACAAGGAGGGAAAGTGATTTGAGTCAATGGTGATGTTGGGAGCACCCTCACAGCCGCAGGGGAGGTGAGGCTGTATTACACTTTAAATGCATTGCCTTGCCTTTTACAGCTACATTTCAGTTCATAAAATGCTTCCTATAAACTTTATTAATGCTCTTCTTTCCACGCAGACTATCTCTGCAGAAGACAAACTCTCCAAACCACCACAAGTATAAAAGAGAATAAAAACAACAGACCAAAACCTGTATTTTGCTGCAATCATTCCAGACACTCCAGCTATCATTTACAGGTGGACAGAACAGCTTACAGGCAGGGTCTCAGCCAAGATGACCTGTGCTTTCAGCCAGGTATAACACACATCTGCAGGTCAAACCAGTCATCCCTGAGCTTCAGTTACAATTTCTATATGTACTGGAATTGTGCATCATGTGAGAAGTGATGAGAAGAAGTGAAGTTACTCAGGAGATAATGGCTAAAATGAAGAAATGTTGCTGCACTTGCCATAACTCCTAAGGAAAAAAGTTAAAAAAACCCTCACACTCTGAACACACACACTCTCTTACACACCCACACACAGTTATATATTCTTAACACACTCACTCAAACACACACACACTCTTACACATTCTTACACACTCACACATACTCTTACTCTCCTTAAAGAGTGTTCTCCCTCTCAGAGGCTGTGGACAGCAAAGAAGAGATGAAAGAACAAAGAACTTCAGATGGCAGATTACTCACCCTCACTCATCTGTTAGGTCATCTCAGAAACAATCAGAGCAGGCAAAGTCATTACTGCACTATTTTTGTATTAGCATCTGCTACATTTATCTTCTAATACCTCCATAAAACCAGATAGGAAGGGCCCATCAGATTGTCAACAATTGTGTTTGTTTACAAGACAGCAGGGGAAGTACTGCAGATAGACACAGACCATGATCTCAATACTGAGAGTGCCGCTCCTGGCACTGACTGGCAGCACCTTGCAGCTGCAGCAACACTGAGGCATCAAAGGGGCCAGGACCAGGTCTGGGACAACAGGCAGGACAGCTGGGAAGAGATCATTTTGGGCCTGTATCATGCATCATCAGGACAGTGAACAGATAAACTTCATTTCTGGACCAGCAGGGTCAATTGTGATGCAGGGAGCAGAGATGACACCGTGCGAGCCAGTGATGACAGGCTGAGATGGGGCAGGAGGGCAGGGAGCAAGTGAGACTTAGAAAAGGAGCCAGTTGAAAAAAAACCACCAAAACACTGCTGGAAAACAGGGGATAGGGCCTCAAGAAGTCCTGTTCATAGTGCCAAGCCTTGGGCCATAACTGTGTTTAATATAGTTCTTTTTCTTCAGATGTCCCCCCAGGTGATCAAGCATCACATCCTCTGAGTCACTGGCAAATGATGGCCTAACCCTCCACCTCCATTTTTGATCGTTTTAAAGAAACAGCCCCATTTTACGCTTTACAGTCACAGAAATATCAGACTGGTTAGGCCTCAGAACTTTTTTTAGTGCTTAAAAAACACAGCAACTGTCCTGGCCGTGCCACTGGGCCTGTTTTCAGAAGGTGAACTTCCCGAGCTCACCCAGCTCGGTGGCAGCTGTGGGGAGCAGGACACGCATCCAAGGGCCAGAGAGGCAGGATCAGCAGGGCAGAACTCAACTTTTACAGGGAAATGGCAAATGTGAGAGCTGGGGTCAGCAGCTCTGTCAGCCAGGACGCTGCCTGGTTCCGAGCAGAGACCTGTCAACCAGACACTTGTTTAGAGAAACTCCTGAAGACATGAGACAGCTCCCTCAGAGCAATGAGAACTAACAAGGTTCCTTGGGACACACAGACTCTCTGAAATCTCATATATGCCAACCCCTTCTCTCTTTTCTGTGTCTATTTCTCTCACCCTCCCCCAGGATTTTTAGACAAGGTATTTCACACACAGCCAGGCTGATCCCAGCCTACTGAGATGACTGGAAGGAGTACATGGCTTTTGAAGTTACTCCCAAGGGTGAGAACAGCTGAACTGGATTAAAAGAATAAAGTCATTTTGATTTTGCACTTAAAAGAAAAGTAAATTTGCTTGCTCACTAGAAAATGCTGAGCAGGGCTCATGGTCCCCACCAAGCTGAGAACATCCAAAATATCTCCTGCTTCCCAAAAGCATGGAGGCCAAAAAGGCCTGGATGATGTCTGGGCACGGGGTGAGGGCAGATCACCCACCCCTTTGAACAAGAGAACCAAAAGAGAGGGACACAAGAATAAAGAGTTTACCATCTGCAATCATAAATAGACTGAACCAGAAAAAAAAAAAAATAAATCTACCAAATAATGAGTGAAAAAACACAGCACACAATATCCGGATCAAACCCCACCGGCTGGCCCTGAAAGACCAAACAGGTTTTGTTTGTCAGGGGTATTTCTAACAGCCAATAAAAATAAACACATTAATAAATAAGTATTTTCGTATAGCCTGGAAACACTCCTGATCAATATGTGGCTTGCTACTGTAGAGGGTTTTTTTTCCTTCCACCCAGCAGAAACTCATGACAAAGGAAAGCACATCTCATTTATGAACTTAGCTATAAATACTTTTGCTAACTGCCATTTAGGAATTTCATTTCCTGCTTGAGCAAGTCCTGTTGAAAGAGGCAATTACCAAATTTGTTTCTAGTTATAGAAATAGATGTTTGTCGCTGCCCACATCTGTTTCGACAGACAAATTGCCAGACGCGGACGCTCCAAGGAGAGCAAGTGCTCCATGCAGGGAGGGATTTGCCCCTCTCCAGAAAGCTAACAGCAATTACAGGGATTGGGTTTCTGATTCCAGCTTCCTCCCAGCCCTGTCTCCCACTGCAACAGAGCTGCCTCACACTGCCAGGGCACCTGCAGCCTCCCTCAGCTGCATCCACCTGCGCCACAGCATCACCCGGCAGTGCCGGAGCCTGCTCCCTCCTCCTGCTGCCGTGGGGACACCAGGGAACATGGGATTCATTTGTCACCCAGCACAACAAGGCACCCTGAATTCTGGAGGTCACGAGGAGCGGGCAGGCTGCACTTGCTGTGCACACAGAAAGGCAGGCAGCAGCAGGGCAGGGAGCTGGACAGGCTGTCCTGTGAGTGGGACACTGCAGACACAGTGGGTGTGGAGATGGGGGTTTGTGGATGGCATTGGCATCAACCACAGCCTCTCCCAGCTGAACAAATGCTGTATACACCAGGTTTCACCAGGTGTCTCTCCACCCTGGCTGTCCCCTAGAAAGTTTAAATTTCCACTTATTCTTGGGGAAAACACCCACTGGTCAATTCCCAGTGCGCTGAGCCACGACCCTGTCGGAGCCCAAAGCAGCTCCAGGTGCCCTGGTGGCAGCAGCCAGCCCCTGTCACGGTGCCCAGCAAGTTCTGCGGGACCAGGGGCACCTCGAGGGAGACACTGACAGCAGCAGTGCCTGTGCCTCCCTGCCATGAGCACAACACCATCAGCTCACCCCCAGCACCCGCCTCAGGGACACGACTGAAGTGCAGAAAAGCCACGAAGCACCCCGAATTGTGGCTGGGTAACCTGTGCTCCTCCAGCATTTCTACTCCATACCAGCGTGGCTCCTTCACACCACCTCGAATATCCACCAGCACAGCCCCGAGGAGCCCCCTGACACTTGGGAACGGTGCTGGGGACCCAGCCATGCCCGTGTCCTGAGGCTGCAGCTCCCCCAGGGGCTCCAGGACACGCAGCCCCGGGCAGCAGTGCCACAGGAGCTGCCCTGGCTCGCAGACGGTGTTGAAATCCAGATTGAGCAAGCTGGCCAAAGCCACACAGGTCATGGCAGGGCTGCAACTGCGACCGGATTTCCTCAGCACGGTCCAGGGCCAAAAAACAGGGAACACTCCCTGCTCTGCCTCTTCCCAAGCGCCGTTATCATCTGTGCCACTCTGCAGCTCACACTCGCCAGAGGAGTGACCTTTCACAAGGCAAGCTACTCCCAGGGAACAAGGACAATCTTAAGTTATAGGCAAAATTATGGATTGCAGGGAAAAAGTATGCAAAATGCATGCAAATGCCCAGACAAGGCACATTGTGTCTGGTCACTGCAGGATTCAAGTTCAGCTCTTGAACTGGTCTGAACTGGTCGCTACCACCAGATGGGAGCGAATGCATGTGCACACTCTCACAGAGATGTGAAAAAAAATTATATTTTTATATATATATATATATATATATATATACACACACACACACCAGAGTGAATGGGGGAGGTGAGTACAACCGCCCCAAATCTGACAAAATTAAAGGTAATAAATTTACTTCCACCTCAGCTGCAGCAACAGCCTGAGAAAGGTTTTAACTCCCACAGCATATCTGCTGGGAAGTCTGTTTCGTTGGGGAGTTCTGCATGTGCAGGTTTTAGGAGGATGCACACAAAGAGAAGGCCAGGCACAGATGGGGTTTGGGGCCAAGAACAGGGCTGGGGTCACCTGTCCTTCCTGAGCATCCTCATCCTGGGCCTCCCTGAGCATCCTCATCCTGGACTTCCCTGCCATCCGCAAAAAAACCAATCTCCATCCCAGGGATCCCTGCCCTCCCCAGGCATCCCCATCCCCGGGTGCTCTGCCCCTTCTCAGCCCATCCCGGCCCATCTGTATCCCTGCTGCAGCCCCATTGTCCCGCTCCCCCGTCCCATCCCTGGACACGCAGGGCAGGGGGGCTGTGGGGAGCCGTCCCCCGGGTTAGCCCCCACAATGGGCTCGGGGGGAGGCGATGGAGCCCCGACTGGCCCATCCTGGCCGCTGTGGGGCCGGCCCTGCCCCGCCACCTGCCCGCCGGGATGCGGGATGTGGGATGCGGGATGTGGGATGCGGGATGTGGGATGTGGGATGTGGGATGCGGGATGTGCGATGTGGGATTTGGGATGCGGGATTTGGGATGTGGGATTTGGGATGCGGGATGCAGGATTTGGGATGTGGGATTTGGGATGCAGGATGCGGGATTTGGGATTTGGGATGTGGGATTTGGGATGCGGGATGCGGGATGCGGGATGTGGGATTTGGGATGCGGGATGTGGGATGCAGGATTTGGGATGCGGGATGCGGGATTTGGGATGTGGGATGCGGGATTTGGGATGCGGGATGTGGGATGTGGGATGCGGGATGCGGGATTTGGGATGCGGGATTTGGGATGCGGGATTTGGGATGCGGGATGTGGGATGTAGGATGTGGGATGCGGGATTTGGGATGTGGGATGCGGGATGTGGGATGCGGGATGTGGGATGCGGGATGTGGGATGTGGGATGCGGGATTTGGGATTTGGGATGCGGGATGTGGGATGCGGGATGTGGGATGCGGGATGTAGGATGCGGGATGCGGGATGCGGGATGTGGGATGTGGGATGCGGGATTTGGGATGCGGGATGCGGCAGCTGCCCTGCACCGGGCGCAGGGCGGGAGAGGGCACAGCACCGACGGGAGGATTATCCATGGACACAGCCTGTCCCCTTTTCACTGCATTTAACAATAAAGCAGTAGCTATAGCAACGGGGTTAATTAATGCATCGATTTGCATAACTAAAACTCCCGCCGATGTGTTCGCTCCTACGGGGGACCCGCAGCCACGGCGGGGACAGGGCAGCGGGGACACCCCCGGTGCGGGGACACCTTCGGTGCGGGGACACCCCAGAGCCATCCCCTCCTCACACCTCCAGCCCCAAGAAGCGCTTGCACACCAGCATGTGGAAAAGAGCAGGAAAACGGGGGCCCAAGTGTCCTTCGAAAAATAAAACTGAGGGAAAAAGTGATTTTTCGGGGGTGGAGGGAGTAAAGCGCATTCCAAGGCAGAGGGGGTAAGGAGATAGGGAATGTAAAGGCTTCAGACTATCGTATAACCAGAGGGGGAAATGTCTTCTCACCACAAACATGCATCTGCATGATGTCTAGACAGTCATAAAAAGGGCAATTAAAGTACTGCAGGCTGCAGTAAGCCAATGTCTCCTCTCCCAGTCTAAATGGTTGAAACGTACTGCATGAACTTCGAAAAAAAAATATATATAGGATAGAGAGAGAAAAAGACAAGTTTGTAAGGAAAAATGTTTTGAAATTCAGCTTTAAATAAGCCAGTAAATTAATTCAACCTTGTCACATCTCTGCCTTATAACATATCAAATATTCTGCCTGCGTCCTGTCTAGACTGCGATAACAAAGGGCATTTAAAGCCCTGCAAGATGCGCTGACAGAGTAGCCATTTAAAGACGCAGTATTGCTTTCTCCATCTAAAACGATTTGTCAGACGGAGTTAAAATGAAAATGATAAGTAATCACTCTGGTTCACAACCATTTCAAAAGGAAAAAAAACCCCACAAAACCCCCACAGCTCATAGATATAAATCCCACTAAAATCATTCCAATGTATAATTCCAGTGGGATTTCTCTGGCCTCTTTCTTTATGGAATTTGTTATTTTTTAAAAAAATTTATTAATTTGAGATGTCAGTAGTTTTCTGCAGCACATGCATTTCTAAATAGGAGTGTATTAAGTTCGAAAAAGCTAGCTCCAAGTTCTAACTGATTTATTTGCATAAAATGATGACTTGTGGAGAAACACTATTATAACCCCAAGGGTTAACAACACTGAAAAAGAATTTTTTGGTTTTATTTACCTCGAAACAAAAGAATAAACTGTATCACATGAGAAAAACTGGCCAGTCCCCATCACTTACACAGCTGAGCCTGCCCAGTCCCAGTCCTCAGGAATGCAAAAAAGAAAAGAAAGTTAAAGCAAACTATGTGGGTGTGCTGAGTGTTGTTTTTTTTACTGAGAAAGGACAGTTTTCTGGGAAAAGCAAAACAAAATATAATCCTGTCTAACAAAAGAAACACTCTCCTTCCTCTCTGAGCTTCATCAATTGTTGAAGAACCAAAAAACCCCAAAATAAAACACACAGGCGAAATCACTGATCTGCTGAAGAGGAGGGCAAACGCTGCCTGTGACAGGGCCAGGCCACAGCCATCCCTGGGCCAACGCTTCCCAGGGCAAGACTGGCCTGAGACTGTTTTGTTGTGACATGGCATGACCACATGGCCCTGGCATGACCCTGTGCCCAGCCCCTGGTCCAACCTCACTGCCCAGTCCCTTCTACGGGGGGGGGTCACGGTGGGAGTCACCCCTGGAAGTCCAGAACCAGCTTGAATTCAGTTCTTCTCTGCTCCTCACCCTATAGCATCCCACCACCACCTCATCTGCACCTCCCTCTGTCTCCCAACCCTTGTTTCTTAATTATTATTTTAGTAAGACTGTTTCCAACTTCATTGTTCATTCCGCAATAGCCCAAGGGCTACAACTGTTCATTAGACAGAATTTCTGCTTTAATTGCACTGACACAGATGTGTAGGTTATCTGGAAGAAATTACTAAAATGAGCAGTAAAGAATGGGGCTGGATGCTTTTCTTCCTTTACGGAGAGTTTAATTTAACATTATTTCCCCCCACGCCCCATACAAGCAGCATCATTCACTGCACTGCGGGTTTGCAGAGGAATTAACCCCAAACTGTTCCCACTGCACACAGGTGCATGAGGATTCACAGGGGTGAGAGGGACAGGTCTGGAGGCTCTGTGGTCTCCACCACTTCCAGCAGGATGGTCTGTGTCCCCCTCGTGTCCCCCAGGCAGCACAAAGCAGTGACATCCCCCTGAGCGTGGAAGCATCTGGGACCACAGCTAAAGCTTTGGGGAAAGAGTTGGGCCACCACTGCTCAACATGCCCATCCCTGTATGCGCCAGGACTGGGGCTCTCTTGGTCTGCCCTCACCCTCTGAAAAGAAGAAACACCAAAAAATGTCATCGCTTCTGCTCAACAGTGCATGGGCTTTGAACCCACTGTGGCTGTGCAGCTGTCAAATCAGCCATGGAGTTCACATGAACTTCCTCTGCAACTCACATTGGCAAGAGCCAGACACATAATAGCCCTGGATTCAGGGAGAAAGAGCTGCCAGCATTATTTCTATTTAAAACCTCTATTTCAGCTTCACAGACTCATTCTTCACACATGATACACATGCACACACACACACAAAATGCAGAAGTGAGCCAGATCCAGAAGCATTTCACTTTACCAAGAAGCAGTGCCTAACAGCAATTCCAGGTTTTGGCTCTCTGTGACTATTTAATAGATTTTAATTCAATATTAAAAAGCATGAACCTGCCAATTTTTTGTTATGCCTTCTTGCCAGGAAGAAGAAAAAAGTTGTTCCCAACTTCTTTATCAAACCATTCCCCCCTCTGCACATCCCTCCTCCAGACAAGGGGCTGCATCCCAGAGGCACCTCCTGGCCAGGGCAAGGCTGACAAGGGTGGGCTGGGACAGGGACAACATCACAGTCCCATCTCTAAACATGTCTAAAAGCCACTAAAAATGTCTCCTTCTCTAAACTTGTCTTTAAGGGGGAAGAAAAATTTCACAAACGCTTCACGTTAAAAAAGCCCGCATTAAGGGAAAAACCTTCCCTTTGTTGCTAGGGGACTTCCTTGCTTTATATCTGCTGAAAACCTTTAAAATGCCACCATTGTATTTAGAAAAAAAACAAAAAACAATCCTGAGACTGAAGCACCTCATGTGCTAAAAATCAAGAGACAGAACCCATCAGTTCCATCCTTCATTTGCAAGTACTTTGCTCGGGCCTGACTTCGTTTTGTGTCTTGGTCCTCGATGCTTTTTGGCAGTTTGCTCCAGACTTACTGGCAAGGGCTAAAAGGTTTCTATTTAGCTGGTGTCAGCTGAGCATCTGTGCCGGCAAGAACTGGAGTGGGGGTGATCCCGACTGCCTTTCAAAAGCACATTTCTTTCTGGGAGCTGCCACAATAATTTGAAGTCTGCGTGTGTTTGGCCAGCGGGGTGACTCCCTCCGGAGGGGTGCCCCGGCGCAGGGACGCGGGGAGCGATCCCTGATCAGCGGAGGGAAAAGGAGCTGGGAACGCTCCCTAACCTGTGACCCTGACAACAAAAGGCAAGGAGAGCGTCTAGACCTGCAGTCTGCCGGGGAGTGAAGGGAGCATTGTGCTCGGGCACACTGGGGCTGCTCAGACAGGGCGGGCTCGGAGGCGCTGCGGGGCAGGAGCAGCGAGGCGGCCGCAGCTGCGGCAGCGCCCGAACCGCTGCTGCCGGGGGAGGGGGCCCGCACAGCCCACCCTGCCTCCCCACAACACGGCTGGAAGGGTTTGCAGGACTGCTTCCACTTCCCAGCACAGCTGGAACCCGTGGAGGTGAAGGAAGCCGTCAGATTGCCAGCCCCGGGTTTCCCCGCTTTGCCTCCGTGTGTTTCGCACGCAGCATCCTCACGCTCCTGAACGCAGGGATCCTGCAATTCCAGCCCCGTGCAGATTGCCAACAGGAAGGGGCAAAGAAAAAATATATGCTTCCTTCCACAGAGCCTTTATTTTCTGCTTTCTCTGTCCGGCTCTGTCAAAAGGGGACAAACCAAGATGTTCCCTCTCTGCCAAACCTAGAGGTCAGCTCGACACTCAGAAAAAGCCGAAATCCCAACCTTATACACGTATTTTTTGTGTGACCCTGATCAAACCCCTTGGCTTCCCAGTGTTGAGCTCCCCACACATAAAAATACAAACATAAACCTAAATAAATGCTGGAGCTAATGGCAGGTTACTGCCAGGGAACTGCACGAAGAGAAAATAAAAGACCTATTAAAAGCCCTCGTTCTTCATCTCTGCCAGAAAGAAAACAGTACTACCCAGTACTTAAAAAGATGCATTAAAGGAGAGAGAGCATTCAGGGGGGTTAAGGACACCCCCGGCAGAGCAGTGAGGGGAGGCACTCCCGGCCAACCATCCCCATGTGCCCTCAGGATGAGGTTTTGGGGTGATCCCATGCCCTGGCCATGCCCTGACCATGCCAGCACAGACAGCAGGAGCAGCAGCTGCCCCGAGCACACCCAGCACAGAATGGGGCTGCACACAAACCTGGGAACCCACAGATCAGAGCTCTGGGCAAAACAAAACCCTTTAGTTCCACTGTTCCTGAAGGTAAATACCTGGAAGATGTGCTCCAGCCCAGCAGTACAGATGTAAAACCAGTGTGACCCACGGTGGCACCCTGGGCACACTGGTCAGTGACACTGGACCAGTGGCACCGCTGCACATGGGACCTGCAACCCTGGGCACAGCCAGCAGCCACCTCAGGCTGCTGCAGGGAACCCCCCACTCCTGCCAGCTCCAGGCTGGAGCTCTGGAGTTACAGCCTGAGACCAAGCAAAACCAGACCCAACAACCGAGATCGTTTAAACAGCTATTAAATCCCCACCTCCTTCTGATGAGAGGTGATAAATCAACAGCTGATGGGGAATACAATGAATTCAGAGCAAGAGAGGAGTTTCAGTATCCTGCTAGCCACCAGATGCCAATCCTTCACCAGCACACCTCACCACATCCACACCTTACACAACAAAAAGGTGAGGGATGAGGACTTTCTTCTCCACTTGCCTCGGTTGCTTCCTACCCCATCTCCAAAACATCACCAGTGCTGTGGCAGCTCCTTCCCCAGGTGCTCCAGGTCCCTGGGACTACTGAGGCACCAACAGAGCCAGGAGCTGTGGCAGGACACTGGATGGTGGCACCGGAGCAAGATGCCACATACCTGCAGCTTCAGCAGGGTCCAGCCAGAACTTCCTCACAGCCTGGCACCTGCCATGGCAGCAGCTCATCTCCTGACAACTGCCTGGGATTTATTTTTGGTGCACATACACAAGGAGAGTGAGAGATCCCACACTGGGAATTTATCAGCAGTGCGCAGCTATGGAAACAAACGCATTTAAGACTAATATAACAAAATGCCCAAACCCACAACAATAAATAAAGAACGGTGCACGTTGGCATTTTCACATGGGAGCAACACAGTGAATGCACGGCATGACCCAGCTTCTCTCAGAATTCACTCAAACTTTCAAGAAAGCACACATTTTCATGTACTTACATGTTTAGCTATGTGAATTTTGCTTGGTGCAAACCCTTCACCCTGCCCTTTGATTTTACAGAGTTCAATCTCCTCCTAAGTAAGATGAATAGCTGTTTGCTGAGGGCATTCTCTCCTTCCCCCTCTGTACTGATTTCCAAGCCACCTTCTGTGAGAAGCAGGACAGCTGACACAAAATCCACCAGAAACTGCAGCACCTCTTCTTTTACTCCCCATGGAGGGGACACAGTGGTGCCTGACCATGCCCCAGTGCACAGATCTGGGCAGAGGCTGCAGCTCAGCCAAACTGTTCCCTCTCAGCAGGCACAAGAGGGATCCACAAGTCATTTACAGGAATCCAAGAGTCTGACATTCACAGACACCCAGGAGTTACCAGGGAAATGGTGGAATACCTTAAAAACCCAGGAAAAAAAGCCTGGAGAAAGCCAAGCCTCCCTTGCAGGAGGTAGTGCAGCTCCCTGCCCAGGTTTGGTGTTCTGACCCACCATGTGCAGGGCTTCATCCCAAGTGGCATAGGGATGGGCACGGGCATCTCTCTGGGGTGGGCACGGGCATCTCTCTGGGATGGGCACGGGCATCTCTCTGGGATGGGCACGGGCATCTCTCTGGGATGGGCACGGGCATCTCTCCCCGGGGTTCTGACTCTGCAGGCAGCACCAGGACGCTCCGGGAGGACGCGGGTGTTGGAGGTAGCGATGTCTGGGAATGCTGGCCCAGGCTGGAGCTGCAGACAAGGACCCAGACAACAAAGGCGAGGCAAAAAGCCGTCTGATAGAGGCAGCCCCGTCTGGCAGGCCGGGCTTTCAGAAGCCCGGGCATGCACTGATGTCTGCAAGCACAGCTCTTCACTGGGCGCACAATTAACCCCGCAGCAAGATCACTAAAGTGTCCTGCAGCACACTCCAAATAGTATCCATCTGGTAAGATGAAAAAAACACAAAGAGTACAGGAGTGCAGCAAAGGAGCAAACAACTGGAGACTGCAGGGAATGACTCTACAACAAACAAAAATTATACTTAATTTTCTGTTATTTATATTCTAAGAAAACCGCATGTTTTCACTTGCATCTCTGCCTGCCTCCCTGAGGCACAAACACACACACACACAAAATGGGAAGGCCAGGGAAAGCAGGAAGAGCAGCACAACTCAAACACATCCCCGCTCACACGCTTTCCCAAATCACAGCACAAGAAAACGGGTGTGAGTTTTACAGCCATGGAGCAACAGCCAAACACCTCTTGCTGGAGCGAAAACGCCCCGAGCAGCCGCTCAGAGCACTGGGACACCGTGGCTCCCTTTGCCCGCCTGATCTGCTGAGATCTTACAGCGTTAATATAAAATAAATGTAAATAAACCATTGATTGCTGCAGGACAGTTTCCCTACGGGCTGGTGTGAGTGTCCCAGCTCTGGGGCTGATCCCAGCCTCAGGCTCCCGCAGTTCCCCTGCCTGATGTCTGCACCACGATAACGCTGCCGGGGGGACTGGTGGTGTCTCACAGCTTTTCTGCATAAGCAAGGACTATCCTGCTGTGCAGCCAAATTGTGCCACCAGGCTCAAAATAAAGGAACTGAAATAATTCTTTTTTTCCTCTTATTTTAGATTATGACTTCTACTAATTGATGCTTGATAAAAGCCTAATGAATGATTTGTAGGCATTATAAGCATATTAAGGATCTGAGTGTGGTTATAAGCCAAGGTCATAAGCTCTATTGACTTTCCAAGCTCTATAGCAATTGATTTGCAATTTATTAAAATCATTCATTCACCACTTGTTAACAATTTATTTAGCTGATTCTTCCCCAGCAGGCTTGGGACATCATATTTCAGCAATGACACCTTAGTTTTGAGGTACTGTCACAAACTCAGTTCTAAACTGAGAGACAGACCCGTAAACATTATAACAGTGTATTTTTAAAGACTCTTTTGCAAACAGGTTCAGCTCAGATCCAGGAGCCTGGTTTAACAGGGCTTCCAACACCTGGTTTTGTCTGTGCTGAACATGAACATGCTCTGACCACACTCAGCAGAAGTCCCACATCCCATGACTTAAAAAAGTTTCAGGATGCCAACTACTTTCATAGAATAGAGCCTCTTTCCTCAAATTAACACTGCTCATTAGTTTGCCAGAGTAGCAGCAAACGAAAGAGTACTGGTGCTGAAAATGACACTCAGCTTTTGTACATGTTTCTACACATGAACAACAGAAGAAAAAGAAATCCCATCCAGGATTACCAAAGTGCAGCCAGATATGGATAGACAAAAGCCAGCAGGTTTGCAGAGTCAGCCTCTGAAGACACCACTGCATCCCCCTGTGCAGCAGGAGAGCAGGTACCTGCTGCTCTGGGGGCCGGCAATGTCCCACCCGTTCCGTGGAGCAGTAACCGGGGTGTTTATGGCACAGCAGCTGCAATCATGCAATCAGCCTTCGTAATTACATCTTGGCAACTCTTGAAATACTTCACTTACCCAGTTTACCTGGAAAGGTGCGACCTAAACATTCAGTGCCTGGAGACATTTGAAAGAAAAACAGAAAGGATCCGTCAGTGATGGGAGCCACGTCCGAGCGGCTGCACACACACCCCAGCTCCCCTCCTGGGGACTCGTCCTGGCAGAGCTCCCCCTGGACAGCAGACACCTGCTCCCACCATCTCCACAGGGCCAGCACCACCAGAGGTGCCACCACTCCTGGCTAATGACCCCACATGCTCTTCCCACACCAGACAAGGTCACACAAGGTCCCGTTCCTCTCTGCCCTGCTTCCTCAGGACTGCTCTCCTGATCTCACCTGACAGCAATGCCAAAGCTTCACAGAGGTTTGTGAAGTTTCTGGGATCACTCAGCCCACCCCAGAGACGTCCCTGCCACATCCAACAGTGCCAGACTGTCTGTCCATGGCCCAGGGCAGCACTCTGCACTTCAAGGCACTGGTGGACTGTTTATCACACACTGTCTCCACTGCAAACACACAGAGCTAAGCCCCACACTCTGTTGAGCCTGGTGAAAGCTCAGGGTCTGCTGACACCCCATGCCCACAGCACTGTGGAGTGCTGAAAATGAAGAGCCACAGCAAAATCTTGCACGACACCCCGGGAGCAATGCCCAGCAGATGTATTTCCAAGTGAGAACAGCAAAGCAGCAAAAAGTTTGCAACAAAAGACAACTCATGGCTTCTCTCTCAGCCATCAATGTGTGACTGCCTGCAACACTGAAAGGATTACAGGACATGGATCCTTCCCAGTGCCTGGCAAGCTGAGACATTCTGGGCTGGGTGGGAGCTCTGCATCCCATAGGATGCTCGCCAGAGAAACACGTGTACACAGGACTCTTTTGTGAAGCCTGTAAGAACTGTCTGTCACTGATAATGGTTAATTGGTACTAATTACTACAGTCTGATCGGAAGGAGTCCTACTGGCCTATAAAAGTGGCCTTTAACCCGAGAGCAAGGGAGGATGTGGCTGCCAGACACAGCACGCTGAGGCCACGGACACACCGCCCGCTCCTCACACTGCTCCTGCCTCTGCAGCAAGAGAGCAGACTGGCAGGCTCAAGGGAATATATCAGCACATCACTGCTCTCAAATAAAGCTTTAAAAAGCTACTTTCCATGTACCTGGGAGGACAAAGAAAAGCAACTTTTTAGTCCCAGGAAAAGATTCAGGAGCAGTCACTGTCAGTTACTGCAGCAGCTAAATAACAAGGGGTCATAGGCTGGGCTCACTGATGTGAAGTCAGGATGATTTAGATGCTTCACATGTGGGTGTTCAGAAGTGGGCCTGCACACATCAGGTGTCACCTGAATGCCCACAGGCAGCCAAGAGCCTCCAGGCCCATATGCAGCACCACCACCCTGCTGGAACGGGCACCAACACCGAGCATGACAAGAAAGGAAAGAAAGGAATTCTGCCGAGCCAAACACCAACGTGTGGCAACAAGCTTGGACCTCATCCTCCTCCTCCTGCTCAGCCAGCTCACTGCACAAAGCCTGAAAAGGGGTGGGAGGCTGAAAAGGAGTGAAAGGCCAAAAGACTGGAGGCCAAAAAGGGTGGGAGTCCCAAAAGTAAAATGTAGAGTCTGAGAAAAAGGGGATGCCAAAATGACTTGGGAGACACAAAAGGGTGGGAGTCCAAAGGAAATGTAAAGGTTCAGAAAAAGAAACCCTGTGCATGCAGCTGGCTGGATCAGGATCAGCTCTTCTCTGGCTAAATTTCCAAGAGGGTAGAAAGCAATGTCTGTCCCCTCCCTGCTGCACAGCCCAGGTGACACAGCGTGACACCCTGTGTGTGTGTGGACATGTGCTCCCATCGTGTCTCATCCAAGATCTTTGGCCATGGTCTGGGCTGTGTGGGAGAAACCAGCCTGAACCCTCTGAAGTCAGGCAAGATTTTGGGATGCTGCTTCTCCCCTCTCAGCAAGCCTGCCTCTCCCATCCTCACATCTGCCTTTTAGGTTCAGCCACGCATTTGCCAACTTTTTAAATGCAAATAAGAATTGGCACATAAAGTCGGTGCTTTAAACCTGACCAGAGCCACCCTCAGCTCTCCTCCCTCCCTCCTTATATGCATAAACTTTTTTTATGCAATCGGCAGCAGGGAAGAGCTCCAGGGAGTGGCTGAGCCGAGCCCGGAGCCCTTCTGCAGCCGCAGTGCTGCCAGACAGCTCCATGGGAAGGGTGGCTCAGGCTCTCTGCCTACCAGCAGAGAACCAGTAATTACCCTGGCTGGACCAACACCTGCTCGTGGTTTTGTCTTACACTGTTTGTGCAACCCAACAGGCTGCCAACAAAGCAGGGATGTACTTTGCCTAAACAGGTGAAAACATGAAACAGGGAACGGAGCTGCTGTGTTGGTCCCACAACGCCTCTGTGCAGCACATGCTGGAAAATCACTGCTGCTTCAGCCTGCAAGGCTGCAGAGAGGGACAAGCATGCCATGCACTGAAAAGGCAAGAAATGAGGGAAAAGGACTGCCCATCTGCAGAGCCCAGCTTCTGGATCTTCTGGATCCAGCCCCACACCGGTACAGGACACACAGATGTTCTTTGCTGGGCTGCAACACCAGCACCAAAAAGCCTGGCTTG